>NC_135824.1:35597330-35918580 GCF_964213995.1 Mustelus asterias | reverse complement strand
CATCTGGCCCTTCGAGCCTGCCCCGCCATTCAACAAGATCATGGCTGATCTGAAGCGAATCAGTTCCACTTACCCGCCTGCTCCCCATATCCCCTAATTCCCTTATCGATCAGAAAACTATCTACCCGTGATTTAAACATATTCAACGAGGTAGCCTCCACCACTTCAATGGGCAGAGAATTCCAGAGATTCACTACCCTCTGAGAGAAGAAGTTCCCCCTCAACTCTGTTCTGAACCGGCCACCCCTTATTTTGAGGCTGTGCCCTCTAGTTCTGGTTTCCCTTCTAAGTGGAAAGAATCTCTCCACCTCTACCCTATCCAGCCCCTTCATTATCTTATATGTCTCTATAAGATCACCCCTCATCCTTCTAAACTCCAACGAGTACAGACCCAATCTGTTTAATCTCTCCTCATAAGCTACACCCCTCATCTCTGGTATCAACCTGGTGAACCTTCTCTGCACTCCCTCCAAGGCCAATATATCCTTTCGCAAATAAGGGGACCAAAACTGCACACAGTACTCCAGTTGCGGCCTCACCAGTGCCTTGTACAGTTGCAGCAAGACCTCCCTGCTTTTATATTCTATCCCCCTCGCGATAAAGGCTAACATTCCATTCGCCTTCTTGATCACCTGCTGCACCTGCAGACTGAGTTTTTGCGATTCGTGCACAAGGACCCCCGGTCCCTCTGCACAGTCGCACGATGTAATTTTTCTCCATTTAAATAATATTCCAATTTACTATTATTTCTTCCAAAGTGGATAACCTCACATTTGCTAACGTTATATTCCATCTGCCAGATCCTCGCCCACTCGCTCAGCCTATCCAAATCTCTCTGCAGACTTTCCGCGTCCTCCACGCAATTCGCTTTCCCACTCACCTTCATGTCATCAGCAAACTTGAATACCCTAGATTCAGTCCCCTCCTCCAGATCATCTATGTAAATGGTAAACAATTGAGGCCCCAGCACCGATCCCTGCGGCACGCCACTGGTCACCAACTGCCAACCAGAAAAGCACCCATTTATCCCAACTCTCTGCTTCCTGTTAGATAGCCAATCCTCAATCCACGCCAACACCTTACCCCTAACTCCGTGTACCCCAACCTTTTGTGAGGCACCTTATCGAACGCCTTCTGGAAATCTAAAAACACATCCACCGGTTCCCCTCTGTCAACCGCACTAGTGACATCTTCATAAAAGTCCAGTAGATTCGTCAAACATGACTTTCCCTTCATGAATCCATGCTGCGTCTGCTTGATCGAACCATTCTTATTCAGGTGCTCTGTTATTTCCTCTTTAATAATGGACTCTAGCATCTTCCCAACTACGGACGTTAAGCTAACCGGCCTGTAGTTACCCGCCTTTTGTCTACTTCCTTTTTTAAACAGCGGCGTAACAGTAGCTGTTTTCCAGTCAACCGGCACTACCCCAGAGTCCAGCGAATTTTGATAAATTACTACTAACGCATCTGCTATTACCTCAGCCATTTCTTTCAGTACCCTGGGATGCATTCCATCCGGGCCCGGGGACTTGTCTACCTTCAGTCCTATTAGTCTACCAAGCACCACCTCCTTAGTAACAGTAATTGTATTAAGGACCTCCCCTCCCACCAACTCTCGATCTCTAATATTCGGCAAACTATTTGTGTCTTCCACCGTGAAGACCGACACAAAGAACTTATTTAAAGTCTCAGCCATTTCCTCGTTTTCCACTATTAAATCCCCCCTCTCATCTTCCAAGGGTCCAACATTCACTCTAGCCACTCTATTCCTTTTTATATACTTGTAAAAACTTTTACTATCATTTTTTATATTTTGAGCTAGTTTAGTTTCATAATCTATCTTTCCTTTCTTAATCGCTTTCTTAGTCGTTCTTTGTTTTTCTTTAAAGCTTTCCCAATCCACTAATTCTCCACTATTTTTGGCCACTCTGTACGCATCTGATTTTATTTTAATACTCTCCTTTATTTCCTTCGTTATCCATGTCCGGTTATCCTTTATCTTACAGTCCTTCTTTATCACCGGAATATATTTTTGCTGAGTACTTCAAAAAATCTCCTTAAAAATCCTCCACCGTTCCTCAGCTGTCCTACCTACCAGTCTGCTCGCCCAGTCTACATTAGCCAATTCCACCCTCATCCTATCGTACTCCCCTCTGTTCAAGCAGAGGACACTGGTTTGGGACCCTACTTTCTCACCCTCCATCTGTATCAGAAATTCCACCATATTATGATCACTCATCCCAAGAGGATCCTTCACAAGAAGATCCTTAATCCTACCTGCTCATTGCACAGAACCAGATCCAAGATAGCTCGCTCTCTCGTAGGTTCTGTAACATACTGTTCAATGAAACAATCCCGACAGCATTCCAAGAACTCTTCCTCAAGCCCTCCACGTCCAATTTGAGTCGACCAATCAATATGTAGGTTAAAATCCCCCATGATTATTGCCGTTCCACTTTTGCATGCATCCATTATTTGCTTGTTTATAGCCCTCCCCACCTCTAAGTTATTATTTGGGGGCCTATAGACCACGCCTACCAGTGTCTTTCTCCCCCTATTCCTTATCTCCACCCACAACGATTCCACGTTTTGCTCCTTAGAGCCTATGTCGTCTCTCACTACCGTCCTGATATTATCCTTTATTAACAAAGCTACCCCACCTCCTTTTTCTACCTGTCTATCCTTCCTAAATGCCTGATAACCCTGTATATTCAGTTCCCAGTCCCGGTCACCCTGCAACCACGTTTCTGTGATGGACACTAGATCATATTCATTTGTATGGATTTGTGCCATCAACTCATTTACTTTGTTTCGAATGCTTCGTGCATTCAGGCAAGGTGTCTTTATGCCAGCCTTTATCTGGACCCGGTTTGTTGAAGCGCTACTAACATCTCCCAAGCCCTCTCCTCCTTTAGCTAGTTGTTTATTCACTATACTCCTGGCATTAGAGTAGACACATCTCAATCCTATGGTCTGACCTCTCCCCTTCCCTGTTCCCAGTCCACCTGCCCTCTTGCACTGCCTATAACCCTTCTCTGTTTGCGAGCTACCTTCCTCACTCTCAGTCACGTCGCTTTGATCCCCTCCCCCCAACCTATCTAGTTTAAACTCTCCCCAGTAGCCTTAGCCAACCTTCCTGCCAGGATATTGGTCCCCCTGGGATTCAAGTGCCACCTGTTTTTAGTATACAGGTCACACCTGCCCCTAAAGAGGTCCCAATGGTCCAGGAACCTGAATCCCTGCCCCCTGCACCATTCCCTCAGCCACACATTCATCCTCCACCTCACTCCATTCCTTTCCTCACCTTCCCGTGGCACAGGCAGCAATCCCAAGATTACTACCTTTGCTTTCCTCCTTCTCAGCTGTCTCCCTAATTCCCTATACTCTTTTTTCATGTTCCCTTCCCCCTTCCTACCCACATCAGCGATACCAATATATACCGCTACCTCCGGCTCCTCTCCCTCCCACCTCAGGATTTGTTAGCGTGGCCAATCCACCTAACCAGCACATCTTTAGACTGTGGGAGGAAACCGGAGCACCCGGAGGAAACCCACGCAGACACTTGATGGGCTGAATGGCCTCTTTCTGCACTACAGGATTCTATGATTCTATATGTTGGCCTCTTACCGAGAGAATATGAGTACAGGAGCAGGGATGTCTTGCAGGGCCTTGGTGAGGCCACTCCTGGAATAATGTGTGCAGTTTGGGTGTCCTTATCTGAGGAAGGATGTTCTTGCTGTAGAGGGAGTGCAGCAAAGACTGATTCCTGGGATGGCAGTTTGATGTACGAGGAGAGATTGAGTCCATTCAGATTATATTCACCGGAGCTCAGAAGAATGAGGGGGGATCTCATAGAAAGCTATCAAATTCTAACAGGACTGGACAGTGCAGATGCAAGGACAATGTTCCGTATCGCGAGGGAGTCCAGAACCAAGGGTCTGAGGATACGGGATAGACTGTTTCTGACAGAGATGAGGAGAAATTTATTCACCCAGAGACTGGGCAGCCTGTGGAATTTGTTCCACAGAAAGCAGTTGAGACCAAAACATTGCGTGATTTCAAGAATGAATTAGATATAGCTCTTGGGATGGAGGCAATCAATGGCTATGGGGGGTGCGGGGGGGGGGGGGGGGGGGGGGAGGTGGGATCAGGCTATTGTGTTGGATGATCAGCCATGATCACAATGAATAGTGGAGCAGGCGCGAAGGGCCGAATGGCCTCCTCCTTCTCCTATTTTCTATGTTTCTAAAGAAGGGATTGAAATATTCTCAACAGAATCACGTTGCTTTCGTGGTTCTCATCTGGACTGGGAATTATTACATCAATCAATCTTGTCAGCCTCCCATTTATTTGAGGGTAAAAACATGACTTTAACTTAAGCAAATTAATACAATGTGATGTTTAACAATAAGCTATAACCTTGGTGTACTTTGGGACAGTGCGTGCTAAAACAAACTCCTCTTGGAATGAAAGTGAAACCAGTGGAGGACTAGCAGCCTTATCTTCAGGGCTACGGGAACACCATTAATCTTTGTTAACTGATTCAACAGGAAAGGCTGTGGAAACTGTAACAACCTGCAACGCTGTTACTCAGTGCCTAGCCTGTTTCACTCTGTGTCAATGTCTGCTCATGTTACACACTGCAGTATAAGCAGCTTTATGAGTTTATTGTGTTACAATTTCTTCTGTGTTGCAAGTTATAAATTTTATGATTGTTTATGTGTGTTTGTGTAGCCAGAGCGATGGGGAGGAGATGTTACATAGAATCATAGAATCCCTACAATACAGAAGGAGGCCATTCGGCCCATCGAGTCTGTACCAACCACAATCCCACCCAGGCCCTATTCCCCACATATCAACCCTGCGAATCCCCCTGACACTCGGGTCAATTTAGCATGGCCAATCAATCTAATCTGCACATTTTTGGACTGTGGGAGAAAACTGGAGCACCCGGAGGAAACCCATGCAGACATGGGGAGAATGTGCAGATTCTCGTATTAACTGAGCCAATTTGGTGTTGAAAATAATTCAGGTACCCTTTGCGTGTCTGGAAACTGGACATTTTGGCCTCAACTCGTGTCCAAGTAGTGGCACACCTTTTATTATTCTTAATTTATAATTCGTTCCATTTGAAAACAAATAGGAAGCATTTTTTAAAAATGTGTGTAGGATGCATACCTTATCTTTCCCTGCTGCGTCAATCCAGTTCCCTGAAACAAAGTGTTGCTTTCTTTTAAACTTATTCTTTCATGGGAGGTGGATGCAGCTGGTAAGGCCAGCATTGGCTGCACATCCCTAATTGCCCTCGAACTGAGTGGCTCACGCAGCCATTTCTCAGAGAAGTGAAGGGTCTGGAGTAAAAGGACAACAGATTTCCTTTGCTAAAGGACATTAGTGAACCAGATGGGCTTTTACAACAATTGATGAAAGGTGGATGATCACTGTTGCTAGCTTTGTATTCCAGATTGATTCACTGAATTTAAATTATCGGGCGGCACGGTAGCACAGTGGTTAGCACTGTTGCTTCACAGCTCCAGGGTCCTGGGTTCAATTCCCAGGTCGGGTAACTGTCTGTGTGGAGTTTGTACATTCTCCTCGTGTCTGCGTGGGTTTCCTCCGGGTGCTCCGGTTTCCTCCCACAGTCCAAAGATGTGCGGGTTAGGTTGATTGGCCAGGTTAAAAATTGCCCCTGAGAGTCCTGAGATGCATAGGTTAGCGGGATTAGCGGGTGGGATATGGGGGTAGGGCCTGGGTGGGATTGTGGTCGGTGCAGACTCGATGGGCCGAATGGCCTCCTTCTGCACTGTAGGGTTTCTATGATTTCTATGATTCTAAATTCCAACAGCTGCCATGCTGGGATTTGAACCCATGTCCCAGAGCATCAGGCTCTGGGTAACTAGTCCAGTGACAATGCCGCCACACCACTGTCTTCCCTCAATCATCTCTTACGCAGCAAGAAAGATCAACTAACTAAAAACAAAAGGTAAAACTGCAAATAAATGCAGGAAGTGGACATCCAGTCAGCATCCATGAAGGATAATGACCGTGATGGACATTCTCAATCTGGTGAAAGGTTAAACACCTGAAATGTCAAAACTCTCTGTTCTCCACAGATGCTGATCGACCCGCTGCAACTTTCTGACTTGCTCTGTTTTTTACTTCAATTATCCAGGTGCGTTTTGTACATTTGAAAACTGGAGTGCACTCCAGAAAATGTAACTACTATTATTTATACTTTTTTAAAACAATACAATCATAGATGCAATTTAAGGGGGGAAAGGGATGAGGGAGAAAGCAGTAGGAGGAGATGTTGATGTGTGGGAAGGGGTTGGCCAATTGCCTGTTTCTGTGCTTTTAAATTCGATGATAAAATGTTGATGATCATGGCCACAAAACGAACTGGCCAAAGAGGCTCATTTTTATCATGAAATTTCCTCTCGCCCCAGCACCTTCTTTCACAGAATCCCCACAGTGCAGAAGACCATTCAGCCCATTATGTCCGCACCGACTCTGCACCAACTCTCGGACAGAGAGTATTACCCAGGTCCTCTCCCTGCCCTATCCCTGTAACCCTCACATTTACCATGGCTAATCCAAGACTTTGGGAAGAAACCGGAGCACCCGGAGGAAACCTACTCAGATACAGGGAGAATGTGCAGACTCCACACAGTCACTCGAGGCCGGAATTGAACCCGGGTCCCCTGGCGCTGTGATGCAGCAGTGATAATCACTGTTCCTTCACCACAATTCTTTGGATTCCATCAGATCGCAAACGGTTTGTGATTTAGTGATTAGTTGAATTTCAAAATTATTATGATCGCAAGAAATCTGTGGCTATGCTCACAGCATTCTGGGATTTGATTGGACTTAGGTCAACCCTGAATGAAAGCAAGATTGAGATTGGGTGGAAACCATTGAAAACTGGCAATGATGAACTGCACTGTTCCAGGGTACTGCACTCTGAAAGGAGTGGAAATGGTGGGATTGAAGAGGTAGGGACATTTAGTGCTTGGAGTATGGTCCCACCATTCAATTGCATCATGGCTGATAAATAATCTATCCCAAGATGCCCAGCTTTGCCCCATATCTCTAATACTTTGGTTAACAAAATCTATCAATCTCAGATCTAAAATTTATGGTTGATCTAGCACCAATTGTCATTGGCAGGAATGAGTTCCAAACTTTCACCAACCTATCACTCCTGAAAACTCTGCCTCTAACTTAGATTACACCCACAGGCAGCACAGTGGCTAGCACTGCTGCCTCACAGCGCCAGGGACCTGGGTTCGATACCCATCTTGGGCCACTGTCTGTGTGGAGTTTGCACATTCTCCCCGTGCCTGCGTGGGTTTCCTCCCAGAGTCCAAGGATGTGCGGGTTAGGTGGATTGGCTATGCTAAATTGCCCCTTAGTATGAGGGGACTAGCTAGGGTAAATGCATGAGGTTATGGGGATAGAGACTGGGTGGGATTATGGTGGGTGCAGACTCGGTGGGCTGAATGGCCTCCTTCTGTACTGTAGGATTCTATGACCCTTAGTCCTAGACCAAACTAATAGAGTTTAACTCAATCGATCCTATCGGTTCCCTTTAATATCTTGCTAGCTTCAATCAAATCAACCCTCAACCTCTATATTCAAAGGAATAAATCAACTCTCATAATTTAACCCTTGGAGTTTAGTTTTATGATAAATCTATGCTGCTCTTCCCTCCAAAACCAATATATCCTTCCTGAGGTGTGGTGGCCAGAATTGTTCACACTAAGCCAGGTATAATCTAAACAAGGGTTTTGTGTAGCTGAAGTTTGACTTCTACATCTTTGTATTCTATGGTGCTCTGAACAAAGACCTGTATTCCATTCGACTTGATCAAGATCCATAGAAAACCATTGGACAACATGGATCCTTTTTTGTACCTTAGGGGCTCCTCTCCATTAGGACCGACATCGATGATGAAACTGAACATCATCTCCAGCGTGCAAGCACGGCCTTCAGCCAACTGAGGTAGAGTGTTTGATGACAAAGATCTGAAACCCAACAGCAAGCCTGTGGTCTCCAGGGCTGCAGTTCCACCTGCCCTCCTGTATGTGTCAAGAGATGTGGAAAATGTACCGCAGACACCATAAATCCCTGAAGAAATAGCAGCAACATCTCTACAAATCCTGAAAATTCAATGGCAGGGTAAGCGTTCCAATGTCAGTGTTCCCTCAGACCGAAATCCACAACATCGAGACACTGGTTATGATTAACCAGCCACACAGAGGGAAATATGATAGGATGAGGGATGAATTGGCTAAGGTAGACTGGGAGAGCAGGCTGGCAGGTAGGATAGCTGAGGAACAGTGGAGGATTTTTAAGGAGATCCTTTTCAGTTCTCAGCAAAAATATATTCCAGCAAAAAACAAGGATTGTAAGAAAAGGGAGAACCAGCCGTGGATAACGAAGGAAATAAAGGAGAGTATTAAAATAAAAACAGCTGCGTACAGAGTGGCCAAAAATAGTGGAGAAACAAGTGATTGGGAAAAATTTAAGAAACAACAAAGAGAGACTAAGAAAGCGATAAAGAAAGGAAGGATAGACTATGAAGCTAGGCTAGCAATTAATATAAAAAATGATAGTAAAAGTTTTTATAAATATATAAAAAGGAATAGAGTGGCTAGAGTGAATGTTGGACTCTTGGAGGACGAGAGGGGGGAGTTAATAGTGGGAAATGAGGATATGGCTGAGTCTTTAAATAAGTTTTTTGTGTCGGTCTTCACGGTGGAGGACACAAATAGTTTGCCAAATATTAACGATAGAGGGTTGGCAGCAGGAGAAATACTTAATACAATTAATGTTACCAGAGAGGCAGTGCTGGGTAGACTAATGGGACTGAAGGTGGATAAGTCCCCGGGTCCGGATGGAATGCATCCCAGGGTATTGAAAGAAATGTCAGAGGTAATAGTGGATGCGTTAGTGATTATTTATCAAAACTCGTTGCATTCTGGGGTAGTGCCGGTTGATTGGAAAACGGCTAATGTTACGCCGCTGTTTAAAAAAGGAAGGAGACAAAAGGCGGGTAACTATAGGCCGGTCAGCTTAACGTCTGTAGTAGGGAAAATGCTGGAATCCATTATTAAAGAGGAGATAGCAGGGCATCTGGATAGAAATGGTTCGATCAATCAGACGCAGCATGGATTCATGAGGGGAAAGTCGTGCTTGACGAACATGTTGGATTTTTATGAAGATGTGACTAGGGCGGTTGATGGAGGAGAACCGGTGGATGCGGTGTTTTTGGATTTCCAAAAGGCGTTTGATAAGGTGCCCCATAAAAGGCTGCTGAAGAAGATTAGGGCACACGGAGTTGGGGGTAGTGTGTTAAAGTGGATTGGGGACTGGCTATCCGACAGGAAGCAAAGAGTCGGAATAAATGGGTGTTTTTCCGGTTGGAGGAAGGTAACTAGTGGCGTGCCGCAGGGATCGGTACTCGGGCCGCAACTATTTACCATTTATATAGATGATCTGGAGGAGGGGACGGAGTGTAGGGTAACGAAGTTTGCAGACGACACAAAGATAAGTGGAAAAGTGAATCGTGTGGAGGACGGAGAAGATCTGCAGAGAGATTTGGACAGGCTGAGTGAGTGGGCGAGGATATGGCAAATGGAGTATAACGTTGAGAAATGCGAGGTTATACACTTTGGAGGAAATAATAACAAATGGGATTACTATCTCAATGGAAACAAATTAAAACATGCTACCGTGCAAAGGGACCTGGGGGTCCTTGTGCATGAGACGCAAAAGCCCAGTCTGCAGGTACAACAGGTGATCAAGAAGGCAAATGGGATGTTGGCCTATATTGCGAAGGGGATAGAATATAAAAGCAGGGATGTCTTGATGCACCTGTACAGGGCATTGGTGAGGCCGCAGCTGGAATACTGTGTGCAGTATTGGTCCCCTTATATGAGGAAGGATATATTGGCATTGGAGGGAGTGCAGAGAAGGTTCACCAGGTTGATACCTGAGATGAGGGGTTTGGATTATGAGGAGAGGCTGAGGAGATTGGGTTTGTACTCGTTGGAGTTTAGAAGGATGAGGGGGGATCTTATGGAGACTTATAAGATAATGCGGGGGCTGGATAGGGTGGAGGCGGAGAGATTCTTTCCACTTAGTAAGGAAGTTAAAACTAGAGGACACAGCCTCAAAATAAAGGGGGGTCGGTTTAAGACAGAGTTGAGGAGGAACTTCTTCTCCCAGAGGGTGGTGAATCTCTGGAATTCTCTGCCCACTGAGGTGGTGGAGGCTACCTCGCTGAATATGTTTAAAGCGCGGATAGATGGATTCCTGATCGGTAAGGGAATTAAGGGTTATGGGGATCAGGCGGGTAAGTGGTACTGATCCACGTCAGATCAGCCATGATCTTATTGAATGGCGGGGCAGGCTCGAGGGGCTAGATGGCCTACTCCTGCTCCTATTTCTTATGTTCTTATGTTCTTTCTTACATTGGGCCACATCATCCGACACTAGACTCCCCAAAACAAGCTCTCTACTTCAAGTTTCGCCACGGCAAGTGGTTACCAGGAGGGCAGAGGAAATGTTTCAGGGGTGTCTTCAAAACATTCCTTCACACTTGCCTACTTTGAAACCTATTTGTCACAGTTTGCCCAGTCATTTAATCTATCAATGTGCCTCTGAAATTTTATTCTGCATCTACACTGCTCACCGTGTTCCTATCTTTGTGTCATCAACAAATTCCAATCCATCACCTAGCCGTCGAGGGTAACGAAGCAAAGGCAGGTAAATGGAGTGGAGGTGCAGTTCAATCAATCTAATTGAATTGCAGAGCAGGTTCAAGGGAGCGAATAGCCTACTCCGGTTCCTAACGCTCCCAGGTTTTTTCTGGGAATTGTTTCCTGCTGATGTGCATCGTGCAATCAGAGAAAATCTTTTAGGGGCAGCACAGTGGTAACTGCTGCCTCACAGCTCCAGAGACCTAGATTTGATTCCCAGCTTGGGTCATAGAAATCATAGAAACCCTACAGTGCAGAAGGAGGCCATTCGGCCCATCGAGTCTGCACCGACCACAATCCCACCCAGGCCCTACCCCCACATATTTACCCACTAATCCCTCTAACCTACGCATCTCAGGACTCTAAGGGGCAATTTTTTTTTTTTAACCTGGTCAATCAACCTAACCCGCACATCTTTGGACTGTGGGAGGAAACTGGAGCACCTGGAGGAAACCCACGCAGACACAAGGAGAATGTGCAAACTCCACACAGACAGTGACCCAAGCCGGGAATCGAACCCGGGACCCTGGAGCTGTGAAGCAGCGTGTGGAGTTTGCACGTTCTCCTTGTGTCTGCGTGTGTTTCCTCCCACAGTCCACAGCTGTGCGGGTTAGGTACATTAAGGGGCAATTTAGCACAGCCAATGTCCCGGGATGCAGAGGTTAGAGGGATTAGCAAGGTAAATGCTAATCCCTCTAACCTTGGGGTTGTGGGGATAGGGCCTAGATGGGATTGTTGTCGGTGCAGATTCAATGGGCCAAATGGCCTCCCCCTGCACTGTAGGGATTTTATGATTCTTTGTGCAAGTGCCATTGACAATCAACGATATCATTTATATTGTTGCACCTTCTACAGGCAGGGATCAATAGAACGAGGGGGAACAGAATGCGATCAAAGAACTGACGTTTATTTTTCCTATTGAACCAAGCGAAAGCAGAGGAAAACTGACATTAATATTAAGGACTTTACCCTTTGTTTTCAGGTTGTCTTTAATACTAATTTATCATCAGATATCAGCAAGCAACAGTCAGTATGATTAACTGACAATCACCCCCCTCAACTATGGCTTTGCACCATTATGCTTTTTGTCATTTAATCTCTCTTACCTTTCCTTTGTTTCATCTTCCTCTTTCCTGGACTCTGTTTGTGCTAAAGCTATCACATCTCTTGGTGAAAAGATCATTGATCTGAAACATTAACCAGAAG
Organism: Mustelus asterias; assembly: GCF_964213995.1. Taxonomy (NCBI): domain Eukaryota; kingdom Metazoa; phylum Chordata; class Chondrichthyes; order Carcharhiniformes; family Triakidae; genus Mustelus; species Mustelus asterias. The sequence continues at coordinate 35,906,609 of NC_135824.1, read as the reverse complement.
TGCTGGTGGCAGCTGTCCTTGTAACTCAAACCATCAAGTCCCGGTAGAGTACTAGTAAATCTTTTCTGCACTCTAATTTAATGTCTTTTCTAAAATAGGGTGTCCAGGACTTTACACAGTATTCCAAGTGTGGTCTGACCAATATCTTGTACAACTTCAACAAGATGTCCCAACTCCTGTATTCAACGTTCTGACCAATGAAACGAAGAATGTCGAATGCCTTCACCACCCTGTCTACCTGACTCCACTAGATCTCTTTGTTCTATAACTCTCCCCTTTCCCCCTACCATTAACTGAGCAAGTCCTGCCCCAGTTCAATCTACCAAAATGCATCACTTCGCATTTATCTAATTTAAACTCCCATCTGCCATTCATCAGCCCACTTGCCCAATTGATCAAGATCCCATTGCAATCCGAGATAACCTTCACTGTCCACTATGCCACCAATCTTGGTGTCATCTGCAAACCTATTAACCACACCTCCTAAATTCTCATCCAAATCATTAATATAAATGACAATTAACAGTGGACCCAGCACTGATCTGAGGCAACCACTGGTCACAGGCCTTCAGTTTGAAAAACAACCCTCTATCTTCTGTCGTCAAGCCAATTTTGTATCCAATTGGCTACCTCACCCTGGATAAGAACATAAGAAATAGGAGCAGGAGTAGGCCATCTGGCCCTTCGAGCCTGCCCCGCCATTCAACAAGATCATGGCTGATCTGAAGCGAATCAGTTCCACTTACCTGCCTGCTCCCCATATCCCCTAATTCCCTTATCGATCAGAAAACTATCTACCCGTGATTTAAACATATTCAACGAGGAAGCCTCCACCACTTCAATGGGCAGAGAATTCCAGAGATTCACTACCCTCTGAGAGAAGAAGTTCCCCCTCAACTCTGTTCTGAACCGGCCACCCCTTATTTTGAGGCTGTGCCCTCTAGTTCTGGTTTCCCTTCTAAGTGGAAAGAATCTCTCCACCTCTACCCTATCCAGCCCCTTCATTATCTTATATGTCTCTATAAGATCACCTCTCATCCTTCTAAACTCCAACGAGTACAGACCCAATCTATTTAATCTCTCCTCATAAGCTACACCCCTCATCTCCGGTATCAACCTGGTGAACCTTCTCTGCACTCCCTCCAAGGCCAATATATCCTTTCGCAAATAAGGGGACCAAAACTGCACACAGTACTCCAGTTGCGGCCTCACCAGTGCCTTGTACAGTTGCAGCAAGACCTCCCTGCTTTTATATTCTATCCCCCTCGCGATAAAGGCTAACATTCCATTCGCCTTCTTGATCACCTGCTGCACCTGCAGACTGAGTTTTTGCGATTCGTGCACAAGGACCCCCGGTCCCTCTGCACAGTCGCACGATGTAATTTTTCTCCATTTAAATAATATTCCAATTTACTATTATTTCTTCCAAAGTGGATAACCTCACATTTGCTAACGTTATATTCCATCTGCCAGATCCTCGCCCACTCGCTCAGCCTATCCAAATCTCTCTGCAGACTTTCCACGTCCTCCACGCAATTCACTTTCCCACTCACCTTCGTGTCATCAGCAAACTTGAATACCCTAGATTCAGTCCCCTCCTCCAGATCATCTATGTAAATGGTAAACAATTGAGGCCCCAGCACCGATCCCTGCGGCACGCCACTGGTCACCAACTGCCAACCAGAAAAGCACCCATTTATCCCAACTCTCTGCTTCCTGTTAGATAGCCAATCCCCAATCCACGCCAACACCTTACCCCTAACTCCGTGTACCCCAATCTTCTGGATCCTAAGAGATTTAGCCTTATGCAACAACCATGCAGTACCTTGTCATAGGCCTTGCTAAAGTCCATGTAGACAACGTCGACTGCACTGCCCTCATCTACCTTCTTGGTTATCCCTTCAAGAAACTCAAATTCAAGAGACATTATTTTCCACTCACAAAGCTGCGCTCACTGTCCCCAATCAATCCTTGCCTCTAAATGCCTGTAGATCCTGTCTCAGAATACCCAACAACTTACCCACTACAGATGTGAGGCTCACCGACCTGTTGTTCCCAGGCTTTTCCCTGCAGCCCATCTTAGACAAAGGCACACCTTGCCATCCTCCAATCTTCAGGCACCTCACCTGTGGCTGTCGGTGATTCAAATATCTCTGCTAGGGGACCCGCAATTTCCTCCCTAGCCTCCCACAATGTCCTGGGATACATGTCATCAAGTTCCAGGGATTTATCTATCTGGATGCACTTTAAGACTTCTAGCACCTCCTCCTACACTCCTCAAGACATCACTATTTATTTCCCCAAGTTCCCTAACATTCATGCTTTTCTCAACAGTAAATACTGAAGTTGAAGATGTTAATCTTGCTGCAGATATGTGCCTAGATATAGGACAGATTAATCTAAACCCCGGTCTGAGTGAGGTACAGACCAGCTTGGATACATCATTGCTTGGGATCTTGGGGGGCAGCTTGGTCATGTCGCAGTTTGCCCAAAGTCACTACTTCCACATTTTAAATGGGCCTGTCTGAATCTTTTGGACCTCCACCAGCACAGTCACAGCAATTACATATTTTTCTGCCTTCAGTACAGTGGGTAGTCCTATTAATAACACAAGGCACTTAAAAACTTTTGTAGAAGACACAACAAAAAAAGTGATGAAGTGAAAAGGCCAAAGACAAGTGGACAATACCAAACTGAAGCCTCAGATATATTTTGTTCTATAGGCAGGAAGCGATTACAGCTAACACAATCACCACCTGGCATACTCGAGTCATTCTCTAGACGCACCTGCACTCTCCACTAAATTGGGACTTTAAACCTAGCGAAGGATGCAAAAAAAGCAATTTAATTTCTTCCACCTTACTAAGACATTTTGACCATCTGAGTTTACAATTTAAAAAGGGTTAGATTGTGGAGCAGATATGGCTACTTACACTAAGAGAAGTCCAGCAACCCCCACCATCCTTCACCATTAGCTGGATACTATTAGTTGTTTGGAAACTGTTCCACTTGTGAAAATAGTACATACAGTGCAGCACCAGCTACCACCCACAGGATGTGTTCACAGCATTAAAATCGGAAAAACACCAGAGGGAACGATTTGCAGCACTGCAATCTAATCATTACAGCAGAAAAAAAACAGCAACACAAACACGGCCTCTTTAAAGCAAGGTTTTATCAGTAAATTTCAATAAAATACTGCAACCATTTTTAAAGCATCATAATGGTTGCTACAATGTCCGACAACATGTTTGACGCTCTCGGCAACATTCCACAGCAACTGAATGTTAGCTTCTTCAGACTGTATTGTGTAGGAGGTCCCATTGTTGCTTCACTATAAAAATGGAGCAAACTTAAGCACATGGTCCATGGGAAAAGTGGGTGCATAGTTATTTTCTTTGGAGACATCGGAAGTAATCGACAGACAAATTGCTTTTGTCCCACAAAAAATATACATCTGCAAGACTGAAACCGACTCTGCTGGGAGTCAACATGAAAGCTGATAGAGTGAAGACATTACAACATGAATGCAGTACAGAATGTGCCCAAGCATTGTCTGAAACATCTCAAAAATCAATTTAATACACGTGGACCATACCGACAGCAATTTCAATCATTTCATTTTGAAATTAGAAACATATTAATGTCACGACTTATAAAAAGGCACCAATAGAAAATAATGGTCTTTGTGTCAAAGTGTACTTAAATCACAAAAGGGAACTTGCATTTTATATTGAAGTGCAAATCAGAACAAAATGAAGAGAAATCCTATTGTGTTGAGGTGTAAGGTACAGGCAGCAAATATGATCTATAAAGTCTACAGCTGCACCTGGAGACTTCCTTTTGTACCTTTAAAAGACCGCGACGCACAAGATGACGCAGTGCCTTCATATTAGGAATGAATGTTAGGTGGAGTTCACATTAGTCTCACTCCCAAAAACCTGGAGCTATAAAAATCCAGCATCATGGATTCAATAATAGCTCCAAAATCTCAAACATCAAAAGGCAATCAAAACCAAAAGAAAAGTTCATTTCATCATCTTTCGAACTCAACCGTGTCATAGTTCGTTTTTGTTTGCTCGGTTGTCTTTCTGGGAAACCGTTGCTTCTTTCTTCTTCTTCTTATCGGGCTTGGTTTCATTCTTCTTTTTCTCTGCTGCTTTCCCAGGATACATTTGCCCCTCAACAGTGACATCCGCACAGCGATCCTGATTTATCAGGAAGTCTTTAATCTCCCAGGCGTAGCTTCCATCACGCAGCATGAATATGGCACGATCAGAACCAACAACAAATCTGGAAAAGGAAACCGAGAGGTGAATCGCCCAATATACAGATAACTCAAATCAAAATTAAGGACACACCAGGGCACATAACCAAGGGGATGAGAGAGATCCAAACCCCCAGCCCTCTGCTGGCCAAGTTACTTGCTGCAATTTTACAGCCAGGTCTTGCCATTGTGTGTGCTCCGTCTAGAGACACTTTTGATTATCTTCAGTCTCCCTGCAGTAAATTATCAAAAGACAAATGAAATGTTAGCTTTTATCTCTTATCACAAAAAGGGGGTGGATTACAAAGAGGTGCAAATTTTGCTCCATTTGCAGCTCCTTGGTCAGAGTCCATCTGGAATACCACATTCTGCTTTTGTCACCACACCTTAGGAAGGATTTGTTGGCCTTGGAGGGGGTGCAGAACAGATTCATGAGCTCAAGGAGGTTAAAGTCAGATTGCATAGACCCAGCTTGTATTGCCAAATTCTAATTAAACTGTTTAAAATGGTGAAAAGGGTTGATAAATCATGTACAGAATCATGTACGGAAGAGAGGGGCACAATCGTACAGTTAAAGCTGGGTCAGCTGGGAGTGAAATCAGGAAACAGTTTTCCCAACAAAGGGCTGTGACATCTGAAACACTCCAAAAGACCGTGGAAGTTAAAATCAAGGTTTATAGAACTTTATTAGATAAAAGCATTAAAGAATACGGATCAAAAGCAAATTAAACTGAAGTACAGATCAGCTGTGATCTGATCGAATGGTTTGAACAGGTCAGAGTTGCTGAATAGGATGAGGAATAGGTCATTCGGACCCTCAAAGCTGCTCCGCATTTCAACTAGATCATGGCTGATTTTCTACCTCAATTTTCCTTCCTTTGATATCTTAGAAATCTATTACCTCCACCTTGAACGTACTCAATGCCTGAGCCATCACAGCCCTTTGGGGTAGAGAGCTGAAAAGAATGACCACACAGTGAAGAAATTCCTCGTCATCTCGATCCTAAACAGCTACCCCTTATTCTGAGACTGTGTCCCCAGTTCTAGAATGGTGAACTCCTGCTCCTAAATGTTCCAAAGGAATTTCCTTGGCCTATTGTTGTTAGATTTGTCACATCTCACTGCTTTTTGTTCTTTCATGCATTCAAAACAAGTATAAGAATGTGCTCCAATTTTATTGTCCCTCACCTTTTGCGTATCACAACCAGGAGGAATAGAAAACATAGAAAACTACAGCACAAAACAGGCCCTTCGGCCCCACAAGTTGTGCCGAACATATCCCTACCTTTTAGGCCTACCTATAACCCTATTAAGTCCCATGTACTCATCCAGGATTCTCTTAAAAGACCTATTGAGTTCGCCTCCACCACCACTGACGGCAGCCGATTCCACTCGCCCACCACCCTCTGAAAAACTTCCCCCTAACATTTCCCCTGTACCTACCCCCCAGCACCATAAACCTGTGTCCTCTCGTAGCAGCCATTTCCACCCTGGGAAAAAGCCTCTGAGAGTCCACCCGATCTATGCCTCTCAACATCTTATATACCTCCATTAGGTCTCCTCTCATCCTACGTCTCTCCAAGGAGAAAAGACTGAGCTCCCTCAGCCTATCCTCATAAGGCATGCCACTCAATCCAGGCAACATCCTTGTAAACTGCCTCTGCACCCTTTCAATCTTTTCCACATCCTTCCTGTAATGAGGCCACCAGAACTGAGCACAGTACTCCAAGTGGGGTCTGACGAGGGTCTTATATAGCTGCATCATTATCCCCGGACTCCTAAACTCAATCCCTCGATTGATAAAGGCCAGCACACCATACACCTTCTTAACCACCTCCTCCACCTCCGGGGCCGATTTTAGAGTCCTATGGACCTGGACCCCAAGGTCCTTCTGATCATCTACCGTACTAAGAGTCTTTCCCTTTATATTGTACTCCTTCATCCCATTTGACCTGCCAAAATGGACCACTACGCATTTATCTGGGTTGAAGTCCATCTGCCACTTGTCCGCCCAGTCTTGCATCCTATCTATGTCCCTCTGTAACTTCTGACATCCCTCCAGACTATCCACAACCCCACCAACCTTCGTGTCATCGGCAAACTTACCAACCCGTCCCTCCACTTCCTCATCCAGGTCATTTATGAAAATGACAAACAGCAAGGGTCCCAGAACAGATCCCTGGGGCACACCACTGGTGACCGACCTCCAATTAGAAAAAGACCCATCTATACACACTCTCTGCCTCCTTTGGGCAAGCCAGTTCTGGATCCACAGTGCAGCAGCCCCTTGGATCCCATGCCCTCTCACTTTTTCTAGAAGCCTTGCATGGGGGACCTTATCAAACGCCTTGCTAAAATCCATATAAACCATATCTACCGCTTTCCCTTCGTCAATGTGTTTAGTCACATTTTCGAAGAACTCCACCAGGCTCGTAAGGCAAGATCTGCCTTTGACAAAGCCATGCTGAGTATTCTTGAGCATACTAAACCTCTCTAAATGCTTATAAATCTTGTCCCTCAGGATCATCTCCATCAGCTTACCAACCACTGAGGTTAGACTCACCGGTCGGTAATTTCCTGGGCTATCCCTATTCCCCTTCTTGAAAATAGGAACCACATCCGCAATACTCCAATCCTCCGGCACTTCTCCCGTCTCCATCGACAACGCAAAGATCATCGCCAGAGGCTCTGCAATCTCTTCCCTCATCTCCCACAGTAACCTGGGGTACATCCCATCCGGACCCGGCGACTTATCTATCTTGATGCCATTCAAAGATTCCAGCACAACCTCTTTGTTAAAGTCTAAATTTGACACAGCGTTATGGTAAAGACAGGTGACTAAACATATGGTCAAAGTAGGTTTCAAGGAATAATACAAAAAGGATAGAGAAGTCGAGGGCATAGAACAGTACAGCACAGAACAGGCCCTTCGGCCCACGATGTTGTGCTGAGCTTTATCTGAAACCAAGATCATGCTATCCCACTCCCTATCATCCTGGTGTGCTCCATGTGCCTATCCAATAACCGCTTAAATGTTCCTAAAGTGTCTGACTCCACTATCACTGCAGGCAGTCCATTCCACATCCCAACCACTCTCTGCGTAAAGAACCTACCTCTGATATCCTTCCTTCCGGCACGGTAGCACAGTGGTTAGCACTGCTGCTTCACAGCTCCAGGGACCTGGGTTCGATTCCCGGCTTGGGTCACTGTCTGTGTGGAGTTTGCACATTCTCCTCGTGTCTGCGTGGGTTTCCTCCGGGTGCTCCGGTTTCCTCCCACAGTCCAAAGATGTGCGGGTTAGGTTGATTGGCCATGCTAAAAAAATTGCCCCTTAGTGTCCTGGGATGTGTAGATTAGAGGGATTAGCGGGTAAAATATTCAGGGATACGGGGTTAGGGCCTGGGTGGGATTGTGGTCGGTGCAGACTCGATGGGCCGAATGGCCTCTTTCTGTGCTGTAGGGTTTCTATGATTTCTATGATTTCTATGATTTCTATATCTCCCACCACAAACCCTATAGTTATGCCCCCTTGTAATAGCTCCATCCACCCGAGGAAATAGTCTTTCAACGTTCACTCTATCTATCCCCTTCCTCATTTTATAAACCTCTATTAAGTCTCCCCTCAGCCTCCTCCGCTCCAGAGAGAACAGCCCTAGCTCCCTCAACCTTTCCTCATAAGATCTACCCTCCAAACCAGGCAGCATCCTGGTAAATCTCCTCTGCACTCTTTCCAGCGCTTCCACATCCTTCTTAGTGAGGTGACCAGAACTGCACACAATATTCCAAATGTGGTCTCACCAAGGTCCTGTACAGTTGCAGCATAACCCCACGGCTCTTAAACTCCAACCCCCTGTTAATAAAAACTAACACACTATAGGCCTTCTTCACAGCTCTATCCACTTGAGTGGCAACCTTTAGAGATCTGTGGAAATGGACCCCAAGATCTCTCTGTTCCTCCAGTCTTCAGAACCCTCTGGAAAGAAATTCCAGAGCTTAGGGCAGCAAGGTGGCACAGTGGGGTTAGCACTGCTGCCTCACAGCCCCAGGGACCCGGGTTCGATTCCCGGCTTGGGTCACTGTCTGTGTGGAGTCTGCACGTTCTCCCCGCGTCTGTGTGGGTTTCCTCCCGCAGTCTGAAAGGCATACTGGTTAGGTGCATTGGCCATGCTAAATTTTCCCTCAGTGTAACCCGAACAAGCGCTGGAATGTGGTGACTAGGGGATTTTCACAGTGACTTCAGTGCAGTGTTAATGTAAGCCTGGTTGTGACACTAATAAAAGAGAACCAAAAGTAACAGCAATTGCGCTGTCAACTGCAATATCACCTCAGCTCACCGCAACACCTACAACATTTAAAAATCTGCATGCACTTGTGTAACTATTCCCAATGTAACGTCACATTTAAGTTGGTGATCGTCTGGTCACTTATTTCAATCTTAATTCCTCTGCATTACCAGATTTTCAGGATTGGTGGCGCTGTTGCATTATCTTTGAAGCTATGACCATGTTTGGCTTGGCGTTGTGCTGCAGTCAGCTCCCTGTGCAGTCTATCCAGCTTTCAGGTCATGTATTTTTTTTTTCAATAAAAACAGCAGTTATTTACAAATCAGGTACTGCATCACCTCAACACCACGGGGGTCCTCCACCACCTGGCTAATCATGAAATGTGAAGCTGTACAATTTGGTAGGAAGGACAGATGAGGAGAAATGAGTGATGTTTCAGCCCAATGACCTTTCACTACTGGGTACTTTGGACATTGTTTTTTAAAAAGCTCCAGCCTGAACCAGACAAACATTTCACTTTAACCAAAGAAAACTCAAACTTTCATTAAGAGGAACAAGTTGTCATTATAAGTTGTACAAAGCTTTCAAAATGGAATCTTGTGTCGAGGAAGCAAGATAATGGGAGGAACCCCTTGAGCCTGTCCTACAATTCACATATACCAAAGATGTGTGGCTTAGGTTGATTGGCCATGCTAAATTGTCCATTAGTGTCGGGGGATCAGTAGGGTAAATGTGTGGGGTTACGGGAGTAGAACCTGGGTGGGATTGCGGTCAGTACAGACTGAGCCGAATGGCCTCCTTCAGCACTGTGGGGATTCTATTCTACACAATACACCTTGGGTGAAGATCATTTTATTAAATCAATTTACCCGGCTTGGTTCCACGTCCTTTGCTTTAAAACTCTAAAAATCTGTCAATCTTCAATTTTGAAATTTTCAACTGACTGAACCTCAGTTTTGATTTGGGGTGCCTGCAAAACAAGCGTTTTGCATTGTGTGTGTGCGTGTGAAGTGCTCAAACTTCACAAATTCATTAACACCTCAAAACCATAGAATCACTATAGTGTAGGAGGCCATTCGACCCATTGAGTCTGCATCAACTCCCCAACAGAACATCTCACCCCTGCCCGATCCCCGTAACCCATTATATTTATCCCACTAATCCCCCTAAAATACATATCTTGGAACACTAAGAGGTAATTTAGCATGGCCAATCCACCTAACCTACACATCTTTGGACTGTGGGAGGAAACCGGAGCAGCTGGAGGAAACCCATGCAGACACAGGGAGAACGTGCAAACTCCACACAGTCACCCAAGGCCGGGATTGAACCCGGGTCCCTGGCACTGTGAGACAGCAGTGCTAACCACTGTGCCGCCCATATCCAGGTAGGTGACTGGACAATTGATGTTCTGTGCAGACCATAGTAAGATTATTAACCTGGACACCAGGGACATCTTCTGAATGCCATAAGGCCTTGCACATTTTCACAGTACCACATCAGAAGGCTCAAGCTGCTGCTGATTTAAAGTAATCGCCCTCACTGAAAGTAATTAGTATCTGAATGAGCTCAGGATACATCCTTTTTAGACCAGTCCCACATGGTGTACAGTTTATGGCCTTGTCGAACAGGTCAGGAAAGACAACTGTAACTCAAACACTATATCTCTGCTCTAGACCTCACCTAGAAACAACACAAGATAGCTGGTATCTTCAAACAAAAAGGCCAGGAGTAAAGTATATTCTGACATTTGAAAAATTGAATGTCAGGCAAATAAACTTTGACATGTCATTGTCTAATCCTTCCTGTACACTGCATCAGAAACTGGGTAGAACAAGCTTCAGTACAACATTGAGAATGAGTTCACTTTTGTCTAATCAAATTATTTCCTTCTCCCGCTGGTCCTGCCTTTAGGTTTAAAAGTGAAGTGTTTGAGTCACCAGATGATACTGTGTCTTGTTTAACAGTATGCGGAGTCTAATATGTTGATCATTGGCCACAGGGAAAATAAAACCACCACCTAAATTAGTCAAGTGCTGAATCAGATTAAAGAAATCAAACGCAAAGAAAGACAGCAAACCACAACACTCATCACTTCATTAGTCACTTAAAAGCAATGAGGAATTTGGGAAACAGGATGTTCCTCTGATATGAATCAATAATCTGAAGAAAAACTTAACTGCTTGGACAAACATGGACTAAAGGACAGTCTGCCAACAGACATATTATTGGCAAATCACATTTCTTTTCAAATAAGTTAACAGGATGCGGAGGGTAGTGCAGCTGGTGTTATGTAAACGGACTTTCGAAATGTTTGATAAAGAACTACACGCTTGGTTTGCTATTGGATAAAAGGGGCAGTAGCAATATGGATATACAAGATCATAAGAAATAGGAGTAATAAACCATTTGGCCTCTCAAATCTGCTTCGCCACTTAATACGATCATGGCTGATCTAATCGTAATCTTAACTCCACTTTCCTGCCTGTCCCCATAACCCTCGACTCCCTTGAAAACGAAAAATCCGTTTACCTCCGCCTCAAATATATTCAGTGAGCCGCGCCCTCCTTGTTCTCTGGGGAAGAGAAATTCAATGTTTCATGGCCCTCAGAAAAAATTCCCCCTCATTTCCATTCTAAATGGGAGACTCCTTATTTTTAAACTGCACTTCCTTGTTCTAGATTCCCCTACGGGGGGGTGGGGGGGGGGGGGGGGGGACATCCTCTCAGCAGCTGCCTGCCAAGCCCCCTCAGTCTTGTTTTATATATCTCTCTCCACAGGATAATCTTTCAACCTTCCAAACTCCACTGAGAAAAGGCCCAACCTGCTCAACTCTTTCCCATAAGTCAACCTTCTCAGCCAGGAATCAGCCTAGTGAACTTTTCCTTGACTGCTTTCAATGTAAATATATCCTTCAAAGCAGACCCTCATAGAAGGTCAAAACTGTACCCAATATTCTCGGTGTGGTCTCCCCAATGCCCTGTACAATTGCTGCAAGTCTTTCCTACTCCTTGCTATAAAGGCCAACAGTCCTTTTGCCTTACTGTGCCTACATGATAACATTTTTGTGATTCATACACAAGGACACTCATATCCAGCAGCATTCTGCAATCTCTCTCATAAGAACATAAGAAATAGGAGCAGGAGTAGGCCATCTAGCCCCTCGAGCCTGCCCCGCCATTCAATAAGATCATGGCTGATCTGACGTGGATCAGTACCACTTACCCGCCTGATCCCCATAACCCTTAATTCCTTACCGATCAGGAATCCATCCATCCGCGCTTTAAACATATTCAGCGAGGTAGCCTCCACCACCTCAGTGGGCAGAGAATTCCAGAGATTCACCACCCTCTGGGAGAAGAAGTTCCTCCTCAACTCTGTCTTAAACCGACCCCCCTTTATTTTGAGGCTGTGTCCTCTAGTTTTAACTTCCTTACTAAGTGGAAAGAATCTCTCCGCCTCCACCCTATCCAGCCCCCGCATTATCTTATAAGTCTCCATAAGATCTCCCCTCATCCTTCTAAACTCCAACGAGTACAAACCCAATCTCCTCAGCCTCTCCTCATAATCCAAACCCCTCATCTCCGGTATCAACCTATCAATCTCCATTTATACAGTTTTTCTATTCTTCCTGCCAAACTGGAAAAACTCACATTTTCCCACATTATACTCCATCTGCCAAATTTTCACCCACTCCCCAAACCATATGTTAACTATGATGCACTGAGATCCTAGTCCAAGAGGCTTTAGGTACAAGGAGGCCAAAACAAAGACACACGGCTTTTTTCCAACGAGAGAAACCGAAGCGGTGCCGAGGATGGGTAGATTATGGGTGCTAGCTGCAGCACAGTTGGTGACAGGATTCTTACCTCCGAGTCATGAGGTTCTGGGTTCAATTCCCGCACCTGACCTCAGCACAAAGGGTTAACACTGCAGTATTGATGCTGTCCTGCACCACTGGAGGTGCCATCTCGGAGGCATTAAACTGAGGCTCCATCCATCTGCCCAGATCCCATGGCACTATTTCAAGGTAAGGAGTTTAATAACACCAGGTTAAAGTCCAACAGGTTTATTTGGTAGCAAAAGCCACACAAGCTTTCGGAGCTCCAAGCCCCTTCTTCAGGTGAGTGGGAATTCTGTTCACAAACAGAGCATATAAAGACACAACCTCAATTTACATGAATAATGCATGAACAATTACATGAACAATTTACATTATTCATGTAAATTGAGTTTGTGTCTTTATATGCTCTGTTTGTGAACAGAATTCCCACTCACCTGAAGAAGGGGCTTGGAGCTCCGAAAGTTTGTGTGGCTTTTGCTACCAAATAAACCTGTTGGACTTTAACCTGGTGTTGTTAAACTTCTTACTATTTCAAGGAACAGTTGAGGATTATCCCTGGTATCCTGACCCATACTTATCCCTAGTTCAACATTGCAAAAAAAAAAAAATTGATTTGGTAGTTATCACACTGCTGTTTGTGGGAGTTTGCTGTGTGCAAATTGTTGGTCATGTTTCCCACATTATAACATGGACTACACTTCAAAGAAAGTACTGCATTAGCTGTAAAGCACTTCGATATGTCCAGAAATCAAGAAATGTGCTAAATAAAATGTAATTTTAGATTTTGATGAAGTATGCAGTAACCAGAGAGCTGGAAACCATGGGTATCAACCCAAGTAAGTAGATTGGGGGGGGGGGGGTAAAGAGTATGGGGGGGAAGAAAAGAGGTTGTCAAAACAGAGGAGTGGGCTGACAAAATGAAAGGGGGAGACAGAGGATGAATCATTGAAATATTACCACATTGGAGGCCATTGATACCTTTGCCACTTCTCTTCCTCTCAATTCTGCAAACTTTCTAAAGAAAGCCATGATTCATCTACCTACACTACACATTAAAGCAATGCATTCCGGATTCTAACCACTCACTACATAAAAATGTGTTCTCTCACATTGTCAATCACTTTAAATACTTGGGGGTGGGGCAATCCTACCGCCTCATCATGTCGGTCAATCGGCATGGTGAGCGTATAACCAGGTTCAAATCCGATCTTTCACCTCTTATGACCTTACTGGCCCTGGATTGCCAGCGTGATCAGCCAGGTACGAGGCTGATTTCAATATTAAATCAGTTTTAAATATTCACAGTGAGCCCAGGACACAATCGTCCAGGCTCAGTTCCCTTAACGGCCTCACCAGCGAGAAACAGGTATGGGTCCCACCAATGGCTGGGAACTCGCCATTGGGCCGGAGGCCGTTGAGGCCCCGTGGGTGGTTGGGGGCAGGGGCAGGCAGCGCCAGGGGGCGGAGTCTTAGGGGAGGCAGGGGAGCTACGCACACTGCAATCAGGGATTGGCTATGGTGGCGATTAATTGGGGCGGGGGGGGGAACGGACGGACGGTCAAATCTGTTCTGTTGCACCAGAATATTGTGGGATCTCCACATGCGTGATAGCACCCTCTGCTTTGAGCATCTGGCTTTCCGACAAGAATAGACTCCATCCACTCCTCTGACTGGTGTGAATCGCATTTTGTCTCTATTTTGTTGCACTAAATGGCATAAGATAGTGCCTGAAAACTTGCTGGAAAAAAAATGGGCACGATTCTCTCCCGTTTTCATGCTCTTACAGCACTTAGGGCCGGTTGCAGCAGATTGGAAAGCAGTAAATGTGATGCCACTGTTTAAAAAAGGAGGTAGACAAAAGGCAGGTAACTATAGGCCAGTTAGCTTAACATCTGTAGTAGGGAAAATGCTTGAATCTATCATCAAGGAAGAAATAGCGAGACATCTGGATATAAATTGCCCTATTGGGAAGACACAGCATTGGTTCAAAGGCAGGTCATGTTTAACTAATTTAGGGGAAATTTTTTTTTAAATAAAAAAAGGACATTACAAGCACAGTGGACAATGGGGAACTGTGGATATTGTGTATCTGGATTTCCAGAAGGCATCCGACAAGGTTTCGCACAAAAGGCTGCTGCATAAGATAAAGGTGCACAGTGTTACAGGTAATGTATTAGCATGGATAGAGGACTGATTAACTAACAGAAAGCAAAGAGTGGGGGTAAATGGGTGTTTTTCTGGTTGGCGATCAGTGACTAGTGGTATGCCTCAGGGATCAGTGTTGGGGCACAATTGTTTACAATTTACACAGATGATTTGGAATTGGGGACCGAGTGTAGCGTGTTCAAGTTCGCAGATGACACCAAAATGAGTGGCAGAGCAAAGTGTGCAGAGGACACTGAATGTCTGCAAATGAACATAGACAATTTGAGTGGGCCAGGGTCTGGCAGATGGAGTACAATGTTGATAAATGTGAGGTCATCCGTTTTGGTATGAACAACAGCAAAATGGACTATTATTTAAATGGTAAAAAAGTGCAGCATGCTGCTGTGCAGAGGGACCTGGGTGTCCTTGTGCAGGAATTGCAAAAAGTTGGTTTGCAGGTTATTAAGGAGGCAAATGGAATTTTGTCCTTCATTGCTTGAGGGATGGAGTTTAAAAACAGGGAGGTTATAGTGCAGCTGTATAAAGTACTGGTGAGGCCACACCTGGAGTACTGTATACAGTTTGGTCTCCTTACTTGAGAAAGGATATAGCGGCACTGGAGGGGGTGCAGAGGAGATTCACTAGATTGATTCCGGAGTTGAGAGGGTTAGCTTATGAGGAGAGACTGATTGGCTGGGACTATATTCATTGGAATTCAGAAGAATGAGGGGGGAATCTTATAGAAACGTAAAATTATGAAGGGAATAAATTATGAAGGGAATAGATAAGACAGAAGCAGTGAGGTTGTTTCCACAGGTGGGTGAAACTAGAACTAGGGGCATAGCCTCAAAATAAGGGGGTGCAGATTTAGGACTGAGTTGAGGAAGAACTTCTTCACCCAAAGGATTGTGAATCTGTGGAATTCCCTGCCCAGTGAAGCAGTTGAGGCTACCTCATTGAATGTTTTATGGCAAGGATAGATAGCCTACAGTGAGGGGTGGGCAATTAGAGTTGAGTCCATGAAATGATCAGCCATAATCTTATTGAATGGCGGAGCAGGCTCGAGGCGCCACATGGCCTACTCCAGCTCCTAGCTCTTGTGTTCTTTGAAATGTTTTGGTAAGATAGCCCCCTTGTTCCTTGCTTCTTTTAAACATACCAAAACTCCTCATAACCACCTCTTCTCCAAGAACAATCATCCTAGCTTCGCAATCTATGTGACTGAAGTCCCTGCTCCCGTGAACCTCTCTAACATTTGCTGCACCCACTCTGCCTTCCAGGTCCTTCCTAAAGTGCAATTGAACACAATATTTTCAGGTCAAACCACAGTGTTATAAAGATTCACCATAACTTCCTTGCTTTTAAACTCAGAAAGGAAATTACAATGAAATGACGAGTTAGCGAACGTGGACTGGGCAGATAGATCAGCGGGAAAGATGTTAAACATGCAGTGGCAGACACTTGAGGAGGTAATTCATAACTCTCAGCAAAAATATATCCCTGAGAGGAAAAATTCTAAGAGAAGGATAAACAAACCATGGCTAACCGAGGAAGTCGAGATTGAAAGAAAAAGCATACATGGAGGCAAAGGTCAGTGATAGTTCTGAAGTCTGGGATAAAAATCAGGATTCGGCAAAGGAAGACTAAAAAGATAATAAGAGAGAAAATAAACTCAGGGCAAACTAACAAGGAATACAAAAACTGACAATAAGAGCTTCTTTAAATATATAAAAGGAAGAGAGAGGTCAAAGCGAACATAGGCTCCTTAGAAACTAAATCTGGGGAAATAGTTATGTAAGGAACAAGGAAATGGCAGAGTCGTCGAACAGATATTCGAATATCCCATCAATACTAAAGAATGCGGGGAAGAAATTAAGTTCCATCACTAGAGAAGTACAAGACAAAACTAATACGGCTAAAGTCCCCTGGCCCTGATGGCTTGTGTCCCAGGATCCCAAAAGTAGCAGCTACATTGGTTATAATTTTCCAAAAATCCTTGGACTCTGACAAGTACCAAAACTGCCGAGGGAGGGAGGCAAAAAGCGGGTAACTATAGGCCGATTAGCTTAACATCAGTTGTGGGAATCAATTAAGAAAGCAATAGCAGCACATTTGGAAATTCATAATCTAATCTAATCCACTAGACTCAGCATGGCTTCATAAAAAGGATAATTGCATCCGACCATTTTCAGTTTTTCAAGGAAGTCTCAACCAGAGTGGATAGAGGGGAACCAGTAGATGTATTCTATTTGGACTTCCAGAACACATTCGACAAGGTACGTCACAAAAACCATGGTGTTAAAGGTACTATATTAGCATGAATATAGTATTGGTTAATGGGCAGAAAACAGCGAGTGGGGATAAGGGGTTCTTTTTTAGTTTGCTGACCTGTAAACAATGAGGCTCCACAGGGTTCAGTGTTGGGACCTTAACTATTTACAATAAGGAATGAAGTGAATGTATTGCAGCCAAATTTTCAGACAACACAAAAATAGGTGAAAAGGCAAATTGAGAGAGGGATACAACAGTTTACAAAGAGTTGATAGGTTAAGTGGGGAAAAAAGTCAGCAAATGGAGTATAATATGGGAAAATGAGAATTTCTTCATTTTAGAAGGGAGAACAAATGAACAAAATATTTAAATAGAGAAAAACTGCAGAAAGCTGCAACACGAAGGGACTTGTGCACAAAACACAGAAAGCTAGCACACAGGTACAGCAGGTAATCAGAAAGGCCAATGAAATGTTGGCTCTTATTTCCAAGGGGGTTGGAGTATAAGAGAAGGGAAGTCTTTTCGCAACTGTACAAGATACTGGAGAGACTACATCTGGACTACTGAGAGAAGTTTTGGTCCCCTTATTTAAAGAGATATAATTTCATTGGAGGCAGTTCAGAGGTTCACTAGAATGATCCCCAATATAAAAGGATTGTCACAGTAAGTAGTCTCACAACACCAGATTAAAGTCCAACAGGTTTATTTGGTAGCACGAGCTTTCGGAGCGCTGCCCCTTCATCAGATGAGTGAAAAGTTGGGTTCACAAACAGGGCATATATAGACAAACTAAATAATAAGATAATGGTTGGAATGCGAGTCTTAACAGGTAATCAAGTCTTTACAGGTGCAGACAATGCGAGTGGAGAGGGGGTTAAGCACAGGTTAAAGAGGCGTGAATTGTCTCCAGCCAGGACAGTTAGAGGGATTTTGCAAGCCCAGGCAAGTCGTGGGGTTACAGATAGTGTGACCCGAACCCAAGATCCCGGTTGAGGAACCGAAGAGGAAAGAGCCAAATTGGACTCCTCTGGAGGGATAAAATTGGTCCTCTTGAAGACCAGAGTGGTACACTGTGTATGGAACCAAAAGAGATGGGGGAGATACTAAATGGTTTTTTTGCATCCGTATTTACTGAGGAAACGGGCATGGAGTCTACGGAAATAGGGCAAACTGGTAGGGAGGCCATGGAACCTTTACAGATTAAAGGGGAGGAGGTGCTCGCTGTCTTGAGGCAAATCAGAGTGGATAAATCCCCAGGACCGGACAGGGCATTCCCACTGAACTTGAGGGAAGCTAGTGTTGAACTTGCAGGGGCCCTGGCAGACATATTTAAAATGTCAGTATTCACGGGGGAGGTGCCGGATGATTGGAGGGTGGCTCATGTTGTTCCGTTGTTTAAAGAAGGTTCCAAAAGAAATCCGGGAAATTATCGGCCAGTAAGTTTGACGTCGGTGGTGGGCAGGTTATTGGAAGGTGTGATAAGGGATAGGATCTACAAATATTTGGATAGACAGGGACTTATTAGGGAGAGAGAGTCAACATGGCTTTGTGCGTGGTAGGTCATGTTTGACCAATCTATTTGAGTGTTTCGAGGAGGTTACCAGGAAAGTGGATGAAGGGAAGGCGGTGGATGTTGTCTACCTGGATTTCAGCAAGGCCTTTGACAAGGTCCCTCATGGGAGGTTAGTTAGGAAGGTTCAGTCGCTGGGTATACATGGGGAGGTAGTAAATTGGATAAGACACTGGCTCAATGGAAGAAGCCAGAGAGTGGTTGTGCAGGATTGCTTCTCTGAGTGGAGGCCTGTGACTAGTGGTGTGCCGCAGGGATCGGTGTTGGGTCCATTGTTGTTTGTCATCTATATCAATGACCTGGATGATAATGTGGTAAATTGGATCAGCAAGTTTGCTGATGATACAAAGATTGGAGGTGTAGTGGACAGTGAGGAAGGTTTTCAAAGCTTGCAGAGGGATTTGGACCAACTAGAAAAATGGGCTGAAAAATGGCAAATGGAATTTAACGCAGACAAGTGTGAGATATTGCACTTTGTAAGGACAAACCAAAGAAGAACGTACTCGGTAAATGGTAAGACTCTGAAGAGTGCAGTTGAACAGAGGGATCTGGGAATACAGGTACAGAGTTCCCTAAAAGTGACGTCACAGGTGGATAGGGTCGTAAAGAGTGCCTTTGGTACATTGGCCTTTATAAATCGGAGTATCGAGTATAAAAGTTGGAGTGTTATGGTAAGGTTATATAAGGCATTGGTGAGGCCGAATTTGGAGTATTGTGTACAGTTTTGGTCACCTAGTTACAGGAAGGATGTAAATAAGATTGAAAGAGTGCAGAGAAGGTTCACAAGGATGTTGCCGGGACTTGAGAAGCTGAGTTACAGAGAGAGATTGAATAGGTTGGGACTTTATTCCTTGGAGCGTAGAAGATTGAGGGGAGATTTGATAGAGGTGTATAAGATTTTGATGGGTATAGATAGAGTGAATGCAAGCAGGCTTTTTCCGCTGAGGCTAGGGGAGAAAAAAACCAGAGGGCATGGGTTAAGGGTGAAAGGAGAAAAGTTTAAAGGGAATATTAGGGGGGGCTTCTTCACGCAGAGAGTGGTGGGAGTGTGGAATGAGCTGCCAGATAAAGTGGTAAATGCGGAGTCACTTTTAACATTTAAGAAAAGCTTGGACGGGTTCATGGATGAGAGGGGTGTGGAGGGATATGGTCCAAGTGCAGGTCAGTGGGACTAGGCATAAAATGGTTCGGCACAGACAAGAAGGGCCAAAAGGCCTGTTTCTGAGCTGTAATTTTCTATGGTTCTATGGAAGGCCGCTGCCCTCGACTCGACATGAATGCCCAAGCCGTCAGGAGGTGTGTCAATGCAAGATTCATCAGCCGCACTCACAAGACAGCCCCGAACGTCACCCAAGCACAACGCAACGCCATCCGCGCTCTCAAGACCAACTGCAACATTCTCAAACCAGCAGACAAAGGAGGTGCCACCGTCATACTGAATAGGATGGATTACTGCAAAGAAGTGTACTGACATCTGAACAACGGGGAACACTACTGTGTCGTGAACTCTGTAGGTGTGCATACTTTACAATTGCATCACTTCTCCCTGTTCTTCCTAGCACAATATTCCACTTCAGTGTTAAATTTTATCTGCCACTTGTTCCTCTTATTCCACCAGTCTGTTCTTTTGAAGTCCATCACTATCCCCCTCGGTTTGCAATATTTCCACATTTTGCATCACGAACTGTGTCCTGTCGACCCAAGTAAGGAAAGTAGTGGTTCAAGTACCAACTCCTGAAAAACCCCACTGTATGCCTTCCTCCAGTCCAAAAGTAACATCCACCACTACTCCGTTCCCTGTCACTCAAGTCAATGTTGTGTCCTTGCTGCCACTGTCCAATTTATTCCATCAAGTTCAAACTTTGCTATTGGCATATCAAATGCCTGTTGGAAGGCCTGGTCTTTCATATCTTCTGCACCACCCTCAACTAATTTCTCCAACAAAAAAAAATGCTTCAGGTTGGGGGGGGAGCAGGGAGGAGAGAGAGAGAAACAGGATGAGGGAGTTGGGATAAGTACTTCTACAGTGTGGCGAAAGATGAATCTATAATACGCTGGATGGGGAGAAAAATATTTGAAGTCTTAAAAGCGAATGAATGGGAATATTCTTTGAGACCATGTACACAATGGAGTGAATGGCCACATGCACTGGAAGAAAAACTGGAATGTGAGGAGATGGAGAATTTAGTTAACTCCAGGACTGAATATCCTAATGTGAGATAGAATGGCCAAGTCATGCAGAGCTAAACATCAAGGGAAGTATTTAAAATGGGAGCAGGCAAATGTTATCGATCCTAGTTGTATTACAGTGGCTCCAAGTCACTGGCTAAATATTTAGAACAATTCAGCACCAGGCTATTTTAAGACTAACAAGTAAAATAACAGGGAACAGAGTGTCAGATGTTGAGACTCTAAGCTAGCAGCATTTCCAAATGAGAATGGAAACGAACATTCAGAATTGAGCTTCTAAAAAAAACATACATACAAGTGGAAACTATAGTTAATTGCTTTATAATCCTGATCATATCAAAAGGATCTATTTATGGGGCTTTGACCATAATTGTAGCCATACAGATTAAATCACTTTCTCTTCACTGTCACTTTTGGCACTGAATAATTCAGACTGTTTAAATTTATCTACGTTATTAATATTGCTCACAGTCTAATGTTTACTTGAATGATCCAAAAAATGTATTTAAATCTCCCAATTTCATTCAAATCTCAGTTGCGGCCTTCATGTGAGATAAATTTTATGAGGTTCAGTTACAAAACAGCTTACAACATAGGGATTGTATATCTACATTGCTGATTTAATTATGCATTTTTATATTTGTATATACATGCACTCTGGAAAAACATTATACCTAAAATCCTGATATTCTTACTTGGGCTGTAATTGGAAGGAGCCTTCTGTGGTGTGTATCCATAGAATCCCTACAGTGCAGAAAGAGGCCATTTGGCCCAACAAGTCTGCACCAACCACAAACCCACTCAGGCCCTATTCTTGAACCCCATGCATTTACCCTAGCTAGTCCTCCTGACACTAAGGGGCAATTTAACAAAAAACATAAACATAACAGGTTGTTGCACAAGGTTAAATCTCACGGGATCCAGGGTGAGGTATCTAAATGGATACAAAATTGGCTTCTGTGGTTGTAGAGGGTTGCCTCAGGGATCAGTGCTGGGTCCACTGTTATTTGTCATTTATATTAATGATTTGGATGAGAACATAGGAGGCAAGGTTAGTAAGTTTGCAGATGACACCAAGGTTGGTAGCATAGTGGACAGTGAAGAAAGTTCTCTTGGATTGCAACGGGATCTTGATCCTAGTTGTAAACTAGGCTGACGAATGGCAGATGGAGTTTAATTTAGATAAATGCGAGGTGATGCATTTTGGTAGACTGAAGCAGGGCAGGACGTAGTCAGTTAATGGTAGGGCATTGGGGAGAGTTACAGAACAAAGAGATCTAGGGGTACATGTTCATAGCTTCTTGAAAGTGGACTCACAGGTGGACAGAGTGGTGAAGAAGGCATTCAGCATGCTTGGCTTAATTAGTCAGAACATTGAATACAGGAGTTGGGACGTCTTGTTGAAGTTGTACAAGACATTGGTAAGGCCACACTTGGAATACTGTGTACAGTTCTGGTCACCCTATTATAGAAAGGATATTATTAAAACTAGAAAGAGTGCAGAAAAGATTTACTAGGATGCTACCGGGACTTGATGGTTTGAGTTATAAGGAGAGGCTGGATGGACTGGGACTTTTTTCTCTGGAGTGTAGAAGGCTGAGGGGTGATCTTAGAGGTTTATAAAATAACGAGGGGCACAGATCAGTTAGATGGTCAATATCTTTTCCCAAAGGTAGGGGAGTCTAAAACTAGATGGCATAGGTTTAAGTTGAGAGGGAGATACAAAAGGGTTACGAGGGGCAATTTGTTTTTCAGAGGGTGGTGAGTGTCTGGAACAAGCTGCCAGAGGTAGTAGTAGAGGCAGGTACAATTGTCTTTTAAAAAGCATTTAGACAGTTACATGGGTAAGGTGGGTATAGAGGGATGTGGGCCAAATGCAGGCAATTGGGATTAGCTTAGGGGTTTAAAAAAAGGGCAGCATGGACAAGTTGGACCGAAGGGCCTATTTCCCTGCTGTAATCCTCTATGACGCTCTAATAAAGTTGACGTTCTTGAAGTAAATCAACAATAACTGCAATGCATCTTCTCTATTCTATCAGCAGCTCCCATCAGTCCCATTATACCCAATAGAGAAACTGAAAATGTAAGCTTCCATTGGAAAAAAGCATAGGAAATAACTCCCATTCCAGCTTGAACTCTGATGGATAGACCCATCGCTGTTGGAGATGTTTTTAGAAAGTTTACAATCAATGTTGAATAAAAAAGGAACAGTAGAAACATGGATACAGAATTGGCTGAGTAATAAGAAACAGTGAGTAATGGTTAGTTTTCAGGCTGAACGTTTGAAGAGGGTTCCCCAGGCATCGGTATTGTGACCATTGCTTTCCTGATATATATTAATGATCTAGACCTTGGTGTGCAGGGGATAATTTTAAAGTTTGTGGATAATACAAAACTTGGAAGTATTGTAAACTGCGAAGAGGACAATGTAGAACTTCAAAAGGACATAGACAAGTTGGTGGAACAGGCAGATAAGTGGCGGATGAAACTCAATTGGTAGGAAGAACATGGTGACAATATAAAATAAGGGGTACAACTCAAATGTGCAGGAACAGAGGGACTTGGGTGCATATGTGCACAAGTCATTAAAGGTGGCAGGCAGGTGAGAGAGAATTTCATAAAGCATACCGTATCCTAAGAGCAAGGAGTTATACTGAACTTGAATAAAACACTAGGTAGACCTCAGCTGGAGTATTGTGGACAATTTTAGGTGTCACCCTATTAGAGTGCTGAAGAGGTTTATAGGAATGGTTCCAGGGGTGGGAAACTTCAATTATGAAGATAGATTGGAGAAATTGGGACCCTTCTCCTTGGTGAAGAGATGGCTAAAAGATTTGATAGGTGTTCAAAATCATGAGGGGGTTGGACAGAGTGGATAGGGGGAAAACTGTCCCATTCGCTAAAGGATCGAGAATGAGGAGGTACAGATTTAAAGTGATTTGCAAAAGAAGCAAATGTGATGAGAAAGAAACTGTTTCACACAGTGGTTGGGGTCTGGAATGTACTGCCTCGAAGTGGGGCAGAGGCTGGTTCAATCGAGGCATTTAAGAGAGCATTAGATGATTATTTGAGTAGAAACAATGTGCAGGGGTACAGGGAAAAGGCAGGGGAATGGCACTACGTCACAATGATCATTTGGAGAGCCAGTGTTGACACAGTGGGCTGAATGGTCTTAAACAATTAACAACTTAAACAATTCTGTGATCTTTAAAAGCAAACAACAAACAGAGACAAGTTTAGCAGTTACTCAATCCTTCTGTCTGGTAATTATATTTCAGAACAGTTACAACTGTAACCCCCTGCTGACCACTATATGGGGCTACTATCTAAATATTCAATCAACAGAATCCCGAATTCCTAGCGGTTGATGTTGATTTGGCTAATTCCCTGTTTACCCATAAATGTCAGTCCTGTAACCGGGATATCAAAAATAAATTTAATAACAAATATCATTAACAGACATAAAACAGTGAGCTCTAATCTATAACCGTTGGGGCCCATCCGTTGGTGCACACATGGGGAAACTCATCCTCAGTAACACATTTGTAGATACTGTTCCAGTTGGACTGTATAGTCCCCACCAGTTACTCACGACACACACACAGTCCAGAAGAGACACACGTGTGGAAGATGATGCCGCAGGAGGCAGAGGTGCCGCGAGCTATCCGTGCAGCAACGTAGGTCGAGTGCACTGAAGGCTGTCCTCCTCGGCAGTAATGAAAAGAACAGGCAGGGGAACGCCTGGCTGCCTCTCACTCCAAACCGAATTCTCCCTACCTGGAAAAAGCTCCCTCTCTGCACCCTCCCCCCCTCCAGCTCCTGGCACCTTTTTTTTCTCCCGCCCCCAGAGCAATCCCATTGGCCCAGCCCACATCACTCAACCAACAGCATCCTGTTCACAGCACCCACCCGGCAAACAGGACACTGAAACCCACAAGGGACAAAGAACACTGGTAAGTGTCTTCCCCACAAATTTTCCTGAGTTTACCACATAATGAGCTAGGGAATGGTCCTGTAATTGCAGTAGCAATGTATTAGACATAGCAAAAGGAGGGCAGCTATTCAGCTACTTGACTATTTCATTAGTCATGGATGATCAGCACCTTAACTTCATTTAATGTACCTGCTTTTGATCAATAATCCTTTGGTAACCTTACCCGAGAAAAAAAATTGTTAGTCCCAGTCTTGTTAACAATATGCTCATAAAATAATGTTTAAATGCCCTGCTTTCCTCCCACTCCCAAATAGTTCTCCTTGATGTAGTGGCCTATACTGGGGTACAGACCCAATACTAAAAGTACCTTTACACCATCCAACTGTTCATCTGCAAACAGACAGCAACGTCAGGTGGTTATTCAACTAAGAAAATTCTCCCCACAAGACCTGGTTTCACCCAATATGTACATCATTAAGCAGGTGATTAGACTGAACAGATCCCATTCCATTTGTCAGTACAAGAGCAGAAACCAGTTTAAAGCTCCCATTTGCGTTGTTAAGCACAGATGGGAGATCCATTCCCATCACCATGCAACAATAGTGCCAAAACATCCTAAAATTAAGCTTCAGAATTAGTTTTGTCAATTCACAAAGGTTATCTATAGTTTTTTTTCGTCACAATGCTTAAGACACTTACCTCTGGACATCATAATTTGCATTGTAC
Organism: Mustelus asterias; assembly: GCF_964213995.1. Taxonomy (NCBI): domain Eukaryota; kingdom Metazoa; phylum Chordata; class Chondrichthyes; order Carcharhiniformes; family Triakidae; genus Mustelus; species Mustelus asterias. The sequence continues at coordinate 35,881,379 of NC_135824.1, read as the reverse complement.
AGACTGCCTTGCCAAAGACTGGTGATCTCCTCAGTGTCCTTCTCAGTGGGATTCCCAGACACTGTCACAAATATCATTAAGGTCTTGCCTTTCTTGGTTGCCTTTAGAAGGTTTTCAGGATTGCTGGGATCAATTTGGGAAAAATCTATTGGTGGAGATGTTCTCTTGTGCTCTGGTAGGTCTCCTTCTTCTATATCATCATCTTTCTGTGGAAAGATAAAGTAATACAAATTTCTGCTGGAGAATATAGTGTCCTCATTAGCGTTTGAAGTTAATGAAATACATTAAGGAAGGACTTCATGTGAATGATTATTTTGTTAAATGCTCTTCCATATTCTTTGATGGTTTCAGGATTAATTTGAACATCAGCTGAAGTTTTTTTTATAATTTACCAACTCCAGGTGAAAATCTACTGACTGTGGACTTAAATAATATAAAGATTTATAATAGAAAGGGTCCCCAATATCTTTAACACAGCGCCTACCCTGCTCCAGGCTCACACCAAGCTCAGAGGTCACATTTTAACAGAAACATCAGCAGCCTGTGGTGTTTGGAAAGCACAAATCCTGCCTCAGTAATACCCCCCTCACCGGGCCCTTCCTTCCCGCCCAAGGCCCCGGGCCCTCTCCCCGCACCTCCCACTCCTCCAGCAGTCGGGCCATGTCGGCATCGTTGTAGTCGCGGATGTCCTTCTTCTTCTTGCCGGCCTTGGGCCGCTCCTCCTCCCCGGCAGCGCCGCTCAGCAGCACGACAAGCAGCAGCGCCCAGAACCAGGCCGCACCCGCCGCCATCGCCCTCCCTCACCGCAGCCCGAGGGCCGCTTTGACCCGGCCGCGCTACGTGCGCGCTCCACCCAGAGATGCGCGCGCGCGCGCTCCACCCGGCCCCGCCGTGCGCGCTCCACCTCTCCGCCGTGCGCGTTGGGCGTGACCAGTCCCAAGCCCCGCCCTGTCACAGAGCGCTCCTGAGGTGGAGATGCCGGGACTGGGGTAAACACAGCAAGAGTTTTAACACCAGGTTAAAGTCCAACTGGTTTATTTGGTAGCAAATACCATTAGCTTTCGGAGCGCTGCTCCTTCGTCAGATGGAGTGGGAGATCTGCTCACAAACAGGGCATATAAAGACACAAACTCAATTTACAAAATAATGATTGGAATGCGAGTCTTTACAGGTAATCAAGGCTTAAAGGTACAGACAATGTGAATGCAGGGAGCATTAAGCACAGGTTAAAGAGATGTGTATTGTCTCCAGCCAGGACAGTTAGTGAGACTTTGCAAGTCCAGGCAATTCGTGGGGGTTATAGATAGTGTGACATGAACCCAACATCCCGGTTTAGGCCGTCCTCATGTGTGCGGAGCTCGGCTATCAGTTTCTGCTCAGCGACTCTGCGCTGTCGTGTGTCGTGAAGGCCGCCTTGGAGAACGCTTACCCGAATATCAGAGGCCGAATGCTCGTGACCGCTGAAGTGCTCCCCCACAGGAAGAGAACACTCCTGCCTGGTGAATTTTTTTTAATACTTTTCCAATTCAATCAAATCAAATCCAGTTCAGAGTCTCAACAAGTTGAGACATTTCAGATCCAGGCTGACAAGACAGGGCAAGCGACCAAACCACCCTGTCCTGGGCCTGATCTACATGAGCCAAGCTGATTGGAGAAGGGGGAGGTTCCTCCTCCAAGACTTGAGCTCATTTGCATCTTAGCCAAAAGACCGAGATGCCGCTTTTAAAAATTGCTTCATATGAAACATATGAAGCTTCAATGTAACCCAATGACCTCAACCAAGTGCAGCATCCCATCCATACTACACTTGATCTTAGCCAAAAGGTCGAGAAGCGCCTGGTGATTGTCGATAATGACAATACACATTTCTTTAACCTGTGCTAATGCTCTCTCCACTCACATTGTCTGATTAGCTGTAAAGACTCGCATTCTAATCAGTATTCTGTAACTTGAGTTTGTGTCTCTGTGCCTTGTTTATGAGCAGATACCCACTCCATCTGACGAAGGAGCAGCGCTCCAAAAGCCAATGGCATTTGCTACCAAATAAACCTGTTGGACTTTAACCTGGTGTTGTTAGAACTCTTACAGAGCACTCGCCAATAGGATTCCAGAGGCCAGGGTCAGCCCCGCCCCCATGGCAGTGATTGGCAGTGGGTGCCACATCCTGATTGACAGCTAGGCTGGAGCTGAGTGTCACTGCAGTACTGTGTGCCTCTCTGACACTGCTGCTGCTGCTAATCCACTCCATTATACTCACAGAAGAATCACTAATGTGCAGACGGAGGCCATTCAGCCCATCGAGTCTGCGCCAGCACTCTCTGACAGAGTACACGCACAGCGCCAGGGACCCGGGTTTGATTCCCGGCTTGGGTCACTGTCTGTGTGGAGTTTGCACATTCTCCCTGTGTCTGTGTGGGTTTCCTCCGGGTGCTCCGGTTTCCTCCCACAGTCCGAAAGACGTGCTGGTTTAGGTGCATTGGCCGTGCTAAATTCTCCCTCAGTGTACCCGAACAGGAGTCGGAGTGTGGCAACTGGGGGATTTTCACAGGAGCTTCATTGCAGTATTAATGTAAGCCTACTTGTGACAGTCATAAAATAAACTTTAAACTTACCTTACCTAGACCCTTCCCCCCCCCCCCCACCCTTTCCCCGTAACCCCACATATTTAGTATGGCCAATCCACCTAACCCGCACATCTTTGGACTGTGGGAGGAAATCGGAGCACCCCGGAAGAAACCCACACATACACGGAGCGTGCAAACTCCACACAGACAGTGACACAAGCTAGGAATCAAACCCAGGTCCCTGGTGCTGTGAGGCAGCAGTGCTAACCACTGTGCCACCAACTATACTGACAAACCTTTGGGACTACAGGAGCAGTGGCTGAGTGGATACACATTCAGCTCCAAGATAAAAAGCAGAGAGTCATGCTGAAAGGTTCTACACAGTTTGGAATCTAGTTTACAGTGGTGCTTCCCAGGGGTCTGTATTAGGATCACTCAATTATAGAATCCCTCTACTGCAGAGGAGGCCATTTGGCCCATCGTGCCTGCACCGACAGCAAGCCCACTCAGGCCCAAACACCTTAACCTCACATATACCTCACTAATCCCCTGGACACTAAGGGGTGATTTAGCATGGCCAATCAACCTAACCCACACATCTTTAGACTTGATGTGGAGTTGCCGGCATTGGACTGGGGTAGGCACAGTAAGTAGTCTCACAACACCAGGTTAAAGTCCAACAGGTTTATCTGGTAGCACAAGCTTTCGGAGCGTTGTCCCTTCATTGGTGAAGAGTGAAGAGTTTGATTCACAAACAGGGCATATATAGACACAAACTCAATTACTCAATCTTTAGACTGTGGGAGGAAACTGGAGCGACCGGAGGAAACCCTCGCAGCCACGGGGAGAACGTGCAGAGTCCGCACAGTCACCCAAGGCCAGAATCAAACTTGGGTTCTTGGCGCTGTGAGGCAGCAGTGTTAACCACTGTGCCACTGTGCTGCCCCAAATCTAAATCTTCTCATTTAGATATACATTAATGGTCTAGGCTTGGGTGCAGATCAAGGCTGATGCTCTGCCATAACTGCACTTCCTGTCCTCTCCTCATATTCCTTGGTTCCCCAAGAGTTCAAAAATCTATTCTAGCTTTGAATATACTCAACAATGGAGAATCCATAATCCTCTGCAATAGAAAATTCCAAAGAGTCACAATGTTCTGAGTGAAGAAATATCCCCTCTTCTCAGTCCTAAAGAGCAACTCCTTCTGAATGTTCAAGGATCCCCAGCCAGGGAAAACATTTCAGTAACTACCCCGTCAATTCCCTTCAGAATCTTGCATGTTTCAATAAGGTCATCTCTCATTCTTCTAAACTTCAGAGAATTATAGACCCAGTTTACCCAGCCTCTCATCGTAGGACAAGATTGAATCATGCAAACTCTACAGTGCAGAGCAGGCTATTCAGCCCATCGAATCTGCACCGACTCTCCGATGGAGCATCCCACTCATAGCCTATCCCCGTAACCACACGTATTTAACATGTGAGTCCCCCTAACCTACACATCTTGGGACACTAAAGTTAAAAAAGTTAAAGTTTATTTATTAGTCACAAGTAGGTTTACATTAACACTGCAATGAAGTTACTGTGAAAATCCCCTAGTCACCACACTCCGGCGCCTGTTCAGGTACACTGAGGGAGAATATAGCATGGCCAATGTACCTAACAAGCACATCTTTCAGACTGTGGGAGGAAACCGGAGCACCCAGTGGAAACCCATGCAGACATGGGGAGAATGTACAAACTCCACACAATCGCCCAAGGCCAAAATTGAACCCAGGTCCCTGGTGCTGTGAGGCAGAAATGCTAACCACCTTTCTTTCTTTGTGGTTCCACCAAAGTGTGAGGATGTGAGCTGGTTCACACCTCCATGAGTCCTGTGATTGAGCCGCCTCAGGGGGACTGAGTGCCTTTGAGGAGCCGTAATTATTGTCAGTGAGTAGGCCCATCGCTTGTTTACCCTTTCATTCCAGGAACCAATCCAAAGTACCTTTGCTGGACTGCCTCCAAGACACAGACATCTTTTCTTAGGAATGGAGATCAAAATTGAACAAAGTAATCTAGATGTGGTCTCACCTAAACCCCATTCAAATGTAGCAATGCTTCTGTATTCTTGTACACCACTGCTCAGTAGCAGCAGTGTGCACTGCCGCAATTCACCAAAGATCCTTAGACAGCACCTTCCAAACCCATGACCACTTCCATCTCAAAGGACAAGGGCAGCAGATACATGGGAACACCATCACCTGCAAGTTCCCCTCCAAACCACTCACCATCCTGCCTTGGAAATATATCGCCGTTCCTTCGCAGTCGCTGGGTCAAAATCCTGGAATTCGCTCCCTAACAGCATTGTGGGTCAACCCACAGAACATGGACTGCAGCGATTCAAGAAGGCAGCTCACCACCACCTTCTCAAGGGCAGCTAGGGATGGGCAATAAATGCTAGCCAGCCAGCGATGCCCATGTCCCACGAATGAATTTTTTAAAAATCCCCTTTTTTATGGGCAATTTGGGAAGGAGACTAAATGCCAGCTTTGTAAATGTCATCATGAAACAATTATAAAAGAACTGGCACCTTTAGCACAAACCATTGACTAATCAAAGAGTGCAGTGTTATTTCCCAGTAATTAGCTATGGATGGATAAGAACAATAATCATAAAATGATGACGTGACAAATTGAACAGCTCCAGCAGGATGTTATGACAGTGCAGTATCCTGAACCTAACTAATACACTTACTGTGGTGAAAATATCACACAGCACAGCAAGACTGTATTCAATTTAAAAACAAAACAGCTTGATAATTCAACTTTATTAGTGTCACAAGTAGGCTGACATTAACACTGCAATGAAGTTACTGTGAAAATCCCCTAGTCGCCACACTCCGGTGCCTGTTTGGGTACACTGAGGGAGAATTTAGCATGGCCAATGCACCTATCCAGCACATTTTTCAAACTGTGGGGGGAAACTGGAGCACCCGGAGGAAACCCACGCAGACACGGGGAAAACGTACAGACTCCACACAGATATTGCCCCAAGCCAGGAATCAAACAGGGGTCCCTGGCCCTGTGAGGCAACAGTGCTAACCACTGTGCCATCGTGCCGCCCCAACGCAACGCAAACAATCTCATTTTGTGGTTCAAATAACCAGAAATGTACTGAGTTTCCCTGTTGTGGTTTATGATGTTACCTGAATGTCTCCTTGGTGAAATTAGTCACTCTTTGCCTCTTTGTGGTCAGTCAGAAGCCGCTCTGTAAGACTTGAACATGAAATTCAAGCTGACAGTTCAGTGAGGGAGGGTTGCACTGTTGGACATATTGGTCTCGAGATGTGGGTGTGCCCTTCTGTGGGCACTTAGGGTGCACAGGTGCAGATCCGATGAGATCCAAAGTTTGCACTTTCTTGGGTGTTAGCCTTCAGTATCATATGTTGCGGTTATCTGATAGGCCAGGCCAGGCAACTTGTCAGTGTAAATGAGTGGAATGTCAGGTTGTTGCCGTACCAGTAGTTAGCTGTCCTTGGTTAAGTGGAACAACAGGAGGTGGCACGGTGGCACAGTGGTTAACACTGCTCCCACACAGCACCAGGGACCCGGGTCAATTCCAGCTTTGGGTAACTGTCCGTGTGGAGTTTGCACGTTCTCCCCATGTCTGCGTGGGTTTCCTCTGGCTGCTCCGGTTTCCTCCCACATCCAAAGATGTGGGAGGTTAGATGGATTGGCCGTACTAAATTGCCCCTTAGTGCCCCAGGTTGTGTAGATTGGGGGTTACAGGGATCGGGCAGGTGGTGGTCGGGCAGAGTCGGTGCGGACTTGATGGGCCGGATGGCCTCCTTCTGCACTGTAGGGATTCTATGATTCTATGTTTCTAGGGTGATCAAGAAAGTGACACCGAGAGGGCGGGAACTGGGAAAGTGGACAGGGCCGGAAAGAGGGGAATTGAGAAGGAGGGGCTGGAAACCAGGGAGATTGGGAGGCTGGTAAACTAGGAAGCAAAGTCAATGAGAAAGGGGGGAATTGGGAAATGGGGTGATCTATAAAGTGATTGACACAGGGAGGGACAAGGTATTGGAGGTGCTGGCAGGTTTAAAAATGGACAAATCTCCAGATCCAGATGAATTCATAGAAATCATAGAAACCCTACAGTGCAGAAGGAGGCCATTCGGCCCATCAAGTCTGCACCGACCACAATCCCACCCAGGCCTTACCCCCACATATTTACCCGCTAACCTACACATCCCAGGACTCTAAGGGGCAATTTTTAACCTGGCCAATCAACCTAACCCGCACATCTTTGGACTGTGGGAGGAAACCGGAGCACCCGGAGGAAACCCACGCAGACACGAGGAGAATGTGCAAACTCCACACAGACAGTGACCCGAGCCGGGAATCGAACCCGGGACCCTGGAGCTGTGAAGCAGCAGTGCTAACCACTGTGCTACTGTGCCGGTATCCCAGGTTGCTGCGGGAGGCAAGGAAGGAGATTGCAGAGGCTCCGACTGAAATTGTTAATTCCCCTCTGGCCATAGGGAAGATGTCAGAGGCGGGAGAACAGCTAATGCGGTTCCACTATTTAAGAAGTGTTGTAGAGATAAGTCAGAACTACAAGATGTAGTCCAAAAATATGCAGGTTAAGTGGATTGGCCATACTAAATTGCCCCTTAATGTCCCAAGATGTGTAAGTTAGGTAAGTTAGGCTGTGGTAAATACGTGGGGTTACAGGGGGAGGGCGGGGGCAAATGAATCTGGATAAGATGCTCTGTCAGAGGGTCAGTGCAGACTCGATGGGCCAAATGGCCTCCTTCCACCCTGTAGGGATTCTATGATTCTACAGCCCAGTGAGTCTCATGTCAATGGTCAGGAAACAATTGGAGAAAATTCTGAAGGAGAGAATCTATCGTCACTTAGAGAGGCAGGATTTGAACGGGGTTAGTCAGCATGGCTTTGTCAGAGGGAGGTCATGCCTAACCAATTGGATTGAAATTTTTGAGGAGGTGTGTAGATGAGGGTAGTGCAGTTGATGTAGTTGATATGGATTTCAGCAAAACCTTTGACAAGGCCCCACATGGGAGACATATCAAGAAGGCAAATGCACATGGGATAAGTGTAATTTGATAAAGTGGATTCAAAATTGGTACAGCTGTAGGAGACAGAGGGTGATGACAAAAGGCTGCTTTAGTGACTGGAAGCCAGTGTCCAGTGGCGTACCACAGGGATCATTGTTGGGCTCCTGTTATTCGTCATTTATATAAACAACATAGATGACTATGTGGCGGGGGGTAGGATTAGTAAATTTACCGATGACACAAAGATTGATGAGGTGATTAACAGTGAGGTTGAGTGTCTTGGGTTACAGGAAGATATAGACAGGATGGTCAAATGGGCAGATAAGTGGCAGATGGAATTTAACCCTGAAAAGTGTGAGATGATGCAGTTTGGAAGGTGTAATTTGACCAGGAAGTATTCAACGAACGGCACGGAACTAGGATGTTCTGAGGAACAAAAGCGACCTTGGCGTGTTTGTCCACAGATTTCTGAAGGAGAAAGGGCATGTTAGTGGAGTGGTGAAAGAGGCAAACGGGCTACTTGCCTTTATCAATTGAGGCATACGTCAGAATTCTACCGCACCCCCCCCCCCCCTGCCACGGGAATCGGAGCGGGAAGGGGCGGACAATGGGAAGACCCATTGACCTCGGGTGGGATTTTCTGGTCTCAGGTTGAGCGAGGATGTAAAATCTCGGCCACAGATTACAAAAGCACAGAGGTCAGCAAGGTCAGCTGAACTTCTACTCCTTTCACTGGCCTGGAAATTCAGCTGCTCTGCCCAGCTGTGGCCTTACCGAGGTCCTACAACTCTGAATTTCCAGGCAGGTGTGTTGTGGATAGGACGTTGACCCTGTCTGCTTCAACAAGTCCAGTGGGTATCCTGGACAGTAATCGCACATCAGCAAAAACCACCATCCAGAATAATTGGTATTTCTCTAACTTTCTGTCTGTGAGACTAAGCGTGCAGATTGGCTGCTACACCTTCCTACATAATAATGTCTGCTCTTCAAATTAATAGAAGCTGAATGAGAGGGACTTCTACCGACCCTGAAGATATTAAAGGTGTGGCAAAATTCCAATTTTTTGTTTCTTAATATTAATTCATGTTAATTTTCAGCTAAACATTGCGACAGTGAATTCTGTTAATAAACACTATGGCGCCGATATCTGTGGGCAGTTGGAGAGGGTGCAGAAAGCGGATGATTCATAGAAGCCCTACATTGCAGAAAGAGACTATTCGGCCCATCGAGTCTACACTGACCCTCTGAAAGAGCATCCCATCCAGGCCCTCCCCTCTCCCCATAATCCTGCGCATTTATATTGACCAATCCACTTAACCTGCACATCTTTGCACTGTGGGAGGAAAATAGAGCACCCACAGGAAACCCATGTAGACACGGAGAGAATGTGCAAACTCCACACAGACAGTCACCCAAGGCCAGATGCGAACCCGTGTCCCTAGAGCTGTGAGGCAGCAGTGCGGCGGCACTGTAGCACAGTGGTTAGCACTGCTGCTTCACAGATCCAGGGACCTGGGTTCGATTCCCAGCTCGGCTCACTGTCTGTGTGGAGTTTGCACATTCTCCTCGTGTCTGCGTGGGTTTCCTCCGGGTGCTCCGGTTTCCTCCCACAGTCCAAAGATGTGTGGGTTAGGTTGATTAGCCATGCTAAAATTGCCCCTTAGTGTCCTGAGATGCGTAGGTTAGAGGGATTAGCGGGTGGATATGGGGGTAGGGCCTGGGTGGGATTGTGGTCGGTGCAGACTCGATGGGCCAAATGGCCTCTTTTTGCACTGTAGGGTTTCTATGGTTCTATGGTGCTAATCACTGTGCCACCGTGCCGCCCTCTGAAGAAATCAGAAAGGCCTGGGATACTGAGATCCTCTTGATCTAACAGTAAGGCCTCATTTGAATGCTGTTGCAGCTGTCCAGATGGATGGAGTAGGGACTGATTGGAGAGAAAACTAGGAGCAGCCTGGCTCTCTAGGAGACAGTCCCAGGCATGAGGAAGGGAGCATTAATTGTCCGTCACAATTGGGAGCAGGAGGGAGCAGCTTATGATCAGGTGCAGACCAGAGGCAGAAGGCTTCCTTGTGAGGCCTGGGGATCGCATTTGGGCACCTCTTTGTCCACAAGCAGTGCTGGAAGAGCAGGCCTTTTGTACTTTCAAGAATCTGTAATCCATGCAGGCTGCGATTATGCAACTTGGGCCTCCCCCTCACTTCCAGTCTCATGTCGGCAGTGATGTCAACAGGCTTTGAGTTTGGAATGTTAATGAGGGCCCTCGCTGCCTTTTGTGTTAACTTCATTAATGGTTTGATTGCAGTGTGTTAATATTCAAAGGGATCGGAATGGAACCTGACCGTGGGATCAGGTTGCTCGAATATGATAATATTTGTGGGGAGAGGTGGGAAGAGAGGCCTATTATTAAATGACTGGAGGTAGAAAGCCCAGCATGAGCAACTTGCATTAACACTTTTAACATCTGTGCAAATCATTCCAGGGTGCTTCCCGCTGCATCATGAACAATAAAAATGAACAAAGAGCCAAAAATGAGACATTAGGATTGGTGAATAAAAGCCACTCAAAGCAATATGTTTTAAGGAACATATTAAGAGATGAGAAAGAGTTGGGAGGAGAGAAAGGTCCAGGGAGTGAATTCCAAACCCATATAGATGAAGGCACAGCTGCCATGGGTAGTACAAAGGGAATGGGATTATAGATAAATCTGGATCTGGAGGAATAGAGATAAAGAGGGTTGTAACGTTGGAGGAAGTTACAGAGATAGGGAGAGGCAAGACCATGAAAACAAGAGTGAGAAGTTCAGCCGATAGACCAGCGAGTACTGGGAGACATGGTGGCACAGTGGTTAGCATTGCTGCCTCACAGCGCCAGGGACCTGGGTTCAATTTGGGCCTTGGGTGACTGTCTGTGTGGAGTTTGCATGTTCTGCATCTGCGTGGGTTTCCTTCGGGTGCTCCGTTTTCCTCCCACGCTCCAAAGATGTGCAGATTAGGTGGATTGGCCATGCTAAATTGTCTCTTAGCATCCCAAAATGTGTAGGTTAGGGAGATTAGCAGGCTAAATATGTAGGGTTACGGGGATAGGGCCTGGGTAAGAAGCTCTGTCGGAGAGCCGAAGCAGACTCGATGGGCCGAATGGTCTCTTCTGCACTGTCGGGATAATGATTCAATGACATACTTGTATTAAGCAAATAAATCTCCCATCATATTGAAGCTGTAAATATTGCAAAGAGCAGACACCAGGCAGCAATTATAAGATTGTAATCTAATCTGGAGATTCATTTTATTGGTTGTAACCTGCTTAATGGTGCTTTATGGTTTATGATACTATAATTTAATCATGTGAATCCATTAGTTAGATTACATCCATGTAATCACTCACAAGAATCATATGCCTTTTGGCAGCATGTTTGAAATGATTAATTTAGAATATTAATAATCCAATAAGGAATGCAGGAGGAACTTCTATGGCTAGAGAATAGGAAGAATGTGGATCTCCGGAACATTCAAGGATGATAACACATGGATTTCAGAGGAAATGAGGTAAATACATGAGGGAGAAAGGGAATGCTGATAGGGTGAGGTTAAATAGGATGGGAGGAGGCTCTGAGTGAACACAAACCCTGATATGGGCCCTGGGATTGAGTGGTTTATTTCTATGCTGTGAATTTTATATAAATCGATGTACTTTCAAGGGTAAATATTGAATTTACCGTATTAGTTGATGGGACTTATCATTGGGCGATTGATTTACAAACCAGCTTGGTCCCAAGGAGCAGGTTGAAAATCTATCCCATAATGCCTTTTCTCGGCTGGTTAAATCATTTGTAAATTTATTCAGCTTTCTGAAGACTGGTAGATAGAATCCCATAGAATAGAATAGAATACCTACAGTGCAGAAGGAGGCCATTCAACCCATCAACTCTGCACTGTCCACAATCCCACCCAAGCCCTATTCCCATAACCCCATATATTTGCCCTCCTAATCCCCTTGACGCTAGGGTCAATTTAGCATGGCCAATCAACCCTAACCTGCACATCTTTGGACTGTGGGAGGAAACTGGAGCATCCGAGGAAACCCACGCAGACACGGGGTGAATGTGCAAACTCCACACAGTCGCCTGAGGCTGGAATTGAACCCGGATCCCAGGTGCTGTGAGGCAGCAGTCCTAACCACTGTGTCACCGTGCTGCCCCATAAAGGATTAGAGCTTCCACTGGAAGGAGAAGGGGAAACCTATTGTGGTTCAGGACCAACCATGTAAATACTGTGGATGTGTGGGCTAACTGGACTGGCCATAATAAGAAAAATTGCCCCTTAGTGTCAGGGGAATTAGCAAGGTAAATATGTGAGGTTACGAGGATAGGGCCTGGGTGGGATTGTTGTCGATGCTGGCTCAAAGGGACAAATGGCCTCCTTCTGCAGTGTAGGGATTCTATAAATCTATTCTATTCTATAAAGAGCAGGTTAGAGGCTGGGAATTCTGCTGTGAGTGATTCACCTCCTGACCTGTCTACCATCTACAAGCCACAAGTCGGGAATGTGGTGGAATATTCTTGGCTTGCCTGGATGAGTGCAACTCCAACAACACTCAAGAGGCTCGACACCATTCAGGACAAAGCAGTCCGCTTGATTGCTATCCCTTCCACAAACATTCACTCCCTCCACCGCCATCGTTGAGTAACAGCAGTGTGTACCATCTATAAAATACACCGCAGGAACTCACCGAGACTCCTTAAACAGCACCTTCCAAAACCATAACTGCTACCATCTAGAAGGACAAGGGCAGCAGACATATGGGAACACCAACACCTGTAAGTTCCTCTCCAAGCCACTCACCATCCTAACTTGGAAATATATCACCGTTCCTTCACTGTGGCTGGGTCAAAACAGCAACACAGTGGCACAGTGGTTAGCAGTGCTGCCTCACAGCACCAGTGACCCAGGTTCGATTCCCAGCTTGGGTCACTGTCTGTGCCGAGTCTGCACATTCTCCCCATGTGTGCATGGGTTTCCTCCAGGTGCTCCAGTTTCCTCCCACAGTCCGAAAGAAGTTGCATATGGTTAAATCTCAGGGGATCCAGGGTGAGGTATCTAAATGGATACAAAATTGGCTTCTTGACAGAAGCCAGAGGGTGGTTGGAGAGAGTTGTATTTCAAACTAGAGGCCTGTGACCAGCGGTGTGCCTCAGGGATCAGTGCTGGGTCCACTATTATTTGTCACTTATATTAATGATTTGGATGAGAATATAGGAGGCATGGTTAGTAAGTTTGCAGATGACACCAAGATTGGTGGCATTGTGGACAGTGAAGAAAGTTATCTCCAATTACAACAGGATCTTGATCAATTGGGCCAGTGGGTTGACGAATGGCAGATGGAGTTTAATTTAGATAAATGTGAGGTGATGCATTTTGGTAGATTGAACCAGGGCAGGATTTACTCAGTTAATGGTAGGGTGTTATGGAGAGTTACAGAACAAAGAGATCTCGGGGTACATGTTCATAGCTCCTTGAAAGTGGAGTCACAGGTGGACAGAGTGGTGAAGAAGGCATTCGGCATGCTTGGTTTCATCAGTCAGAACATTGAATACAGGAGTTGGGATGTCTTGTTGAAGTTGTACAAGACATTGGTAAGGCCACACTTGGAATACTGTGTGCAATTCTGGTCACCCTATTATAGAAAGGATATTATTAAACTAGAAAGAGTGCAGAAAAGATTTACTAGGATGCGACCGGAACTTGATGGATTGAGTTATAAGGAGAGGCTGGATAGACTGGGACTTTTTTCTCTGGAGCGTAGGAGGCTGAGGGGTGATCTTATAGAGGTCTATAAAATAATGAGGGGCACAGATCAGCTAGATAGTCAATATCTTTTCCCAAAGGTAGGGAAGTCTAAAACTAGAGGGCATAAGTTTAAGGTGAGAGGGGAGAGATACAAAAGTGTCCAGAGGGGCAATGTTTTCACACAGAGGGTGGTGAGTGTCTGGAACAAGCTGCCAGAGGTAGTAGTAGAGGTGGGTACAATTTTGTCTTTTAAAAAGCATTTAGATAGTTACATGGGTACGATGGGTATAGAGGGATATGGGTCAAATGCGAGCAATTGGGATTAGCTTTGGGGTTTTAAAAAAGAAAGGGCGGCATGGACAAGTTGGGCCGAAGGGCCTGTTTCCATGCTGTAAACCTCTATAACTCTATAAGTGCTGGTTAGGTGCATTGACCATGCTAAATTCGCCCTCAGTGTACCCGAACAGGTGCTGGAGTGTGGCAACCAGGAGATTTTCACAGTAACTTCATGGCAGTGTTAATGTAAGCCTACATGTAACACTAATAAATAAATAAATGAATAAAACTAAATCCTGGAACTCCTTCCCTAACAGCACTGTGGGTGTACCTACCACATGGACTGCAGCCGTTCAGGAAGGTGGCTTACCTACCACCTCCTCAAGGACAATTAGGGTTGGGCAATAAACACTGGCCTAGCCAGTGATGCCCACATCCTGTAAATGAATAAAATAAAGCCATGTTCATATATGTACAAGTAAGAAAAATTTGCTTGATATTTAAATAAATATATACATCATGCTGGTTGAGTCTCAACACCAACCTACTGCAAGAGAAAATTTCTGTAAAAACCTATAGAGACTAAAAAAATTAACTCAGACCCATTATTTCTGTTGTCTTGGAGTGTCCAGAATTGACAATGAATTTGCTGGATAATGTTTTCTTAAAAGTTTTTTTTTATTAGTCACAAGTAGGCTTACATTAACACTGCAACGAAGTTGCTGTGAAAATCCTCTCGTCGCCACGCTCCGGCGCCTGTTCGGGTACACTGAGGGAGAATTTAGCATGGCCAATGCACCTAACCAGCACGTCTTTCAGACTGTGGGAGGAAACCGGAGCACCCGGAGGAAACCCACGCAAACACGGGGAGAATGGGCTAACTCCACACAGACAGTGGCCCAAGCCGGGAATCGAACCCGGGTACCTGGCGCTGTGAGGCAGCAGTGCTAATCACTGTGCCACCATGTCACCTACTGCTGCAAGCCAAACCAAGGAGAAAAAGCAAAAGAGCAGAACATGAATGTGTTTTTAAAATTAATTTCCATTGAACGCTTTCATTTATTAGTTATAAAAATATTAGAGATGAGGGAAGAGAGGCTCTTTGGCTGACAGTCAAAAATCCTCCAGTTGGGTAACAAGGAATCTGTTTGTTTTCCAATCTAGGCCCTAGACTCTGGAGTTCATTCCTAAAGCTTTCCGCCTCTCTCCCTTTCCTCCTTTAAGACTCTCCTTAAAACCTCTTTGACCAAGCTTTCGTTCAGCTGTCCATGTATCACCCTCTGTGGTTTGGTGTTAGATTTTTGATACCTTCACTATGAAGGGTCTCGGAATGTGCTGCGGCTATTCCAAATGGGCGTGAGACCAAAGAACCTTCATTATGCAGCGAGTGATAATGAGCTGGAACTCGCTGCCTGAGAGGGTTTTGGATTTGTGTGGAAATGGAAATGGTCGATGACTTCAAAAGGAAATCGGATGGGACGCCTGAGGGAAACAACTTTGAGGCCTTGGACAGAGTGGGAGAAAGAGGCTGACTGGGTTGCTTTACGGAGAGCCGACATGAACTCAATGGGCAAAGGGCCTTCTTCTGTGCTGCTACAATTGGCATAGGACGGCTGCGAGTGTGGACATGCTGAGTGACCAATCAAAGGAGGATGGGGGAGGGGGCATTCGAGGTGGGTGATATGAAACCTCTCTTCTGGAATAGATCCATTTAGAATTGGCCACCTTTCCATGACCTGAGTAAAGGTTAATCCTGTTGCACTAGAATGACCCGTAAAGGAATAAAGTGCCATCAAAATTGCTTTCATCCTTTCCTTATCAGACTAACTAATAACTTTACCATTTATAACATACACAGTGCCATTCATAGCCCCAAGACATCCCAAACTCTTCACTGCCTAATAAGTACTTTTGAAGTGAAATTACTGTTGCAACGCAGGAAAGTCAGCAGCCAACTTGTGTACAGCAAGATCCCACAGGCAGCAGCGATGATGACAAGTTCACCTGTCTGGTGACGTTGTTGGCAGGGTAAATATCGACCAGGACACTGAGAGAACATTCTTGACCTACTTCGAAATCATGCCATGCAACCTTTCACACCTCCCTCAGAGAGTATGCAGCACCATGGCTTAATGTCTCATTCAAATGACTCGAGAGTGCTGGCATATGGGTCCAAGGGCATAAGAACATAAGAACATAAGAAATAGGAGCAGGAGTAGGCCATCTAGCCCCTCGAGCCTGCCCCGCCATTCAACAAGATCATGGCTGATCTGAAGCGAATCAGTTCCACTTACCCGCCTGCTCCCCATATCCCTTAATTCCCTTATCGATCAGAAATCTATCTACCCGTGATTTAAACATATTCAACGAGGAAGCCTCCACCACTTCAATGGGCAGAGAATTCCAGAGATTCACTACCCTCTGAGAGAAGAAGTTCCCCCTCAACTCTGTTCTGAACCGGCCTCCCCTTATTTTGAGGCTGTGCCCTCTAGTTCTGGCTTCCCTTCTAAGTGGAAAGAATCTCTCTACCTCTACCCTATCCAGCCCCTTCATTATCCTATATGTCCCCAGAAGATCCCCCCTCAGCCTTCTAAACTCCAACGGCAAATCGAGCAGCATTTGCTGGGCCAAGCTCTCGAAGGCAGCCGCCACCCTTCCCATGGAGACCTTGTGGAGCTCGCATATCAGAGCCAATGACATCAGACAGAACATGGACAGACTCCTCCATCCTTCGCTCGAGTCTGTTGAGCGCCTCTCACAACTCGACCTGATATTCCGCCGCCTGTCTTTGCATCTCCAGCATGTTTATGACAGCCGCTCTCAGAGACTCATCATCAGATCCAGACTCACCGGGTTCTGTTCTCCAGCCAATCTCTGAGTGGCAGAGAGCCGCGCTGTCCCTGAGCCGCACTGTCACTGAGCCGCACTGTCCCTGAGCCGCACTGTCACTGAGCCGCACTGTCCCTGAGCCGCACTGTCACTGAGCCGCACTGTCCCTGAGCCGCACTGTCCCTGAGCCGCACTGTCACTGGGCAGCAATGTCACTGAGCCGCACTGTCACTGAGCCGCACTGTCCCTGAGCCGCACTGTCACTGGGCCGCAATGTCACTGAGCCGCACTGTCACTGAGCCGCACTGTCCCTGAGCTGCACTGTCACTGGGCAGCAATGTCACTGAGCCGCACTGTCACTGAGCCGCACTGTCCCTGAGCCGCACTGTCCCTGAGCCGCACTGTCACTGAGCCGCGCTGTCACTGAGCCGCGCTGTCCCTGGGCCCCACTGTCCCTGAGCCACACTGTCCCTGAGACGCACTGTCCCTGAGACGCACTGTCCCTGAGACGCACTGTCACTGAGCCGCACTGTCACTGAGCCGCACTGTCACTGGGCCGCACTGTCCCTGAGACGCACTGTCTCTGAGCCGCACTGTCCCTGAGCCGCACTGTCACTGAGCCGCACTGTCACTGAGCCGCAGTGTCACTGAGCCGCACTGTCCCTGAGCCGCACTGTCCCTGAGCCACATTGTCCCTGAGACGCACTGTCACTGGGCCGCACTGTCCCTGAGCCGCACTGTCCCTGGGCCCCACTGTCCCTGAGACGCACTGTCCCTGGGCCCCACTGTCCCTGAGCTGCACTGTCCCTGAGCCACACTGTCCCTGAGCTGCACTGTCACTGGGCCGCACTGTCCCTGAGCCGCACTGTCCCTGGGCCCCACTGTCCCTGAGCTGCACTGTCCCTGGGCCGCACTGTCCCTGAGCCGCACTGTCCCTGAGCCACACTGTCCCTGAGCTGCACTGTCACTGGGCCGCACTGTCCCTGAGCCGCACTGTCCCTGGGCCCCACTGTCCCTGAGACGCACTGTCCCTGGGCCCCACTGTCCCTGAGCCGCACTGTCACTGAGCCGCACTGTCCCTGAGACGCACTGTCCCTGAGCCGCACTGTCCCTGAGCCGCACTGTCCCTGAGCCGCACTGTCGCTGAGCCGCACTGTCCCTGAGCCGCACTGTCACTGAGCCGCACTGTCACTGAGCCGCACTGTCCCTGAGCACCACTGTCCCTGAGCCGCACTGTCACTGAGCCGCACTGTCCCTGAGACGCACTGTCCCTGAGCCGCACTGTCCCTGAGCCGCACTGTCCCTGAGCCGCACTGTCGCTGAGCCCCACTGTCCCTGAGCCCCACTGTCCCTGGGCCGCACTGTCCCTGAGACGCACTGTCCCTGGGCCCCACTGTCCCTGAGACGCACTGTCCCTGGGCCCCACTGTCCCTGAACCGCACTGTCCCTGAGCCGCACTGTCCCTGAGCCGCACTGTCCCTGGGCCGCACTGTCCCTGGGCCGCACTGTCACTGAGCCGCACTGTCCCTGTGCCGCACTGTCCCTGAGCCACGCTGTCCCTGAGCTGCACTGTCACTGAGCGGGCACTGTCCCTGGGCCCCACTGTCCCTGAGCCGCACTGTCCCTGAGCCACGCTGTCCCTGAGCCGCACTGTCACTGAGCCGCACTGTCCCTGTGCCGCACTGTCCCTGAGCCACGCTGTCCCTGAGCCGCACTGTCCCTGAGCTGCACTGTCCCTGAGCCGCACTGTCCCTGGACGGCACTGTCGCTGAGCCGCACTGTCATTGAGCCGCACTGTCCCTGGACGGCACTGTCGCTGAGCCGCACTGTCATTGAGCCGCACTGTCCCTGGACGGCACTCTCGCTGAGCCGCACTGTCCCTGGGCCACACTGTCACAGGGCCGCACTGTCCCTGAGCCGCGCTGTCCCTGAGCCACACTGTCGCTGAGCCGCACTGTCCCTGGGCCACACTGTCACTGGGCCGCACTGTCCCTGAGCTGCACTGTCCCTGAGCCGCGCTGTGACTGAGCCGCACTGTCCCTGAGCTGCACTGTCCCTGGGCCACACTGTCACTGGGCCGCACTGTCCCTGGGCCGCACTGTCCCTGGGCCGTACTGTCCCTGAGCTGCACTGTCCCTGAGCCGCGCTGTCACTGAGCCGCACTGTCACTGAGCCGCACTGTCCCTGAGCTGCACTGTCCCTGGGCCACACTGTCACAGGGCCGCACTGTCCCTGGGCCGCACTGTCCCTGGGCCGTACTGTCCCTGAGCCATACTGTCCCTGAGCCGCACTGTCCCTGAGCCACACTGTCACTGAGCCGCACTGTCCCTGAGCCACACTGTCACTGGGCCGCACTGTCCCTGAGCCACACTGTCACTGGGCCGCACTGTCCCTGAGCCATGCTGTCCCTGAGCCGCACTGTCGCTGAGCCGCACTGTCATTGAGCCGCACTGTTCCTGGACGGCACTGTCGCTGAGCCGCACTGTCATTGAGCCGCACTGTCCCTGGACGGCACTGTCGCTGAGCCGCACTGTCCCTGGGCCACACTGTCACTGGGCCGCACTGTCCCTGAGCCGCGCTGTCCCTGAGCCACACTGTCGCTGAGCCGCACTGTCCCTGTTCCACACTGTCACTGGGCCGCACTGTCCCTGAGCTGCACTGTCCCTGAGCCGCGCTGTGACTGAGCCGCACTGTCCCTGAGCTGCACTGTCCCTGGGCCGCACTGTCCCTGAGCCGCACTGTCCCTGGGCCGCACTGTCCCTGAGCTGCACTGTCCCTGAGCCGCGCTGTCACTGAGCCGCACTGTCCCTGAGCCATACTGTCCCTGAGCCGCACTGTCACTGAGTCGCACTGTCACTGAGCCGCACTGTCCCTGAGCTGCACTGTCCCTGAGCCACACTGTCCCTGAGCTGCACTGTCCCTGAGCCACACTGTCACTGGGCCGCACTGTCCCTGAGCCACACTGTGACTGGGCTGCACTGTCCCTGAGCCACACTGTCCCTGAGCCGCACTGTCCCTGAGCCGCACTGTCCCTGAGCCACACTGTCACTGGGCCGCACTGTTCCTGAGCCACACTGTCACTGGGCCGCACTGTCCCTGAGCCACACTGTCACTGGGCCGCACTGTCCCTGAGCCACAGTGTCACTGGGCCGCACTGTTCCTGAGCCACACTGTCACTGGGCCGCACTGTCCCTGAGCCACACTGTCACTGGGCCGCACTGTCCCTGAGCCACAGTGTCACTGGGCCGCACTGTCCCTGAGCCACAGTGTCACTGGGCCGCACTGTCACTGGGCCGCACTGTCCCTGGGCCGCACTGTCACTGAGCCGCACAGTCCCTGGGCCGCACTGTCACTGGGCCGCACTGTCCCTGCGACACACTGTCACTGGGCCGCACTGTCCGTGAGGCACACTGTCACTGGGACGCACTGTCCCTGAGCCGCACTGACACTGGGCTGCACTGTCACTGGGCCGCACTGTCCCTGAGGCACACTGTCACTGGGACGCACTGTCCCTGAGCCGCATTGTCACTGGGCTGCACTGTCACTGGTCCGCACTGTCACTGGGCCGCACTGTCCATGGGCTGCACTGTCACTGAGCCGCACTGTCCCTGGGCCGCACTGTCACTGGGCCGCAATGTCACTGGGCCGTACTGTCACTGAGCTGCACTGTCCCTGGGCCGCACTGTCACTGAGCCGCACTGTCATTGGGTCACACTGTCACTGAGCCGCAGTGTCATTGGGCCACACTGTCACTGGGCCCCACTGTCACTGAGTCGCACTGTCCCAGGGCCGCACTGTCACTGGTCCGCACTGTCCCTGGGCCGCACTGTCACTGGTCCGCACTGTCACTGGGCCGCACTGTCCATGGGCTGCACTGTCACTGAGCCGCACTGTCCCTTGGCTGCACTGTCACTGAGCCGCACTGTCCCTGTGCCGCACTGTCACTGGGCCGCAATGTCACTGGGCCGCACTGTCACTGAGCCGCACTGTCCCTGGGCCCCACTGTCCCTGAGACGCACTGTCCCTGGGCCCCACT
Organism: Mustelus asterias; assembly: GCF_964213995.1. Lineage (NCBI taxonomy): Eukaryota > Metazoa > Chordata > Chondrichthyes > Carcharhiniformes > Triakidae > Mustelus > Mustelus asterias. The sequence goes on along the minus strand of NC_135824.1, from coordinate 35,860,827 downwards.
GTCCCTGAGCCGCACTGTCCCTGAGCCGCACTGTCACTGGGCTGCGCTGTCCCTGTGCCGCACTGTCCCTGAGCCGCACTGTCCCTGAGCCGCAGTGTCATTGGGCCACACTGTCACTGAGCCGCAGTGTCATTGGGCCACACTGTCACTGGGCCCCACTGTCACTGAGCCGCACTGTCACTGGGCCGCCCTGTCCCTGAGCCGCACTGTCACTGGGCCGCACTGTTACTGAGCCGCACTGTCCCTGAGCCACACCGTCACTGAGCCGCACTGTCACTGGGCCGCACTGTCCCTGAGCCGCACTGTCACTGAGCCGCACTGTCACTGGGCCGCACTGTCCCTGAGCTGCACTGTCACTGGGCCGCACTGTCCCTGAGCCGCACTGTCACTGGGCCGCACTGTCACTGAGCTGCACTGTCACTGAGCTGCACTGTCACTGAGCCGCACTGTCCCTGAGCCGCAGTCCCTGAGCTGCACTGTCACTGAGCCACAGTCCCAGAGCTGCACTGTCACTGAGCCACACTGTCACTGGGCCGCACTGTCACTGAGCCGCACTGTCCCTGAACTCCACTGTCCCTGAGCCGCAGTGTCACTGAGCCGCACTGTCCCTGAGCCGCAGTGTCACTGGGCCGCAGTGTCACTGAGCTGCACTGTCACTGGGCCGCACTGTCACTGTGCCGCACTGTCACTGAGCCGCACTGTCACTGGGCCGCAATGTCACTGAGCCGCACTGTCACTGAGCCGCACTGTCCCTGAGCCGCACTGTCACTGAGCCGCACTGTCAATTGGTGCCCAATGTCTGGGGGTGAGTGGGGGTGAAGGGGTGACACTGTCAGGAGCTGACAGCAGTGGCCTGGAGAGTGAATTTCGGAAGAACATTTCCTGCTCCTCATCGTTTGTGTTTTCTGTCTGGAAACTGCTCTCGACAATTCCCAGTTTCTCGCCGATTAAACATTTGCATGTTGGCACCACACTGTGTAATTCCGGGGCCCAAGGCTCTTAATTTAATTTCCTTCACCCAATTTATTCAACTTTTGTCAGGACAAATGAGTGTAAACGGTGAAACTCTGCAGCTTCTCGGTCAATTCAGTGATCATAATGAAACCTTTCGGAACAATTTCAGGAAATTTGCCTGAAGCTTTCAGGTTTTTTTTTAAGAACTGGGAATAACAATTAGTTCGGGATACCAGGACTGAGGATGAGGAGAAACTTCAATGAAGTGTTTCTTTTTAAATCGATACACACATTGGGGCGGGGGGGACGCTGGGGGGGGGGATGCGGAATGAAATCACTGCTGTAAGATTGAGTACAGGAACTACTGAGGATGAAGCAAGCCTGACATAATCATAGACTGTGAGATTTAATTGATTGGTCTTTTATATTTGATCATGAGGGACGTGGGGTGTCGAATCTGCCCTCTCAATATTGCAACACCCTAACCACACGGAAATGCTGCATACTTGCCATAGTTTTGAAACCTTAATTCACAAATTGAGGTTTGGCCACTTAATCCACCCACCTACTGGGTAAAGCCTAAGAGGCCAGCAGTGGGAAAGCAGACCACTGGCACGAATGGATAACTCAAACACACACTCTACACCCAGCGATGGATTGCAGCCAATCTTACCGTTTAACTCATCCAGTAGTGGTGTTTCCAGAGGGACTTTACAATATAACAATAACAACATGCATTTATATAGCAGCTTTAACATCATAAAACATCCCAAAGTGCTTCACAGACGGTGCAACCAATCACTCGCTTTATTTCTGGGGCATAGAATTGGAAAGTATGGAGTCATAGAAATCATAGAAACCCTACAGTGCAGAAGGAGGCCATTCGGCCCATCGAGTCTGCACCGACCACAATCCCACCCAGGCCCTACCTCCACATATTTTACCCGCTAATCCCTCTAACCTACACATCCCAGGACTCTAAGGGGCAATTTTTAACCTGGCCAATCAACCTAACCCGAACATCTTTGGACTGTGGGAGGAAACCGGAGCACCCGGAGGAAACCCACGCAGACACGAGGAGAATGTGCAAACTCCACACAGACAGTGACCCGAGCCGGGAATCGAACCCGGGACCCTGGAGCTGTGAAACAGCAGTGCTAACCACTGTGCTACCGTGCTGCCCTTGGAGTGTCGTATAAAGGTCTGGAACAAAACAGGTTAATGTGGACTGAGTACATTACCACCCACACAGTGATGTAAGAAGACACCAGGCCCAGAGCAAGGGCCAGTCTGGAGATGGATACAGTTCTCAGCGACATGGCAGCACAGTGTTTAGTATTGCTGCCTCACAGCGCCAGGGACCCAGGTTCAATTCCGGCCTTGTCTGTGCGGAGTTTGCACTTCCCCCTGTGTCTGTGTGGGTTTCCTCCGGGTGCTCCAGTTTCCTCCCAAAGACCAAAGATGTGCAGGTTAGGGGGACTGGCCAGAGTAAATTGCCCTCAGAGTCCCAAGAGGTGTAGGTTAAGAGGATTAGTGGGGTACGTACATGGGATTACGGAGATAGGGCCTGGGTAAGATTCTCTGTTGGAGAGCTGGTGCAGACTCGATGGGCCAAATGGCCTCCTTCTGCACTGTAGGGATTCTATGATTCTTTGATTCAGTTGGATTACGAACTGGAATGGAATCTGTAACTGTACCTTCTACTGTAAGTAAGTATATAGTTATGACTTGTTAATAAAGCAGACTATAACGCCCACTTCAAGCTGTCTCAAGCAGGATTCTTCAGGGATGTTATGCTACATTTGGATGGAACATTAGTTAGACCACACTTGGAGTTTTGTGTACAATTCTGGTCGCCAACTCTGTAAAGAATACAGAGGCACTGGAGAGGGTGCAGAAAAGATTAACAAGGGTGGGAGCAGTAAACATGAGGTTAGGAAAGGATGAACAGGTTCAGCAGGCTGAAAGGTAACCTGATTGAGGTCATTAAAATTAGGAAACTGTTCAAATACACCGAGAATATTTCCAGTTGTGGGGAAGAGCAAAACTAGACACCATCAATATAAGAAAGTAACCAAGAAATCAGATAACTTCTTTATTGAGAATGTGGAACTCATTACCACACGGATTGGTTAATGTGTTTAGGGAAGTTGGGGGAGGTGAGAGGTAAATATATTAAAGTTTAAAGTTATGCGGGGGAAGGGATTAGGATACGTACACCCACAGTTCAGGGAAGACAGGAAGTGGCTCGAGTGGCATAAGCCCTGTCATGGACAGCTGGGGCCAAATGGCCTGGTTCTGATGCATATTCGGTGTAATTTGTTACCAAGCAAAAGGAGATATTAAGATAAATGATCAAAAAACTTGGTAGGTTATAAGGAGGGTCTGAAAGGAGGAGAAAGAGTTAGGGAGGAGGAGAGGTTTGAGGGGGAAATACCAGAACTTAGGGCCTAGGTGGCTGGAGGCTTGGTCATTAAGGGTGGAGGGAAGGATATTGGAGATGCGCAAGAGTCCAGAACTGGAGGAAGTCCAAGTTAGGGGCGGGACAGTGGCACAGTGGTTAGCACTGCTGCCTCACAGCACCAGAGACCCAGGTTCAATTCTGGCCTCGGGTGTCTGTCTGTGTGGAGTTTGCACATTCTCCCCGTGTCTGCGTGGATCTCTTCCCACAATCCCACAATCCAAAGATGTGCAGGTTAGGAAATTGTCAAATTTGAGATGGTGCACTGGGAGCCGATTTGGCTCAATGAGGAAAGGGATGGTGGGTGAGTCGGACTTGGTGTGAGGATGTGAACAGCAGAGATCTGAATGAGGTGTATAGAGAGTGGAAGATGGTGGGTTGGCCCAGAGAACATTAGAATAGTTCTTCCTGAATGGAGGAAACCTCTCTGTCGAAATCAGGTTTTCTCCAGTGGCAAAGGGTCCTCGAAAGCTCCTCCAATTAAATAATAACTCAGTGTAACTCACTTATTAATAGACATCTGTTGAATTGACTTGAGCGCTGTACCAGGTGTGATTCCCTAACGTTGAATCCCAATTATTTACAAAGGAATGGATAAGGAAGGGGATAATTTTAACACAGGTTTCAGGGCAGGAACCTGATGAGGGGATTGGGCTGGCTGTTCATTTAACAAGCTATAACCAGTTTACTGCCATTGGTTGTAAGGCCCTTGCCTAATATTTAGCAATCAAACAGCATCACTGTAACTGGAGAGCTGGCCGTGATAACATTGCTATTTGTGGGATCGAGCCGTGAGTAAATTGGCTGTCTGCATTACAACATTGACTACACTTCAGGAATACTTCATTGGCTGTTAAACAATGGGATGCCCTGAGGTTGTGAAAGGTGCTATATAAATGCATGTTTTTCTTAACATGGAGAGTAGTTGAACAACTCTGGAATGGCTGGTGCCTGCTTCCTCTGTGATCAGCTTAATCCAGAACTGTGCCCAGAATTATTCCGGAAAATTTGAGTCTCTAGCATTCATTTGTGGGGTGGGATTTTCGCCCCCCCCCCCCCCCCCCCCCCCCCCCCCCATCTCCCCCCACTCCCTGTGGCGTGTCTTGTGGTAGTGAAGATGGCGGAAGATCCAGCTGGCGGGAAAAGCTGGAAAATCCGAGTTTACATTGGCCCTGTTCTCATCAGGTGCAGTCAGTTACAGACACCGGATAGGGGGCGGAGGGAGTTGACGTGTTGACAGCAGCTGCAGCAAAATGCAAGCAATAGATTGGCGTCCATTTCCCCAATGTCAGGTCTGGACAGGACAGGGGACCTTCAACCTCTGGATCACAGAGACATCGCCCTCTCTATTTCACCAAGACGGAATCTGTAATAACCTTGTCAAGGCCAGTCTTCCGGGCGGTGGTTAGCACTGCTGCCTCACAGCGCCAAGGACCCAGGTTCAATTCTGGCCTGGGTGACTGTCTGTGTGGAGTTTGCATGTTCTCACCATGTCTGCGTGGGTTTCCTCCGGGCGCTCCGGTTTCCTCCCACACTCCAAAGATGTGCAGGTTAGGCGGATTGGCCATGCTAAGTGCAAGGGGTTACAGGGATAGGGTGGAGTGGGCCTGGGTAAGATGCTCTTTTGAAGACTCGGTGCCAACTCAATGGGCCAAATGGCTTCCTTCTGCACTGGAGGGATTCTATGGCACCATGTTGTTTTACTTAACACACAGAAAAGGCCTCATGTGCAGCAACACCAGTGCTAATGTCCAGACCTACAATATATCGGTCTGGTTTGAGGGCCCAGGTTTAAGCTCCTGCTGCTCGCCTCTCATTTGGTGACCTTTCGCTTGCTCAATGGGGAAACTCGTACTCCACAAGCCCATGGGGAGATGGATTGATGATGCCTCCTGATCATTATAACAGATTTCAAAACCTGAACTAACGCAAAGCCAACAAGACTTGAATCTACCATTTTAGAATATATTTATATAATCTTTAGATCAAAGAAAAATACCTTTTATTTAGGTTGTGGTCAATGTCCAGTTTTGTTCAATGATTCAAATTAGCTGATCATCTGTATTAAGTAACACAAGTAAGATAAAAACAGCTTATTGCTGAAAAGACTTCAACTTTCAGATGGATTGAATGAAGTAACTTTCAATTAAGAGATGGCTGTATACATTTTTCTTCTGCTTGTGGTGGCACGGTGGCACAGTGGGTTAGCACTGCTGCCTCACAGTGCCAGGCACCCGGGTTCAATTCCCGGCTTGGGTCACTGTCTGTGTGGAGTTTGCACATTCTCCCTGTGTCTGCGTGAGTTTCCTCCGGGTGCTCCGGTTACCTCCCACAGTCCAAAGATGTGCAGGTTAGGTGCATTGGCCGTGCTAAATTGCCCCTTTGTGTGTCCCGGGATGTATAGGTTAGAGGGATTAGCGGGGTAAATATGTGGGATGACAGGGACAGGGCCTGTGTGGGATTGTGGTTGGTGCAGACTCGATGGGTCGAATGGCCTCCTTCTGCACTGTAGGGTTTTTATGGTTTCTATGTTTCTATGATTTTCTGGTCACGCTCACCCAAAAACTGGAAAATCCTGCCTGAGGTCAACAGACCTTTGCATGGTCTGCCTCTTGCCCGTTCCGATTCCCGTGGTGGGTGGGATGGGAAAATTCACCCCAGTAATTCATTATGAAACATGTTGACACAAAATGATGATAAGAACATGATTATTACAGCTTCTATAATCAGGAGCTACACATGGATTATATTTGTAATTCCACAAATTTTGGCCAAAACTCAGTGGGTTGTCAAAGTCATTTTCGAAAAAGGATTCAATTGCAAGAGACAAACCAATAAGGATAGGATTTGTTGGATTTTCTTGCAAGTGACCTAAGAATGTGGATATGTTAGACTTTACCTCAACTATTTTGAGATTGTTGGGTTTAGACTGCTTATCTGTCGTGGAGATAACACACCAGAGAATCTCCATTTTCCATATTTGAACCAAGGCTGTAATGAGGTCGGGAGCTTAGTGACTCTGGCAGAACCCAAACTGGGCATCACTGAGCAGGTTATTGCTGAGCAGGTGCTGCTTAATAGCATTGTTGATGACCCCTCCCATCACTTTACTTTACTTGAGAGGAGACTGATGGGACGGTAATTGGCCAGGTTGGATTTGTCCTACTTTTTGTGTCCAGGACATACCTGGGCAATTTTCCACATTGCAGGGTAGATGCCAGTGTTGTAACTGCAGCTGTAAAGCCTTGTCTTTTCCACTGATGTGTTGGGCCCCTCCAGCGTTGAGGATGGGGTTATTTGTGGAGCCTCCTCCTCCAACGAGTTGTTTAATTGTCCATCACCATTCATGATTGGATGTGGCAGGACTGCAGATCTTAGATTGGATCTGTTGGTTGTGAAATCGCACAGCTCTATCACTTACTGCTTATGCCCTTTGTCATGCAAGTAGTCAGTCCTGTGTCACCAGGTTGACACCTCATTTTTAGGTATGCCTGGTGCTGCTCCTGGCATGCCCTCCTGCACTCTCCATTGAACCAGGTTTGATCCCCTGGCATGTTGGTAATGGTTGAGTGGGGGATATGCCAGGCCATGAGGCTGCAGATTGTGGTTGAGTACAATTCTATTGCTGATGGCCCACAGTGCGTCATGGATGTCCAGTCTTGAGTTGCGAGATCTTTTGAAATCTGTCCCATTTAGCACAGTGGCCAGCTTGGTCTGCAATGGTGCTTTCGAGCCACCCTTGGTATTGGACATTGAATTTCCCCAACTCCAGCTACAATCGCAAGAAGAGGATTTCACCATCATCCTGTCCCAGGAGTCCAGGATCAGCTAAGAACAGGGGTCTCAGGGCAAGCAGGGGGGAGGAGGTCGAATGTGTGTGGGAGTTGCGGGGGGAGGGGGGGTGCGCAGAGAGGGGTGGGGTGTTGGTAGAGAGGCTGGTGGGGGAGGGAGCACCCACAGGGCTGGAACCTTTGAGGGAGCACCTAATGTTGATAGGAGGCTGTTGATGGATAAGCCTCCCCCAATCCACCTCACCCCATCCCGCCCCTCTTCCCCTCCAAGACCTGAGCGGGGTGGCTTTCCGGGCTTCCCACCTACCCTTGAACTCCAGCTGCCAGCCCGAACATTGAGGTTGGCAGGAATCGGACCCTATGTGGTCATTAATTAGCCACTTAAGGGAGTCAATTGGGGTAAAAGCTGGAGGCTGGTGGGCCACTGTAAATTTACAGAGAAGTTGGGGCAACTGAGAATTGTACAGCCCCCACCCACTCCTTCCACCTACAAACGTGTGGGTGGGTGAGAGTAAAATTCTGTTCTGTTTCCATTAACAGTTGCATCAGTCCTGGACCACCCAGATCACGTCATCTCTTTCCAATGTGTGCTGGCTTATCCTGCAGGGAATGCAGGGTGGCCAGTATGTGCTCTGTTGAATGTTGTGTGAGGCAGCTAGGCATGTGTGTTGAAGATGCAGTAAGTGTGATCATGAGATGGATAGAATTCACATTCCTGCCTTGAAATCTAAGTGCGCAACCTCAAGCAGAAAGAGGAGCCGTGAAGAGTCACTTGGAGTTGGAGAAACGCTCGGGAAGCGGGCGTGGGGATATGGAATGATTGCCCCTGGTGCTGAAACTAAGGTCGGATGATGCAGGGCAATGCAGAGGGTAAAAGAGATGTGATTGAGGGGCTTACCTTACTAGCTCTGATGCGGTTATTAAAATATTTTTCCTGCATTTCTCCCAGGTCCTTGGATAAATATTTGTGTGGGTTCCATGTGCAGCTGTCCTCCCTCCATCTCCACGGAGCGCTGGGAAAGGAAGCTTCCTGCTTGCTGCTGACTGGCCTCTCCACACCAGCACCCTCTGGGCTCCCGGGCAACATTCATCGCTGAGTTAATTGGGAGAAACCATTTCCTCTTATTCAAAAAGTCCACTTCCTCTTGAAGTGACCTTTAGGCGGGAATTCCCCGATGTTGTATACCCTGCCCCCGCTGCCAGCCGGAACGGAGAATTTGATTCTCAGCCAAATCTCCATTTGCAGCCGTGGGATAGGAGAATCCCAGCCACAGGTGAGGTCAGAGAATTCCGGCCTTAATATCGGTATCCTGGTTAGATTTCCTCCTCTCCCACCGTGTCAGCTGCCTATCAGAGAGCTCAGTCAGAGACTTTTATTTTATTCATTTGTGGGACATGGGCGTCGCTGGCTGGCCAGCATTTATTGCCCATCCATAGTTGCCTGAGGGCAGTTGCGAGTCAACCACATTGCTGTGGCTCTGGAGTCACATGTAGGCCAGAGCAGGTAAGGCTGGCAGATTTCCTTCCCTAAAGAACATTTGTGAACCAGATAATGGACAATGGTTTCATGGTCATCAATAGGTTCTTAATTCCAGATACTTTTTATTGAATTCAAATTCCACCATCTACCATGGGGGGGATTCGAACCCGGATCCCCAGAACATTAGCTAAGTTTCCAGATAAATAGTCTGGCGATAATCCCGCTAGGCCACCGTCTCCCCTGACTGCAACAATGATGTCTCCAGATAGGCATCACCCAAGCATCACCCAATTTACACAAGGAATCAAAACTACTCCCACCATGTCAACAAACAGGCAGCAGTTATAGGTTAAACCACAGGATTACACAACTCCTCAGTTATTTCATTTCCTTGTATATTTGCTTCTGTTTTGCTTTATAAAGTCCCTTCCCTTTGCCCTGTGGAGCTCGGTTGTTGTTTAGTTAGCAAGCTGTCTACTCAGAGTCCTTGACTCTTTGCTGGTGCAGATACACTCTTGTTCCTGTTTTCTCAATTTCTTCTTTTTCTGGACCCAATGGTTTTCAACTCCAAAAGCAAGAGCTCATTCTTTCATTGTTCATAGAATCATAGAAACCCTACAGCGCAGAAAGAGTCTGCACCGACCACAATCCCACCCAGGCCCTACCCCCATATCCCTACATATTTACCCACTAATCCCTCTAACCTACGCATCTCAGGACACTAAGGGGCAATTTTAGCATGGCCAATCAACCTAACCCGCACATCTTTGGACTGTGGGAGGAAACCGGAGCACCCGGAGGAAACCCACGCAGACACGAGGAGAATGTGCAAACTCCATACAGACAGTGATCCAAGCCGGGAATCGAACCCAGGTCCCTGGAGCTGTGAAGCAGCAGTGCTAACCACTGTGCTACCATGCCGCCCTGTGTTCCTGTAGTTCCAAATACTTCCATTCAAAACCTGAACAGATGGAGACTTTTCAATCAAATAATGGAGCAGACTCAGCACGGTGGCACAGTGGTTAGCATTGCTGCCTCACAGCTCCAGGAACCCGGGTTCAATTCCAGCCTTGGGTCACTGTCTGTGTGGAGTTTGCACATTCTCCCCGTGTCTGTGTGGGTTTCCTTCGGGTGCTCTGGTTTCCTCCCACACTCCAAAGATGTGCGGGTTAGCTGGATTAGCCATGGTAAATTGCCCCCTAGTGTCCCATAATGTGTAGGTTAGCTGGATTAGCCACGGGAAATGTGGTGGGATACGGGGATAGGGCCTAGGTAAGATACTCTGTCAGAGAATTGGTGCAGACTTGATGGGTCGAATAGCTTCTTTTGTACTGTCAGGATTGTATGATTCTATTTGCCAATCGCTCTTCAATTATCATTATGAAGTGCTTTGAAAGGTTAATCATGGTACAAATTAATTCCGGCCTCACAGATTGCCTGGATCCACTACAGTTCGCCTACCGCTGCAACAAGTCCACAGCAGACACCATCTCCCTGGCCCTGTACTCAACTCTGCAACACCTAGATAACAAAGACACCTGTGTGAGACTCCTATTTATTGACTACAGCTCAGCCTTCTACACCATTATTCCTAAAAAACTCATCTCCAAACTTCGTGGCCTGGGGCTCGGCTCCTCCCTTTGCAACTGGATCCTGAACTTCCTAACCCACAGATCGCAATCAGTAAGGATAAGCAACAACACCTCCTCCACGATCATTCTCAACCCCGGGCCCCACAAGGCTGTGTCCTCAGCCCCTTACTATACTCATTATACACCTATGACTGTTTAGCCAAATTCCCCTCCAACTCCATTTTCAAGTTTGCTGATAACAACACTGTCGTGATTCGGATCTCAAACGATGATGAGACGGAGTACAGGAAAGAGATAGAAAATCTGGTGAACTGGTGCGGTCTTGCTCAATATCAACAAAACGAAGGAGATTGTCATTGACTTCAGGAAGCGCAGTGGAGAACATGCCCCTGTCTACATCAATGGGGACAAAGTAGAAATGGTCGAGAGCTTCACATTTTTAGGTGTCCAGATCACCAACACCTGTCCTGGTCCCTCCATACCGACGCTATAGTTAAGAAAGCCCACCAACGCCTCTACTTTCTCAGGAGACTAAGGAAATTTGGCACGTCTGCTACGACTCTCACCAACTTTTACAGATGCACCATAGAAAGCATTCTTTCTGTTTGTATCACAGCTTGGAATGGGCTCCTGCTCTGCCCAAGACCACAAAAAACTACAAAGGGTTATGAAGGAAGCCCAATCCATCACACAAACCAGCCTCCCAACCACTGACACTATCTACACTTCCCGCTGCCTCGGAAAAGCAGCCGGCATTGTCAAGGATCCCACGTACTGCGGACATTCTCTCTTCCACCTTCTTGACCAGGGTATTGAGTTTAAAAATTGGCAAGTCATGTTGCACAGAACCTTAGTTAGGCCGCACTTGGAATATAGTGTTCAATTCTGGTTGCCACACTACCAGAAGGATGTGGAGGCTTTGGAGAGGGTACAGAAAAGATTTACCAGGATGTTGCCTGGTATGGAGGGCATTAGCTATGAGGGAAGGTTGGAGAAACTTGGTTTGTTCTCACTGGAGCGACGGAGGTTGAGGGGAGACCTGATAGAAGTCTACAAGATTATGAGAGGCGTGGACAGAGTGGATAGTCAGAAGCTTTTTCCCAGGGTGGAAGAATCAATTACTAGGGGGCATGGGTGCGAGGGGCAAGGTTTGAAGGAGATGTACGAGGCAGATTTTTTACACAGAGAGTAGTGGGTGTCTGGGACTCATTACTGGGGGAAGTAGTGGAAGCGGATACGGTAGTGACTTTTAAGGGGCATCTTGACAAGTACATGAATAGGATGGGAATAGAGGGGTATGGTCCCCGGAAGGGTAAGGGGTTTTAGTTCAGTCAGGCAGCATGGTCGGTGCAGGTTTGGAGGGCCGAAGGGCCTGTTCCTGGGCTGTAATTTTCTTTGTTCTTTGTCCTTCTGCTGGGAAAAAGATACGAAAGTCTGAGATCACGTACCAACCGACTCAAGAACAACTTCATCCCTGCTGCCGTCAGACTTTCGAATGGACCCACCTCGCATTAAGTTGATCTTTCTCTGCACCCTGGTTATGACTCTAACACTACATTCTGCACTCACTCATTTCCTTCTCTATGTACGGTATGCTTTGTCTGTATAGCACGCAAAAAACAATACTTCACACTGTATGCTGATATGTGACAATAATAAATCAAATCAAAATCAATTCATTATAAATCTGTTGAAGGGGTTTGTTTCACTCAGTCTCTCTTTGTCATACACACTTTTACAACACACTTTTACAACTCCTCCCAGATTTATAGTGTTGATGGAATTGGGGGCATTGATAAGACCATAAGACATAGGACATAGGAGCGGAAGTAAGGCCATTCGGCCCATCGAGTCCACTCCACCATTCAATCATGGTTGATTTCAACTCCATTTACCCGCTCTCTCCCCATAGCCCTTAATTCCTCGAGAAATCAAGAATTTATCAATTTCTGTCTTGAAGACGCTCAACGTCTCGGCCTCCACAGCCCTCTGTGGCAATGAATTCCACAGACCCACCACTCTCTGGCTGAAGAAATTTCTCCTCATCTCTGTTCTAAAGTGACTCCCTTTTATTCTAAGGCTGTGCCCCCGCGTCCTAGTCTCCCCTGTTAATGGAAACAACTTCCCTACGTCCATCCTATCTAAGCCGTTCATTATCTTGTAAGTTTCTATCAGATCTCCCCTCAACCTCCTAAACTCCAATGAATATAATCCCACGATCCTCAGACGTTCATCGTATGTCAGGCCTACCATTCCTGGGATCATCCGTGTGAATCTCCGCTGGACCCGCTCCAGTGCCAGTATGTCCTTCCTGAGGTGTGGGGCCCAAAATTGCTCACAGTACTCCAAATGGGGCCTAACCAGTGCTTTATAAAGCCTCAGAAGTACATCCCTGCTTTTGTATTCCAAGCCTCTTGAGATAAATGACAACATTACATTTGCTTTCTTAATTACGGACTCAACCTGCAAGTTTACCTTTAGAGAATCCTGGACTAGGACTCCCAAGTCCCTTTGCACTTTAGCATTATGAATTTTGTCACCGTTTAGAAAATAGTCCATGCCTCTATTCTTTTTTCCAAAGTGTACAACCTCGCACTTGCCCACGTTGAATTTCATCAGCCACTTCTTGGACCACTCTCCTAAACTGTCTAAATCTTTCTGCAGCCTCCCCACCTCCTCAATACTACCTGCCCCTCCACCTATCTTTGTATCATCGGCAAACTTGGCCAGAATGCTCCCAGTCCCGTCATCTAGATCGTTAATATATAAAGAGAACAGCTGTTTTTAACTTTTTTTTCACCCCTTCAACTCAATATGGGGATTATTTCCCTCCTGTGGGGTGGGTTGGTCACAGTGCTGTCTTCTCCAGTTTGCACATTTCCAGTTTGATGACATTGCATTACGTTGATATTTTGAAGTATTTTGGTGATTGAAAGGTTTGTTTTGAAATTCACTCCCAATTTTCCCTCCAGATCTGACGCAAAGGTTAACTCCTGTGTGTCTAAAGCAACCAATCAGTTTATTTGGAAAGCCACAGGGGTTGATGTTATCTCTTTCATCTCGATGGGAACCATACGAGGCTGGATGGGGCAGGGGGTGTAAAATAAGGGGAGGGGGTGGGGGGAGGGCTGGAAATTAGTGCTCCAGACCACTGTAATTTTAAATTCCAGTATGTGTCCAGTGCGTGTCTTTAAATGGAGTAAGAAGTTTAACAACACCAGGGTTAAACACCTGGTGTTGTTAAACTTCTTACTGTGTTTACCCCAGTCCAACGCCGGCATCTCCACATCATGTCTTTAAATGTACAGATTTTGTTTTGCAAAAATATACTTTACTCATAAACTATCAGAAAGTACATTACAGATTACTGTGATTTATATAAACGATCTGGAAGAAGGTGTAACTGGGGTGATCAGTAAGTTTGCGGACGACACAAAATTGGCAGGACTTGCAGATAGTGAGGAACATTGTCAGAGGCTACAGAAGGATATAGATAGGCTGGAAATTTGGGCAAAGAAATGGCAGATGGAGTTCAATCCAGATAAATGCGAAGTGATGCATTTTGGTAGAACTAATGTAGGGAGGAGCTATACGATAAATGGCAGAACCATAAAGGGTGTAGATACGCAGAGGGACCTGGGTGTGCAAGTCCACAGATCCTTGAAGGTGACGTCACAGGTGGAGAAGGTGGTGAAGAAGGCATATGGCATGCTTGCCTTTATAGGACGGGGCATAGAGTATAAAAGTTGAGGTCTGATGTTGCAGTTGTATAGAACGTTGGTTCGGCCGCATTTGGAATACTGCGTCCAGTTCTGGTCGCCACACTACCAGAAGGACGTGGCGGCTTTGGAGAGAGTACAGAGGAGGTTTACCAGGATGTTGCCTGGTATGGAGGGGCTTAGTTATGAGGAGAGATTGGGTAAACTGGGGTTGTTCTCCCTGGAAAGACGGAGGATGAGGGGAGACTTGGTGGAGGTGTATAAAATTATGAAAGGCATAGATAGGGTGAACGGTGGGAAGCTTCTCCCCAGGTCGGTGGTGACGTTCACGAGGGGTCATAGGTTCAAGGTGAAGGGGGAGGTTTAACACAGATGTCAGGCGGACATATTTTACACAGAGGGTGGTGGGGGCCTGGAATGCGCTGCCAGGCAAGGTGGTGGAGGCGGACACACTGGGAACATTTAAGACTTATCTAGATAGCCACATGAACGGAGTGGGAATGGAGGGATACAAAAGAATGGTCTAGTTTGGACCAGGGAGCGGCGCGGGCTTGGAGGGCCGAAGGGCCTGTTCCTGTGCTGTATTGTTCTTTGTTCTTTGACATTACAAAATGCTCATTACAAATGGTGCAATGGTATATAGGTTGTCCACATGTTGCACTCTGAGATTCTTCAATACAATTAAGATACATTGTATATTTTCACCCTGAGTCATACAACCCGAGAGGTTCGATACAATTCTATACAATTCCAGCCCCCCCTTAAATTTAACTTTTGCAAAAATTATACTTTATTTGTAAAATATCTGAAAGAACATTGCAATCATTTCAAAGTGGCCATCACACAAAATGTAATAACATTCACGCTCTCTACATACATCGGGCGGGACTCTCCGCGCAATCCACCGCGTGTTTCACAGTGGCGGAGACGGACCGCCATTTTCCCGTGGCAGTGTTTCCCACTGAGTGTACCTCTCACTGCCGGCAAACCAGTGGCGGGGGGGTGAACAATTAACGGGACCAGACCAGACGGGACTGCCGGTGTGAATGACCATAAAATTTCAGCCATCAACAATCCCACCCAGGCCCTATCGCGTGGCACAGTGGTTGGCACTGCTGCCCCACAGCACCAGAGACCCGGGTTCAATTCTGGCCTTGGGTGACTGTGTGGACTCTGCACATTCTCCCCATGTCTGCGTGGGTTTCCTCCGGGCGCTCCGGTTTCCTCCCACAGTCCAAAGATGTGCAGGTTCGGTTGATTGGCCATGCTGAATTGCCCCTTAGTGTCAGGGGGACTAGCAGGGTAAATGTGTGGGGTTACAGGAATAGGGCCTGGGTTGGATTGTTTTCGATACATACTAGATGTGATAGGCTGTACTGTACTGTACTGTACTATCGGGATTCTATGAATTCTATGTTACACTCTGAGGTACTTCAATACGGTCAAAGAAACATTATAACCCAATACAAAGTGATCATTACAAACGGTGCAATGGTGTTTAAGTTTTTTACAGAGATCAAGTTACACTCTGAGGGCCTGATCTGCTATTCTAACCAGAGAAGTGATGGTTGCCCCACCTGGCAACACCTCCTGGTAACCAGAGACAGGAGTCACAGTGGAAAGCCTTTAACTTCCCGATTCTCAGTTTCCCTGTGAGGCAGGAGCAGAAATGCTTTTCTGCGTGGGCACTGTAAGGAAAACTTGGGCCTCTCCCACTTCCTGGTCATTTTGGTCAGGACTTGGGAAGTCAGCAAGTGACATGTTAATGAGGCCCAGCCATTAATGTCAGTATGATTCGCTGCTGCTGCACCCACAGGCCTGGAGTTAGAAATGAGCCTCTTGCGTCAGTGAGACTCATTTTAAAGCTGATCTGGATCTCATTGTGTGATACCTTTTGGTTCAAGCTGTCATATCAGTTGGTGGATTTTATAATTATTTGTGACGTAATTTCTGGTATGATTTTCCTTGTAAGAAGTCTCACAACACCAGGTTAAAGTCCTGTTGGATTCCTGTTGGACTTTAACCTGGTGTTGTGAGACTTCTTACTGTACTTACCCCAGTCCAACACCAGAATCTCCACATCATGATTTTCCTTGACATTGCTTTTCATAAGTAAGAGAGAAACAATAAGCTATGTGACCTATAGGCTATAGGGAACGCAGTGGTGTAGTGGTATTGTCATTGGGATAGTAATCCGGAGACCCAGGGTGATGCTCTGGGGACCTGGTTCAAATCCCACCATGGCAGATGGTGGAATTTGAATTCAACAAAAATCTGGAATTAAAAGATTAACAATGATCCTAAAACCATTGTCAATTGTTGTAAAAATCCATCTGGTTCATTTAATGTCCTTTAGGGAAGGAAATCTGCCTTCTTTACCTGGTCTGGCCTACATGTGACTCCAGAGCCACAACAATGTGGTTGACTCTCAAATGCCCTCTGGAATAGCCTAACAAGCTCCCTAGGGATGGGTAATAAATGCTGGCTCAGCTGGTGACGCCTCCATCCCACGGAAGAATAAAAATAAAGTTTAAGTTTAAAGTTTATTTATTAGTGTCACAAATAGGCTTACATTAACACTGCAATGAAGTTACTGCGAAAATCCTCTAGTCGCCACACTCTGGCACCTGTTTGGGTACACTGAGGGAGAAAGAACTTAGCATGGTCAGTGAACCTAAACAGCACATCTTTCGGACTGTGGGAGGAAACCGGAGCACCCGGAGGAAACCCACGCAGTCACAAGGAGAAAGTGTAGACTCCAAACAGACAGTGATCCAAGCCAGGAATCGAACCCGGATCCCTGGCACTGTGAGGCAGCAGTGATAACCACTGTGACACCATGCCGCCCAGGTATCCAGTGGAAAATTCTGCTGACCTGCAATGTTCTGAGTTCCTACCACCGACCCGGCCTACCCCTTCTAACATTTGCGTTACTGCAATTTAGCCACTATACATGATAGATGGTGAAAACATGTATCTTTAGAGTTAGAACATAGAAACTGATCACCAATGCCTGATGTTTGAAAGCAATAGTAGATAGGGTGAACAGATGTCCCAGTTTGGCTGGGACTGTCTGTATTTTTCACTAAGCGCCCTGCTGTCCCCACAACATTTTCCAAAATGTTCAAACGTCCAGGTTTTGAGCTCCTCCTCTTTTCCCCACCTCTCACGTTTCATTGGTTCTCCTTTCAGTGCCCTGATTTGCCAGTCTGTCAGAATGCTCTGATTGACCAATCAATAGAAGAGCCCAATGGGAGTGAGAGGGAGGCCTGTCGTACTTAACATCACTGCAGGGGCAACTTTACCACATAAACCACAGCAGTTCATGAAGGCAGCTCACAACCACCTTTCCGAGGGAAACTAGGGACAGGCAATAAACAATGACCAACATCCACACCCCGTTAATTGATTTGTAAAAAGTTGAAATGGGACAGCCAAAAATATCGAGAGTGAAAAGGGTGAAAATAATCCAAAACCAATGGTTCATGACACCAATACAGCAGCTGAAGACAAATACTGGAAACAGTGAGGGTGAGGTCCTTTCTGTGAATCATCACAGAGCGTGTCCCAGCATGCTGGAGAGACATTTCAGGGCTTGGACAGGTCTCAAAACATCCTACAATGCAATCAACCTAAGGTAACCAGGACTGTCGCAATCTACTCCTGTTGCCATCACTTCACCCTGCAAAGAGTTGTCACCTTGTAAGTTCCTGCAGTTAATTCAGAGGAATTCAGTGGGGCAGGGGCGCGGTGTGGCACATTGGTTAGCACTGCTGCCTCACAGCGCCAGGGACCTGGGTTCAATTCTGGCCTCGTGTGACTGTGTGGAGTTTGCATGTTCTCCCCGTGTCAGCGTGGGTTTCCTCCGGGTGCTCCGGTTTCCTCCCACAGTCCAAAGATGTGCAGGTTAGGTTGATTGACCATGCTAAATCGCCCCTTAGTGTCCAGGGGATTGGTGGGGTAAATATGTGAGGTTAAGGCCTGGGGTAGGATTGTTGTTGGTGCAGGCTCAATGGACCGAATGGCCTCCTTCTGCACTGGAGGGATTCTATGATTCTAAGGTGGCATTGAGAAGGACAAGAGTGGAAATGTCATTGGGACTTTAATTCTCCAAATTACACACAAGCAGTGATTCAGATAAATATCGCTGTTCCTTAATTGTTGCACACACTCGAGGTGACACGATTGTGGTCATTAAAATAACTAAAGGGCTGCATTTCTGGTGAGAGGTTATTTCAGTTTCACAGCTGGTGAGGACCAAGAAACATGTATCTGTGTAAATATAGAAATAGAATGGATGTGCGGAGTAATGAGCCTGTGTAGCTGATTGATGTGTCCATTCTGCATTGCCTCCCAGAGGATGATGGAATGGTTCATGACAGAGATTTCGAAGGTAAGTGGATGAAATTATCATTTTTATGATCAATGTGATCTCCTGGACTGGTTTCTATTGCCTTCGGGGAGGAGGTGGTGCAGGGAGTTGGGGTCACCAGGAGTGCCCAAGGATCTTCCTAAAACAAATTTTTTTTTATTGGTCCTGGGTTTCTTTTTCTCCTCTCCCTGGAGATGACGTGGTTGTCAGGGGCAACAGGAAGTCCCTAGTTGTGATGCTCTGGGCTTTATCCTTATATGTTTGCATGAGTCTGTAAATGAGATCCTGGAATCAGTGGCAGAAAACATTTGCCAAAATTCTACAGAAGACCTTTTCCTGAAGTGAAACTTTGTGCATTCTTGCCTGACAATGTCTGCGCTTTCCACTCAGCTCTGCAAATTCCCGTAAGTTGCAGTTTTTAAAATTCATTTGTGGGACATGGGCGTCGCTGGCTGGCCAGCATTTATTGCCCATCCCTAGTTGCCCGAGGGCAGTTGAGAGTCAACCACATTGCTGTGGCTCTGGAGTCACATATAGGCCAGACCAGGTAAGGATGGCAGATTCCCTTCCCTAAAGGACATTAGTGATCCAGAAGGGTTTTTCCGACAATCGGCAATGGTTTCATGGTGATCAGTAGATTCTTAATTCCAGACGTTTTTTTAATTGAAATTAAATTCCATCCTGAGATTCGAACCCGGATTCCCGGAACATTAGCTGCGTTTCTGGATTTATCGACTAGCGATAATACCACGAGGTCATCGCCTCCCCCCCCCCCCCCCCCCCCCCCAAGTTAATATTATACTGGAATTACTGTTACATTTTCTGGAGTATTATATTACTATTTACATAATATTACGATATAATATTACTATATATACTGTATAGAATTCAGACAGTGCAGAAGGAGGCCATTCGGTCCATCAAGTCTGCACCGACCACAATCCCACCCAGGCCCTATTCCTGTAATCCCACATATTTACCCTGCTAATCCCCCTGACACTAGGGTCAATTTAGCATGACCAATCAACCTAGCCCGCACATCTTTGGACTGTTGGAGGAAACTGGAGCACCCGGAGGAAACCCACGCAGACACAGGGAGAATGTGCAGACTCCACACAGACAGTCACCCAAGGTCGGAGTTGAACCAGAGTCCCTGGCACTGTGAGGCAGCAGTGCTAACCACTGTGCCACCGTGCTGCCCCCAAATATAGTATATTTACTACATATAATGTTACTATTACAGTTATATGGAATATCATGCAACCCTGTGCAAGACCTAACTTAAGTCCAAACATGTTTTTAATAATCCTCCGTGTAATAGCTGTGAGCACCTACTGCTCGCTTCACCGGTGCTTCCTCTTGTTGACATCTGTGACATTCACAGAGAGAAAAACCTTTAATTTCCATAATTGTATTTCATGTCCTCAGAACACTAATTAGTTTGGGAGTGCAGTCACTGCTGTCACGCAGGGAAATGCAGCAGCAATGAGATAATAAAGCAGGCAATCTGATTTTACCACTGGCTGTGGGGTAGTTGTCCCAGACACCAGGACAACTCTCCTTCTCTTCTTCAAATAATACCACCTGATCTTTTGCACCCAGTGAAACAGACAGTTTAAAATCCTCTCCAAAGGATACGACCATCCAACAATACCACATAGTCCTGGCCTGAATCATGTGGTCAAGTCCAGAGGTGGGATGGGTTTACTGAGCCAAGTCACTCTTATAGCCTGTTGGATCTTACCCTGTGATCTAACCTGGAACAATAGCAGATGCTGCCAGCAATAACAGCTTGGAGTTGAGGTGATGCTTCACATCCACAAGAAGCTGGAGTTTGATGGCCACCTGCCCCCCAACCCACTCCACCACCAATGATAGAGTAAAGGAAAGGAGGGATGCACAA
This sequence comes from Mustelus asterias, assembly GCF_964213995.1. Taxonomy (NCBI): domain Eukaryota; kingdom Metazoa; phylum Chordata; class Chondrichthyes; order Carcharhiniformes; family Triakidae; genus Mustelus; species Mustelus asterias. The sequence continues at coordinate 35,840,555 of NC_135824.1, read as the reverse complement.
GAGCCCCCCCCCCCCCCCCCCCCGCGCCCCCCAACCCACTCCACCACCAATGATAGAGTAAAGGAAAGGAGGGATGCACAAGAGGCCAGAATAGAAGAATAGAGGCGCAGAATGAGTGAGATTGATGGTGACAAAGACAAGCAGCGGCAAGGGATTTAAAACTGAGGATGAGAACTTTACATTGGAAGCATTCAGGAAGCAGAAGCCTCCATGGTTTAGGAATGACACGGATGGTGAATGAGCCAGACTCGATGTAGGAAAGGATGTGGGCAGGAGCTGAGCTTTGATAGGAGAATGGGAAATCAGCCAGGTCAACATTGGATTGTCTGGAGCTGAGAATTGATGAGCATTCATGTGAGTTTCAGAAACAGTTGGGTTGATGAAGGAACGGAGATGAGCAATGCTTTGTCAGTGGAAGCAGGAAATCTAGACTACTAAATTTCACAATGTGAGAGAGCCAAGAGGATTAGAAACACAGTAATTGGTTTCAGATTGTTTCACATATCAAAGCTAGTTCTGATTACATTAAAAATCTCTGCATTCTCTGCTTTATAACGATAGGCTTAGGACCACGACTCTTTTAATACATATTAATGACTATAACTTGCGTGTACAGAGCATAATTTCAAAGCTTACAGGTGATGGTGAACTTGGAAATGCAGTAAATATTGAGAAGGATAGTAACAGATTTCAGAAGGGCATCGGCAGACTGAGGAAATGGCTAAAAGCAAATTAATGCGGATGCTGGAATCTGAAACCAAAAGAGAAAATGCTGGAAAATCTCAGCAGGTCTGGCAGCATCTGTAAGAAGGGGCTCCGGAAGCTTGTGTGGCTTTTGCTACCAAATAAACCTGTTGGACTTTAACCTGGTGTTGTTAAACTTCTTACTGTGTTTAACCCAGTCCAACGCTGGCATCTCCACAGCATCTGTAAGGACAACATTTGTGTAGGCAGATGAAATTTAACACAGAGAAGTGTGATATGATGCATTTTCTTTCAGGAAAAATGAGGAGAGACAATAAAAAAGAAATGTTACGATTTGAAATGGAGTACGGACATACCTGGGAGCGAATGTACACAACTGCTTGAAGGTGACAGGACAAGTTGAGAAGGCTGATTTAAAAAAATATGGTGCCCTTGGTTTTATTAATTGAGGAATGGATACGAAAGCAGGGAAGGTATGCTAAACCTTCACAAAACTCTTGTCTGGCCTCCGCAGGAACTTTTGTGTCAATTTTGAGCACCATATTTAGGAAGGATGTCCAAGACTTCCAGAGGGTGCAGAGGAGGCTGATCAGACCCACACAGGGAAGGTGGCAGGTACGTGGAGAAACTAGAAAAGTTGGGATTCTTCTCCTGAGACCAAGAAGAGATTTATTAGAGGCATTCAAAATCATGAATGGCTTTGTTAAGAGTTGGGAAAGGGTAACTCTTTTCAGGAAGAAGTCAGTCACCAAAGAACACAAATTTAATGTAGGGGATGAAAGAAGCAGTGGTGACCAAAAGTGGTTTGTTACTGCTTGGAAAGGTGGTGGAGACAGATTCAATTAAGAAATCATAGAAACCCTAGAGCACAGAAAGAGGCCATTCGGCCCATCGAGTCTGCACTGACCACAATCCCACCCAGGCCCTACCCCCACATATTTACCCACTAATCCCTCTAACCTACGCATCTCAGGACACTAAGGGCAATTTTAGCATGGCCAATCAACCTAACCCGCACATCTTTGGACTGTGGGAGGAAACTGGTTAGATACCTGACGGTACAAATTAGATTCTTCTCTGAAGATTTGACACTGCAGCAATGGGCCAAATGGTCTCTTTCTGTGGCTATCTCATTCTATGATTAAATTCAAATACTGCTATTAGATCATGAAGGGCTTTGGGACATCCTATTTATTTATTCTTTTGATGTGGACGTCACTGGCTGGGCCAGCATTTATCACCCGCTCCTAACTGTCCTTGAACTGAATGGCTTGCTGGGTTATTTCAGAGGGTATTTAAGAGTCAGCCAATTGCTCAGTATCTGGAGTCACGTGTATGCCACACCAGATTTGCTCCCTTGAAGGATATTAATAAACCCGTCTGATTCAATCAGTCGACAATGGTTTCATGAACTTTTAATTCCAGATTTTATCTTTATTGAATATAAATTTCACCATCTGGGATTTGAACCCTGGTCCCCAGATCTTTCTCTGCGTCTCTGGATTATTAGTCCAGTGACAATACCACCACATCAGCACCTCCCACTAAAATCCTGAAGTTGTGAAAGGTGCTATATAAATGCAAACTCTTGGTCTTAGTTGGCAGCTTGTTTTGGTATAATTTTGGTGATACTGTGTCAGATGACATATTGCGAGAATTGGGAGTAATAACTGGGAGCAATGGAGTTGCTCGGTTAGGATCAGGTCGAGGTAACACTTGCTATTCTTGGCCAGAAACAACACTCTCCTTGCCACTGTTGCTTGCTTGGGTCAAGGCCACCTCACCAATAAGTCACATGGTCCTTTGTGACAATGGCATCACAGAAAGCTATGCACCAAAAGAAACTTCTGGAAATATATTTTTGGCCTGTTTTTGGTTTTTAACCCTTCATGACAGCTGATCTTAGTCACTGTTTAAAGCCTCTGAAATGAAAGTGTACTAGCAGATGCATGGTGGCACAGTGGTTAGCACTGCTACCTCACAGCACCAGGGACCCGGGTTCAATTCCGGCCTCCTGTGTGAAGTTTGCACATTCTCCCCGTGTCTGCGTGGGTTTCCTCCGGGTGCTCCGGTTTCCTCCCACAGTCCAAAGATATGTGGGTTAGGCTGATTGGCCATGCTAAATTGGCCCTAATGTCAGGGGGATTAGCAGGGTAAATATGTGGGATTACGGGAATAGGGCCAAATGCCCTCCTTCTGCACTGTAAGGATTCTATAATTCTATGCACTGCTCCATTGGTGTCTTTGGTAGAATGCGAAGCATGGTACAGTACTTAGCCACTCAGGATGAATCTGGGGTTCGTTCCTGTATATATTATTGATTCCAGCCAGGAATGTGTTATAATGGCAGCTCTGAATCCTATGCAAACATTCTGGAGAAACAATTCCTGTTGTTGGTTAATATTTATCCTTCAAGCAGCAACATTAACAGAGATTATCTGAATATTTTATTAGGTTTTTCATCTTGCACTCATCAGGACATATATGTCATTTAATTGTTGCTCCCTTTACAATTGGTATTCTTGCAAATCTATTCTGATGAGTGCAAGATGAAAACTTCAGCAGCCTATCTCTTTTTTCAGCTCTGAAATACTCAAGCTCTGTTCAGCCAAACGACTATCTGGATATTTACTCCATTGCTGTTTGTGGGAATTGCTGCCACATTATCTATCACAATGGTGACTACACTTCAAAACACACTTCCCTGGAGCTTTGAGGCATGCTCAGGTCGTGAAACGGGGTTGTTGATGCAAGCTCTTTTCTATTTTCTTTTCTGGTCACTACTCACCATCTCCTGCTGTAACAGGCATGAGTCGACCTCTGGCTCAGCACAGCACTCTGCTGATGTGGCATTTCCCACAGTTGAATAAACTACCATCATTCACTGTCCATTGGCTTATACTTGTGAAATGAACAGCTTTCAGCCTTGAGACAGTCCAAGTAGGCCACAGTGAATGAGTTAGGTTATGTAGTCAATTCAAGTAACAACTTTGTGCTCCACAAAGGAAACAGTCCCTGCATTTCTATAGTGCCTTTCATAGAATCCCTACAGCGCAGCAGGAGGCTATCTGGCCCATCGAGTCTGCACCAACTCTCCAACACAGCATTTTACCTAGGCCGACTCCCTGCCATATCCCCGTAACCCCATACATTTACTGTGGCCAATCCATTTAATGTACACATCTTGGGACACTAATGGGCAAGTTAGCATGGCCAATCCACCTGACTTGCACATCTTTGGACTGTGGGAGGAAACCGGAGCACCCGGAGGAAACCCACGCAGACACGGGGAGAATGTGCAAACTCCACACAGACAGTGACCCAAGGCTGGAATTGAATCTGGGTCCCTGGCACTGTGAGGCAGCAGTGATAACCAGTGTGCCACCGTGCCACCTCATGACTTTGGGATACTTCAAAACAGTTTAAAGCCAATTGCTCTTGAATTATTGTTGTAATATAGTTAACACACAGCCAATTCTGGCACAGCAAGATCCCACAAACAGCAATGAGATACATGACCAGCTGTAAAAACTGAAAGCACTAGAAATATTCAGCCGGTCAGGCAGCATCTGTGGAGAGAGAAACAGAGTTAGTTTTCAGGTCAATAACAATCATAGAAATCATAGAATCATAGAAACCCTACAGTACAGAAAGAGGCCATTCGGCCCATCGAGTCTGCACCGACCACAATCCCACCCAGGCCCTACCCCCATATCCCAACATATTTTACCCGCTAATCCACACATCCCAGGACACTAAGGGACAATTTTTAGCATGGCCAATCAACCTAACCCGCACATCTTTGGACTGTGGGAGGAAACCGGAGCACCCGGAGGAAACCCACGCAGACACGAGGAGAATGTGCAAACTCCACACAGACAGTGACCCAAGCCGGGAATCGAACCCAGGACCCTGGAGCTGTGAAGCAGCAGTGCTAACCACTGTGCTACCGTGCCGCCCAAACAAAGAACAGTACAGCACAGGAACAGGCCCTTCGGCCCTCCAAGCCTGCGCCGATCATGTTTACCTATCGAGACCAACCGCTTATATCCCTCTATTCCCCGTTTGTTCATGTGCCTATCAGGATAAATCTTAAATGTGGCTAATGTAACTGCATCAACCACCTCACTTGGCAGTGCATTCCAGGTCCCCACCACCCTCTGTGTAAAAACCTTCCCCGCACATCTGTATTGAACCTTTCCCCCCCTTACCTTGAACTTGTGCCTCCTCGTAATTGTCATTTCTGCCCTGGGAAAAACTTCCAACTGTTCACCCTATCCATACCTCCCATAATTTGATAAACTTCAATCAGGTCGCCCCTCTTTCCAGGGAGAACAATCCCAGTTTATTCACTAACCCTTCATCAGAGTTGGGGAATTGAGAAACCTGGGAGGTTTTAAGCAGATGAAATGGGGAGAATGGAACAGCGTCAAAAGGGAAGCTCTGTGATGGAGGATGAAGTTTGGAGACATTAAAGAGTCGGTTGTGCAGAGCCAAAGGGAATGGTAATGGGACAGGTAAAGAAACCAAAGACGCTGGTGGAGGAGGTGTGAATGGCAGAATGATGAACAGCTGCTGTCTAAAAGCAAAAACAAGAAGAAAAAAACAAGAGAAGGCACAAAAAACATGCAAAGAAAAGGGAACAAAATGGGGGCAATGGTTTAGGATCTGAAATTGTTGAACCCAGTGTTGTGAAGTGTTGTGAAGTGTCTAATGGAAAGCTCCAGGGTCCCGGATTTGATTCCCGGCTTGGGTCGCTGTCTGTGTGGAGTTTGCACATTCTCTCCGTGTCTGTGTGGGTTTCCTCCGGGTGAAATCATAGAAATCATAGAAACCCTACAGTGCAGAAGGAGGCCATTCGGCCCATCAAGTCTGCACCGACCACAATCCCACCCAGGCCCTACCCCCACATATTTTACCCGCTAATCCCTCTAACCTACACATCCCAGGACTCTAAGGGGCAATTTTTTAACCTGGCCAATCAACCTAACCCGCACATCTTTGGACAGTGGGAGGAAACCGGAGCACCCGGAGGAAACCCACACAGACACGAGGAGAATGTGCAAACTCCACACAGACAGTGACCCGAGCCGGGAATCGAACCCGGGACCCTGGAGCTGTGAAGCAGCAGTGCTAACCACTGTGCTCCGGTTTCCTCCCACAGTCCAAAGATACGCAGGTTCGATTGATTGGTCATGCATAATTGCCCCTTAGTGTCCTGAGATGTGTAGGTTAGAGGGATTAGCGGGGCAAATATGTGAGGTTACGGAGAGAGGGCCTGGGTGGGATTGTTGTTGGTGCAGACTCGATGGGCCGAATGGCTTCCTTCTGCACTGTAGGATTCTATGAAAAATAACAAGCAAGATTCTCTGACCTCCCAGTCATGTGATTCCCACCGGTGGGAGGGGGCACGAAGCTTGCTAGGGGTGGGATTCTCTGGTCCTACCGCTGTCAATGGAAATTCCCAATTACATCACTCCACATCGGCGGGAGACCCGCGGCGGGACTGGAGAACCCCCCAGGGTGAACAACTGGAGAATTCCAGCCAAAGTGTCTCCCATTTAAGACAGAGATGAGAATTGCTTTCTTTCAGAGGGTCATAAGTCTGTGGAACTTCTTGCTCTGATGAGCAATGGAGACAGGGTCATTGAATATTTTTCAGGCAGAGCTAGATAGATTCGTGATTAAAAAGAGGTCAAGTGTTATTGGGGTAGAACATAGAACATAGAACAGTACAGCACAGAACAGGCCCTTCGGCCCACGATGTTGTGCCGAGCTTTATCTGAAACCAAGATCAAGCTATCCCACTCCCTATCATCCTGGTGTGCTCCATGTGCCTATCCAATAACCGCTTAAATGTTCCTAAAGTGTCTGACTCCACTATCACTGCAGGCAGTCCATTCCACACCCCAATCACTCTCTGCGTAAAGAACCTACCTCTGATATCCTTCCTGTATCTCCCACCACGAACCCTATAGTTATGCCCCCTTGTAATAGCTCCATCCACCCGAGGAAATAGTCTTTGAACGTTCACTCTATCTATCCCCTTCATCATTTTATAAACCTCTATTAAGTCTCCCCTCAGCCTCCTCCGCTCCAGAGAGAACAGCCCTAGCTCCCTCAACCTTTCCTCATAAGACCTACCCTCCAAACCAGGCAGCATCCTGGTAAATCTCCTCTGCACTCTTTCCAATGCTTCCACATCCTTCTTATAGTGAGGTGACCAGAACTGCACACAATATTCCAAATGTGGTCTCACCAAGGTCCTGTACAGTTGCAGCATAACCCCACGGCTCTTAAACTCCAACCCCCTGTTAATAAAAGCAAACACACTATAGGCCTTCTTCACAGCTCTATCCACTTGAGTGGCAACCTTTAGAGATCTGTGGATATGAACCCCAAGATCTCTCTGTTCCTCCACAGTCTTCAGAACCCTACCTTTGACCCTGTAATCCACATTTAAATTAGTCCTACCAAAATGAATCACCTCACATTTATCAGGGTTAAACTCCATTTGCCATTTTTCAGCCCAGCTTTGCATCCTATCTATGTCTCTTTGCAGCCTACAACAGCCCTCCACCTCATCCACTACTCCACCAATCTTGGTGTCATCAGCAAATTTACTGATCCACCCTTCAGCCCCCTCCTCTAAGTCATTAATAAAAATCACAAAGAGCAGAGGACCAAGCACTGATCCCTGCGGCACTCCGCTAGCAACCTGCCTCCAATCCGAAAATTTTCCATCCACCACCACCCTCTGTCTTCGATCAGACAGCCAGTTACCTATCCAATCGGCCAACTTTCCCTCTATCCCACACCTCCTCACTTTCATCATAAGCCGACCATGGGGGACCTTATCAAACGCCTTACTAAAATCCATGTATATGACATCAACTGCCCTACCTTCATCAACACACTTAGTTACCTCCTCAAAAAATTCTATCAAATTTGTGAGGCACGACTTGCCCTTCACGAATCCGTGCTGACTATCCTGGATTAATCTGCATCTTTCTAAATGGTCGTAAATCCCATCTCTAAGGACCTTTTCCATCAATTTACCAACCACCGAAGTAAGACTAACCGGTCTATAATTACCAGGGTCATTTCTATTCCCTTTCTTAAACAGAGGAACAACATTCGCATTCTCCAGTCTTCTGGCACCATCCCCGTGGACAGCGAGGACCCAAAGATCAAAGCCAAAGGCTCTGCAATCTCATCCCTTGCCTCCCAAAGAATCCTAGGATACATTTCATCAGGCCCAGGGGACTTATCGACCTTCAGTTTATTCAAAACTGCCAGGACATCCTCCCTCCGAATATCTATTTCCTCCAGCCTATTAGCCTGTAACTCCTTCTCTTCCTCAAAAACATGGCCCCTCTCCTTGGTGAACACTGAAGAAAAGTATTCATTCATGGTTGCTATGGTAGACGGAATGTAGAGTTGAGGTGTCAATCAGATCAGCCATGATCTTATTGAATGATGGGGCAGGTTCAAGAGGTCAAATGGCCTACTCCTGTTCATAATTTGTTTGTTTGTACAAATGTACTTGTTGATAACCTATCCTGAGGAATGGAGAATTAAGGAAGGAAAGGGAAGAGTCAGAGATGGAGCAGATGAGGGTGAGAAAGGGTGAAAATTGGAAGAACCGTTCAGGTTGACAGCAGCGATATAGTCATCAATATACTGGGAAAGGAGCTGAGGGAGGAGACTCAGGTAGGACTGGAACAAGGAATGTCCTACATATTCCACTGAAAGGGCAGACATAACTAGGAGCCGTATGGTGACCGATGGCAAAACCTTTCATTTGGAGGAAATGTGTGAAGTTAAGGGAGAAGCTTGTCAATGTGAGAACAAGTTCAGCCAGGTGGAGGAGGGTGGTAGATGCGGATTAGCTAAACCGCTGTTCGGAGAACATGCAGAGAGCTCTCAGATTCTTCTGGTGGGGGCTGGAGGTGCAGAGAGACATTGATAGTCCATGGTGAAAAGGAGATGGTTAGTGTCGGAATATCTGGTTTTCCGGTGAAGGTGGAGGGATGAATAATGGGCAGGCCGGAACACCTCTGCTCTAATTCTTTAAAATCTTGTACACCCACCTGATAGTCCAAAGATGTGCGAGTTAGGTGGATTGGCCAGGCTAAATTGTCCCTCAGTGTCCAAAGATGTGTAGGTTAGCAGGGTAAATATGTGGGGTTACAGGGATAGGGCCTGGATAAGATGCTCTATTGGAGAGGCGATGCAGACTCGATGAGCCGATGGCCTCCTCCTGCATTGTAGAGATTCTATAATTCTATGACAGGGCAGGTAGGGCCTGGGCTATCTGAAAGGCAGCAATTCCCAACAGTGCAGTATTCCCACAACACTGCACCAAAGTATGAGGTTGAATTCCATTCTCAAATCCCAAACGTCAGCTGTAATCCCCAACTATCTGATTCGATTCAAGCTTTCATTCAACCAGAGTTAACACTCTATTCTTGTCTGAATAGCCAAAACATCCTCAGGCAAACGTTTTTGATTTGATTTATTATTGTCACATGTATTAGTATACAGTGAAAAGTATTGTTTCTTTCGCTATAGAGACAAAGCATACCGTTCATAGAGGAGAGAGTGCAGAATGTAGTCATAGCTAGGGTGTGGAGAAAGATCAACTTAATGGAAGGTAGGTCCATTCAAAAGTCTAATGGCAGCAGGGAAGAAACTGTTCTTGAGTTGGTTGTACGTGACCTCAGACTTTTGTATCTTTTTCCCGGCAGAAGAAGGTGGAAGAGAGAATGTCCGGGGTGAGTGGAGTCCTTGATTATGCTGGCTGCTTAGTTGCTATGGTTTTTCATTTAAACTCTCATCTGAAAGACAGTACCTCTGATAATCTGAGGAGAATGTCATGTTTTTCCCTTGATTCTGGCTTTTCCAAATCATAGAATCCCTGCTGTGCAGAAAGAGGCCATTTGGCCCATCGAGCCTGCACCGACAACAACCCCACCCAGGCCCTATCCCTGTGCCCCTGTGCCAATCCACCTAATCCACAGATCTTTGGAGTGTGGGAGGAAACCAGAGCACCTGGAGGAAACCCATGCAGACACGGGAAGATCGTACAAACTCCACAGAGACAGTGATCCAAGGCTGGAATTGAACCCGGGACCCTGGCACTGTGAGGCAGCAGTGCTAACAACTGTGCCACAATTACCAGAAGATTTTTATGCTTTTGAAAACTTTTGGGCTGTGTTATTTGGGGTGATGTGGAGATGCCGGCGTTGGACTGGGGTAAACACAGTAAGAAGTTTAACAACACCAGGTTAAAGTCCAACAGGTTTATTTGGTAGCAAAAGCCACACAAGCGTGGATGGTGTTCTCACGTGAGATGATGGCATCTGTGTCGATGATCCGGCACGTCTTGCAGAGGTTGCTGTGGCAACAGGATATGGCGCTAGACTCATTGATCAACAGTTCCAACGTGCCACAGCGAAAAACCGCACCGACCTCCTCAGAAGACAAACACGGGACACAGTGGACAGAGTACCCTTCGTCGTCCAGTACTTCCCCGGAGCGGAGAAGCTACGGCATCTCCTCCGGAGCCTTCAACATGTCATTGATGAAGACGAACATCTCGCCAAGGCCATCCCCACACCCCCACTTCTTGCCTTCAAACAACCGCACAACCTCAAACAGACCATTGTCCGCAGCAAACTACCCAGCCTTCAGGAGAACAGTGACCAAGACACCACACAACCCTGCCACAGCAACCTCTGCAAGACGTGCCGGATCATCGACACAGATGCCATCATCTCACGTGAGAACACCATCCACCAGGTACACGGTACATACTCTTGCAACCCGGCCAACGTTGTCTACCTGATACGCTGCAAGAAAGGATGTCCCGAGGCATGGTACATTGGGGAAACTATGCAGACGCTGCGACAACGGATGAATGAACACCGCTCGACAATCACCAGGCAAGACTGTTCTCTTCCTGTTGGGGAGCACTTCACCTGTCACGGGCATTCGGCCTCTGATATTCGGGTAAGCGTTCTCCAAGGCGGCCTTCGCGACACACGACAGCGCAGAGTCGCTGAGCAGAAACTGATAGCCAAGTTCCGCACACACAAGGACGGCCTCAACCGGGATATTGGGTTCATGTCACAATATTTGTAACTCCCACAGTTGCGTGGACCTGCAGAGTTTCACTGGCTGTCTTGTCTGGAGACAATACACATCTTTTTAGCCTGTCTTGATGCTCTCTCCACTCCCATTGTTTTGTTTCTTAAAGACTGGATTAGTTGTAAGTATTCGCATTCCAACCATTATTCATGTAAATTGAGTCTGTGTCTTTATAAATTCTGTTTGTGAACAGAATTCCCACTCACCTGAAGAAGGGGCTTAGAGCCTCGAAAGCTTGTGTGGCTTTTGCTACCAAATAAACCTGTTGGACTTTAACCTGGTGTTGTTAAACTTCTTACTGTTATTTGGGGTGGGCAGGATGTGAAAAAATCACATGATCAATGACACACTACAATCCTTTTACCAATCATACAACTGCAGCTATTACAACTAAAAAAATCTGCACAGGTTCAAAATCTCAGAACAGAAAGTGCTGGGACAGTGCAACTCACTCAACATGTGAAGAAAGGAAAGCATTACACATTCTCTCCTTGCGATAAGAGCTTGTTTTCGAACCCATTCAAGCAACTACTAATTTATTTTACCAGGAGGATAGATTCCCTGTACTCTAACGATGTTCTATTTTATAATTTAGATTGCAATGCAAAAGCTATATATTTTTCGCTAATTAAACAAATTATGTTGAAACAAAAGAAAAATACGATGAATGCTGGAGATAAGATAAAGAAACAGAAAGTGCTGGGAAAAGTCAGCAGGTGTGGCAGCATCTGTGGAGTGAAACACAGCCAATGTTTCAAGTTCAATATGAGTCTTCGGAGCTGGAGGAAGAGTCATTTTGGACTCGAAACTTTAGCTCTGTTTCTCTATCCACAGATGTTGCCAGACCAGCACTAATTTAAAATTTCGGTATCACACAGAGCTCTCGGCTGATGTTTCACAACTTGCTTTCAACTGCGACAGTGTCAGTAGCTCCTACTTACCCCCTCTATATTCACCGCTCTGTATTTGCCCTCTCTGTAGTCATAGAATCATAGAAAAGTTACAGCACAGTAGGAGACCATTCGGCCCATCTTGTCCATGCCAACCCAAAGACATGATGTGGAGATGCCGGCGTTGGACTGGGGTAAACACAGTGAGAGTTTTAACAACACCAGGTTAAAGTCCAACAGGTTTATTTGGTAGCACTACTAATGGCATTTGCTACCAAATAAACCTGTTGGACTTTAACCTGGTGTGGTTAAAACTCTCACTGTGTTAACCCAAAGACACCCAGGAGCCCTTTCTAATCCTACCTTCCTGCACCCAGTCCATAGCCCTGTAGCGTACAGCACTTAAGGTGCAGATCCAGGCACTTTTTAAAAGAGTTTAGGATCTCTGCCTCCACTACCAACTTGAGCACCGAATTCTAGACACCCACCACCCTTTGAGTAAAAATGTTTCTTCCTCATACACCTACTACATTCCCTGGAAAGGGAAACAATTTTATCCCTGTCCACTCTAACTTTTCCACTCATAATTTTGTACACTTTTATCAAGTCGTCCTCAGCCTTCATTGTTCCAAGGAAAATAATCCCAACCTATCAAATCTCTCCTCACAGCTACATTTTTATTTGTAGGAAGTCTTAAAGCGCAACAAGGTAGATAAATCCCCGGGACCTGATGAAGTGTATCCCAGGACATTGTGGGAGGCTCGGGAGGAAATTGCGAGTCCCCTAGCATAGATATTTGAATCATCGATAGTCACGGGTGAGATGCCTGAAGATTGGAGAGTGGCAAATGTTGTGCCTTTGTTTAAAAAGGGCTGTAGAGAAAAGCCTGGGACTACAGGCCGGTGAGCCAAACATCTGTGGTGGGTAAGTTGTTGGAAGGTATTTTGAGAGACAGGATCTACAGGCATTTAGAGACGCAAGGACTGATTAGGGACAGTCAGCATGGCTTTGTGAGTGAAAAATCATGTCTTACAAATTTGATTGAGTTTTTTTGAAGGGGTAACCAAGAAGGTAGATGAGGGCTGTGCAGTTGATGTTGTCTACATGGACTTTAGCAAGGCCTTTGACAAGGTACCACATGGTAGGTTGTTGCATAAGGTTCAATCTCACAGGATCCAGGTGAGGTAGCTAATGGATACAAAATTGGCTCGATGACAGAAAACAGAGGGTGGTTGCAGAGGGTTGTTTTTCAAACTGGAGGCCTGTGATCAGCGGTGTGCCTCAAGGATTGGTGCTGGACCCACTGTTATTTGTCATTTATATTAATGATTTGGATGAGAATTTAGGAGGCATGGTTAGTAAGTTTGCAGATGACACCAAGATTGGTGACATAGAGGACAATGAAGAAGGTTATCTCCGATTGCAACGGGATCTTGGTCAATTGGGCCAGTGGGCTGACGAATGGCAGATGAAGTTTAATTTAGATAAATGTGAGGTGATGCACTTTGGTAGAGTGAACCAGGGCAGGAGTTACTCAGTTAATGGTAGGGCGTTGGGGAGAGTTACAGAACAAAGAGATCTAGGGGTACATGTTCATAGCTCCTTGAAAGTGGAGTCACAGGTGGACAGAGTGGTGAAGAAGGCATTCAGCATGCTTGTTTCATTGGTCAGAACATTGAATACAGGAGTTGGAATGTCTTGTTGAAGTTGTACAAGACATTTTGTCTTTTAAAAAGCATTTAGACAGTTACACGGGTAAGATGGGTATAGAGGGATATGGGCCAAATGCGGGCAACTGGGACTAGCTTAGGGGTTAAAAAGAAAGGGGTGGCATGGGCAAGTTGGGCCGAAGGGCCTGTTTCCATGCTGTAAACCTCTATGACTCTGTGACAGAGATCCAACCCACCATAGTGGGTGAGATCTCAAATTATGATGAGACGGGAGTACAGGTAAGAGATAGAAAATCTGGTGAACTGGTGTGACGACAATAATTTCTCCCTCAATGTCAACAAAACGAAGGAGATAGTCATCGACTTCAGGAAGCATAGTGGAGGACATGCCCCTGTCTACATCAATGGGAACGAAATAGAAATGGTCAAGAGCTTCAGGTTTTTAGGTGTCCAGGTCACCAACAACCTGTCCTGGTCCCTCCATGCCGATGCCAGTTAAGAAAGCCCACCAACGCTTCTACTTTCTCAGAAGACTAAGGAAATTTGGCATGTCCGCTATGACTCTCACCAACTTTTATAGATGCACCATAGAAAGCATTCTTTCTGGTTGCATGACAGCTTGGTATGGCTCCTGCTCTGTCCAAGATGGCAAGAAACTACAAAGGGTCATGAATGAAGCCCAGTCCATCACTCAAACCAGCCTCCCATCCATTGACTCCATCTATACTTCCCGCTGCCTCGGAAAAGCAGCCAACATAATTAAGGAACCCCATGCACCCTAGACACTCTCTTCTACCTTCTTCTACCAGGAAAAAGATACAAAAGTCTGAGGTCACGTACCAATCGACTCAAGAATAGCTTCTTCCCTGTTGCCATCAGACGTTTGAATGGACCTACCTTGCATTAAATTGATCTTTCTCTATATCCTAGCTATGACTGTAACACTACGTTCTACACTCTCTCCTTTCCTTCTCTATGTACGGTATGCTTTGTCTGTATAGTGCGCAAGAAACAATACTTTTCACTGTATACATGTGACAATAATAAATCAAATCAAATCACTCTTCTAACCTTGACAACATGCTTGTATACTTCTTCTACACTCTCTCCAGAGCAATTACATCCTTCTTGTAACATGGTGACCAGAACTGCACAAAATTCTCCAGCTATGGCCTCACCAGTATTTTATACAATTCCAACATTATATCTTTACTTTTATATTCTATCCTCTGCCAATGAAGGAGAGCATTCTATATGCCTTCTTTACAACCTTGTCTACTTGAACTGTTGCCTTTAGGGACCTGGGTATACTTGTACGCCAAGATCTCTCACTTCATCTATCCCTTTTAGTATATTCCTATTTACGCTGTATTCCCTTTCTCTGTTTGACCTCCCTAAATGTATTAGCTCGCACTTCTCTATGTTAAAATCTGTCTGCCACTTTACTGCACACTCCACCAATCCAGTTACATCATTTTGTAGATTATAGCTATCCTCTACACTATCCACTACTCAGCCAATCTTTGTGTTGTCTGCAAATTTTTCAATCGTGCCCCCACGTTCTCGTCCAAATCGTTAAAATGTAACACAAACAGCAGTGGTCCCAACACCGAACCTTGTGGAGCACCACTTCAAACACCTTTCCATTTATAAGAGCATCCATTGACCTTTGTTTCCTGTTACTAAGCCAACTTCCAACTTTTGATCCAGTTTGCCACATTATTCTCCATCCTGTGGGCTTTTGCTTTTTTGACCAATCTGCATCAACCCTTCCTGTCACTTCCTCAAAGAATTCAATCAAGTTTATGAGGCAAGACCTTCCTTTAACAAGTCGATTCAGACCATCCCTGACAGTCCAGATCATTCCACGTGACTGTTAATCCTATCTCTCAGAACTGATTCTACTAATTTGCCCACCACTGATGTGAGACTAACTGGCCTATAAATGTTCGGCATTTCCTTCGATTCCTTTTTAAACAGTGGAACTATGTTTGCATTTCTCCAGTCCTCTGGAGAAAAAGATTAGCAAGTATATTAGCAGATATAATAGTCCAGGAGGAACACTGTGAGATAGTGTACAGGATAATCATAAAGAGAGAGGAAGTACTCGAGAGGTTATAATCCTTGAAAGTTGCTAAATCTCCAGGACCAGGTGGAGGGTTTCTAAGGCTGTTGAAGGATTTGATTTGATTTATTATTGTCACAAGAATTAGTATCCAGAATTTCCATTCTGTACCTCCCCTGTATCTAGTGAAGATTGGAAATTCATCCTCAGAGCATCTGCTATCTTCTCCCTGACGTTTAAGGAAATTTGGCATGCCCGCTACGAGTCTCACCAACTTTTACAGATGCACCATAGAAAGCATTCTTTCTGATTGTATCACAGCTTGGTATGGCTCCTGCTCTGTCCAAGACCGCAAAAAACTACAAAGGGTCGTGAACGAAGCCCAATCCATCACTCAAATCAGACTCCCATCCATTGACTCTGTCTACACTTTCCGCTGCCTCGGAAAAGCAGCCAGCATAATTAATTACCCCATGCACCCTGGACACACTCTCTTCCACCTTCTTCCATCGGGAAAAAGATACAAGTTTGAGGACATGTACCAACTGACTCAAAAACAGCTTCTTCCCTGCTGCCATCAGACGTTTGAATGGACCTACCTCGCATTAAGTTGATCTTTCTCTCCACTGTAGCTATGTCTATAATACTACATTCTTCACCCTCTCCTTTCCTTCTTTACGTATGGTATGCTTTGTCTGTGTAGCATGCAAGAAACAATACTTCTCACTGTATACTAATTCTTGTGACAATAATAAATCAAATCAAATCAAATTCTTCAACAGCCTTAGAAACTCTCCATCTGGTCCTGGAGATTTAGCAACTGTCAAGGATTATAACCTCTCGAGTACTTCCTCTCTCTTTATGATTATCCTGTACACTATCTCACAGTGTTCCTCCTGGACTATTACATCTGTATAATCCCTTTTCTTTGTAAACACAGACACACAATATTTAATTTTAAATCCTTCCCACAGCCGGTACATCTACACACAAGCTCCCTTCTTCATCTCTGATAGGTTCCACTTTTTCCTTAACTAACCTTTTACCATTAATATATTGGTAAAACATCTTTGGGTTTTCTTTAGCTTTACTTGCTAATCTTTTTTCATGCCCTCTCTTTAATTTCCTTTTTTTCTTCATCTCTGCACGTCCTATATTTGTCTAGGCTGTCTGAAGTGCTTAGTTCTTTGTAACTATTGTACACTTTCTTTTTCTATTTGATCTTCCCTTGTAGTCTTCTAGACAAGCAAAGGGGTCTAGATTTGGCAGTACCACTCTTATTTCTGGAGGGGACATGTCTACATCGTACATTTAGGATCTCTCTTTTTAGTGCTTCCCACTGGTTTTCCACTGACGTATCCCTTAGCAGCACTGTCAAATCCAGTCCACCTCAGCCAAGTCCTTTCTCATTCCAGCAAAATTTGCCTTCCCCCAGTTCAAACCGTTTTTCCTGCTTTATTTCTGTCCTTTTCCAATAATAATGCTAAATCTAACTTAATTGTGATTACTATCCCCAATATGTTCGCCAACTATCACTTCATCCACTTGCCCTTCTTCGTTCCCGAAGATTAGGTCCAGAATTGCATCTTCTCTCATTGGGTTTGTCACCAATTAGTTGAAAAAACTTTCCTGGACACATGCATGAATTCTACTCCCTCAGTGCCCGTTATATTGTTTGAATCCCAGTTGATATTGGGATAATTAAAGTCTCCTACTATTATTGTTCTCTTGTTCAGGCAGATGTTTGTCTACATATTTGTTCTTCTATCTCCCTTTCACTATTTGGGGGTCTGTGGTATACTCCCAGTAGTGTGACTGCTCCTTTTTTATTTCTAAGCTCAACCCATAAAGCCTCGTTTGTTGACCTGTTCAGTGTATCGTCCCGTCTCACAACTGGAATTGACTCTTTAACCATTAGTGCTACTCCCCCTTTTTTATCTTCCACTCTATCGTGTCTGAAGACTCTATAACCAGGGATATTGAAGTGCCAATTTTGCCCCTCCTTTAGCCAGGTTTCCATTATAGCAATGACGTCTTGCTGCCATGTATCTATCTGTGCCCTCAACTCGTCTATCTTGTTGGTAATATTCCTTGCATTTATGTATAAACAGTTTAACCCTGTCGCTTTTCCTTGCTCGAAACATCCCTTCTCCTGTAATTCCAAATCTATCACTACATCTTTAACATCGCTAACTAATGATCCACCTCCATTATCCTGATGTGAATCTGACGTATCTGATCCAAATCCTGGGATCCTATCCCCCTGCAACGTATTTGCTCTCTCTGTATTTACTGCTCCTTATATATTCATTGCCTATTTACCCTCTCTTTACTATTTACTCTCTTTGTTCACTATTTACCCTCTCTCTGTATTCCCTATTTACCCCGTGTTCACTATTTGTCCCCTCTCTGTGTTCACTCTGTGCCCCCTGTGTGTGGAGGCAGAGCCCGGGGTGCGCACAGCGACAGCAATGAATGAGCCCAATGGAACCTTTAACACGGAAGACCCGCCCCTGCCGGCCTCCCATTGGTTGCCGCGCGAGTATCAGGATTCCATTTGGAACGTCCGTGCCGGCTGCCCGGCCGCTGATTGGCTGCCGCCGCGTTACAGTGTAGCCAGTGTCAGCTGGCTCCTGACGTTCCATTCGGTGCCGGAATCCCGGGGCCGCGGGGCGGCTGCTGTCCGGAGAGCAGGGGGGGCCGGGGCAGCCTGTGTCCGGAGCGGGGCGGCTGCCGTCCGGAGAGCGGGGGGGCCGGGGCAGCTGGTGTCCGGAGAGCAGGGGCCGGGGCTGCCTGTGTCCGGAGCGGGGGCGGCGGCTGCTGCTGTCCGGGGGCGGAGGCCAGGGAACCGGGACAACTTGTGTCCGGAGCCGAGGCCAGGGGGCAGCTTGTGTCCGGAGCCGAGGCCAGGGGGCCGGCGGGGGTCAAGCAGCGGCCACGGAGGCAGTTTCTGACCGTTCCCAATGGATCAGCATGGGGCAGCGCTGTAACCGGGTGGCCGCACCCACCGCCAGTCGGATATGCCCACGGTGGGGCCTCAGGAAGGGATGATGGATCCGGAGATCAGGGCGCATTAACGCCAGGGGATCACCAGAGATTTCTCGCTCGCCCCCACCCCATATCCCCCCTCCCAGCTTCCGAGAGGAGAGGGCGGCCGGTGCAGCAGACTCTCCCCCATGGCCGCTTCTCACTGACTCTACTAGCGGCTCTGAAGTTGGAAAGCTTGCTCCTCCCAAACTGTTAGTTTCTTGGTCTTTCACAGAGCGAATTGCAGCCACACCCTCACTGCTTCCTGATAGAGAGAGGGGGGAGATCCAAGGCTGCTCACTGTGACTCTCCCATTCCAACAAAACCCACTCCAACTGCTGACACTTATAACTGCTGGGTTGGTTTATTTTAAATCAGGCAGTTTAAAAAAAAATATACATACGAGAAGCAGCCTCCTCAATAATCTGCAGCCATCGAAAGACGAGAACAAGGTGCAAGAAGAGGAAAAGTGGAATCGTGTGTGTGTGTCTATAACTGGGAGTCGTCTTTGAATTCTCGTCCGAAATCTACACGACCTGGGGAGAAATAAGTGCCGACAAGAAGTGAAAAGAGTTATTTTTGTTCCTCTCCCCTAGGGTTTGTGTGGCAGCAGCTGGGGGAGGGGAGAGATTCTCCCCCTTTTTAATATTCCCCCCTCTCCACCCCAGCCTGGAAAGGACATCGCCGGACGGACAGACAGACAGAGGAGCAGGAATCGCAGCCAGAGGAAAAGGATTTCCCGCACAGACACAAGTTGAAAGCAAGATTTGGGCATCATGTACCGAGCCAGGAGGCGGTGGACTTGCAGAGAGAGGACATGCACCTTGGCCTGTGCTGCTCCAAGGGATTAGAAAGGGTGTGTGTGTGAGAGTGAGTGAGGGACTGAGCTCCACACCGCCTGCAACCCTCCTGGCAGAGAGAAGGATCATCACCATTATTATTATTATTATTTTGCTTGTTGGTTTAATTGATTATTTTTTGATTCTTGCTCCCATTGATGGAACCATGATGCGCGCAGACACACACCCTGGGCTCAATCGGAACTGCGCTGCTCTCCCAAGCGGTATGCCAGAGGCCACTCGGCGCTATGGCTAGTAGCGGCTCGGCCCAGTCGGCGAGCAGCAGCAGCGGCGGCGGTTCGGGCTCCCAGCAGCGGCGGAGACTGGCTTTCGTGTGCGACATGTGCAAGAGCAAGATGCAGCTGGTGGCCGACCTGCTGCTGCTGTCCAGCGACAACCGGCCGGTGCACAGCGACAGTCTGCCCGAGGCGGCGGGGGGCGAGAGCCCGGCGGGACCGGAGAAGCTGGTGGCGGGGGGCGAGAGCCGCCTGTCCGAACTGGGGAGGGCGGGACCGGAGAAGGAGGCAGGGAGCGAAAGTCTGTTGGGGCCGGCGGCGGGACCGGAGAAGGGATCGGGAAGGGCGGCGGGACCGGAGAGCCTAGCGGGACTGGGGAGGACGGCGGGACCGGACGGCTTGTCGGGAGTGGGGCGGGCGGCGGGACCGGAGAGCCTGTCGGGAATGGGGCGGGCGGCGGGACCGGAGAGCCTGCCGGGGGTGGCGGCGGGACCGGAGAGGGTGGCCGGGGGCGAGTCCTTCGACAAGATCCGCGACACGGTGATCGCCCGCACCAAGGGGCTCTCCATCCTGACCCACGACGTGCAGAGCCAGCTGAACATGGGCCGCTACGGCGAGGTGGCGGACAGCCTGGGCGAGCTGTGCGACTCGGTGGTGGCGCTGGTCGAGTGCTCGGCCCACGCCGCCTACCTGGCGGCGGCCGAGGCGCCGGGCTCGCAGGCGGCGGTGGCGGGGCTGGTGGACCGCTACCGCCTGAGCCGGGCCCGCCACGAGGTGGAGCAGAGCTGCGGGCTGCTGCGCACGGCGCCGCTGGGCGAGCTGAGGCCGCCGCTGCTGCTCGAGGTGTCCCGCGGCCTGTCGCGGGGCCTGCGCGGCCTGACCGAGGCCTGCGCCCTGGCCTCGGAGCGCAGCCGCGACCGCTTCGCCCGCCAGCAGTTCAAGCTGAGCGTCAAGTGCCTGAGCGCCGGCGCCGCCGCGCTGCTGGCCTGCGTGCGGGAGCTGAAGGGGCGGCCCAGCGAGGCCAGCCGGGGCCGCTGCGTGCTGTTCGGCGGCTCGCTGCTGCAGGCCGTGCACGCCCTGGTGGCCTTCGCCACCGAGCCGCAGTTCCTGGGCCGGGCCGCCTCGCTCAGCCCCCAGGGCCGCGCCGTGCAGACCGCCGTGCTGGGCGGCGCCATGAGCGTGGTGTCGGCCTGCGTGCTGCTCACCCAGTGCCTCCGGGACATCGCGCTGCACTCGGACAGCAGCAAGGTGCCCGACTACCGGCAGCGCCTCCACCACTCCGCCCTGGCCGTGGCGGACGGCTGCCGGCTGCTGTCGCAGGCGCTGAGGGAGCGCTCCTCGCCCCGGACCCTGCCCCCGCCGCCCGGCAACCCGCCCGACTAAACGCCCGGACCCCCCCACCCCCTCTCCCTGAAGCGCACACAACCTGGGTGCAACCTCACACCGGCGGGATTTTCCGCTCCCGCCCGAATCGTTGGACTCATTTTCCAGTCCTTCCGAGGTAGGGCCTTGACATGGTGGGATTTTCCAGCCCCACCCATTCTGCCCTTTGGGTGGGATCTTACGCCCACAGGGTTTTCCGCTCCTGCCCAAGTCAATGGACTCATTTTCCAGTCCTTCTGAGGTAGGGCCGTGACATGGTGGGATTTTCCAGCCCCACCCATTCTGCCCTTTGGGTGGTATCTTGCACCCACAGGGTTTTCCGCTCCTGCCCAAGTCAATGGACTTATTTTCCAGTCCTTCCGAGGTAGGGCTTTGATATGGTGGGATTTTCCAGCCCCACCCACTCTGCCCTTTGGGTGGGATCTTACGCCCACAGGGTTTTCCGCTCCTGCCCAAGTCAATGGACTTATTTTCCAGTCCTTCCGTGGGTAGGGCCTTGAAATGTAGCCTCTTGGGTGGGATTATCCACTTCCACCCATTCCGCCCTTTGGGTGGAATCTCATGCCAGCGGGATTTTCCGCTCCTGCCCAAGTCAATGGACTTATTTTCCAGTCCTTCCGTGGGTAGGGCCTTGATATGTAGCCTCTTGGGTGGGACTATCCACTCCCACCCAGTCCGCCCTTTGGGCGGAATCTCATGCCAGCGGGATTTTCCGCTCCCGCCCAAGTCGATGGACTTTTGAATGGCTCGTCGCATTTTCCAGTCCTTCTGTGGGGCGGCCATTAAATCCAGTCCTTTGGTGGAATTCTATACCCGTGGGCTTTTCCGCTCCGGCCCAAGTCAATGGACTTCTGAATGGCTCGCCGCATTTTCCAGTCCTTGGGGGGAATTCTACACCTGCAGGAATTTCCACTCCCACCCATTCCGCCCTTTGGGTGGAATTCTACACCCACCGGGTTTCCTGTTCTCACCCAAGTCAATGGAAGCATTTTCCAGTCCTTCTGTCACATGGCCATTAAATTCAGCCCTTGGGTGGAATTCTGCACCTGCGGGAATTTCCACTCTCGACCTTCGGGTGCAATTCTACACCCATGGAGTTTCCCACTCCCGCCCAAATGGGACTTCTGAATGGCTCAACACATTTTCCAGTTCATCTGTGACACGGCCATTAAATCCAGATCCTTAGGTGGAATTCTACACCTGTGGGGTTTTCTGCTCCCGCCCAAGTCAATGAATGCATTTTCCAGCTCTTCCATAGTAGGGCCTTGAAAGGCAGCCTCTTGGGTGGGATTTTCCACTCCCACTCGTTCTGCCCTTTTGGGTGGAATCTTACTCCAGCGGGATTTTCCGCTCCCACCCAAGTCAATGGACTTCGAATGGCTCACCACATTTTCCAGTTCTTCTGTGACATGGCCATTATATCCAGCACTTGGGTGGAATCTTACACCTACAGGATTTTCCACTCCCACCCATTCCACCCTTTGGGTAGAATCTGACACCCACAGGCTTTTCCGCTGCTGCCCAATTCAATGGATGCATTTTCCAGCCCTTCTGTGGTACGGTCTTGAAATGTAGCACCCTGGGTGGGATTTTCCACTCGCACCCATTCTACACCCTTGGGGATTTCCGCTCCCGCCCAAGTCAGTGGGACTTCTGAATGGCTCGCCACATTTTCTAATCCTTCTGTGATAGGACCATGAAATCCAGCCCTGTGGTTGGAATTTTACACCTGTGGGATTTTCTGCCCCAGCCCATGTCAATCGAATAGCTGGCCACATTTCCCAGTCCTTTTGTGATGGGGCAATGGAATTCAGTCCTTTGGGTGGTATTTTACACCCCTGGGGTTTTCCACTCCCGCCCACTCAACCCTTTGGGTGGAATTTTACACCAAATGGATTTTTGGCTCTCATTGAAGCCAATGGACTTTAGAATGGCTCACCCCATTTTCCAGCCCCTCTGTGACATGGCCATGAAATTCAGCCATTTGGGTGGAATTTTCTGTTGGGATTTTCCCCTCCTGTCCAAGTCAATAGACTTGAATGGCTCACCGCATTTTCCTGTCCCTCTGTGACAGGGCCATGGGTGAAATTTTACCCTGATGGGATTTTCTGCTCCCGTCAAAGTCAGTGAGCTTTTGAATGGCTCGCCATATTTTTCAGCCCCCACCCCCTCCCGCGGCAACAGGGCCATGAAATTCCGCCCAATTGTTTTCCTCTTTATACCAAAGAATCCTCTCGGACACCGCTGTGTTTTTAATCTGTGTGTGTGTGGGTGTGTGTTTCTGATTTCAGACTGAACCACCTTGCAGTTTAGCAGAGGATGATGCAGCACAGGAGAAGGCCATTTGGCTCAAAGTGCCTGTACTAGCTCTTTGAAAGAGTTCATCCTGCCCCCCCAGAGAAGGACTTTTTTTTCTAAACCTAGGAGTTTAAATTCATTAAACAGACTAATCAAGGCTTTAATCGTGCTGGGTGCGGTTCCAAGTCAAGTGTCTTCCGGATAGCCCATCATTTGTCATTAACTGAAATGATAATGCAGTTGCTGTCATGGTTCAGAAAGGGTTTTTTTTTACCTCAATAGTGAGTGTGCGCACACACACACACACACACACACTGCCAGCGGGGTGGAATGTAGCTCCGTCAAGTATGTGTTATCTGTGGAGTCAAATGGTAAGAGAGAGAAGTGAGCTTGGTGTTATTGAAAGGGAGTGTGCAGTTGTAATCGTGATCTTTTCACGTCTTAATTTCAAAAAGTTGGGATAAAGCTGCTGTGAGTGTTTTTTTTTTCAGTTTTACACTATTTGCCAGACGTGGAAGTCGATGTCAAGTTTTCTTGCATGTACTGGAGTATTTATTTCAACATTAAAATGTTATGTTTCTCATGAGCCTTTGTTAAGTCTGTTTGGTAGGGTTTTTGTTCAGTACGGTATAATCTGGTTATATATTGGACAACTTAATGTGAAGTAAATATCTTGCAACGGCGAGGGACTTTGTGTGTTAGCTGCTGTTCTGGTTGTCTAAATGAACATTTAACCGGGTGCTCTAGATGCATAAATGTGATCTATAATACCTCTTTGATTTCTAACCAGTGCAGTTAGAGCTTTTTAAATACTGCCATATCCTCCACCACTGAGTAACTATAGTCCTGATGTGGAGATGCTGGCGTTGGACTGGGGTGAACACAGCAAGAGTTTTAACAACACCAGGTTAAAGTCCAACAGGTTTATTTGGTAGCAATGGTATTTGCTACCAAATAAACCTGTTGGGCTTTAACCTGGTGGTGTTAAAACTCGTACTAACTATAGTCCTACAGAGAAAAGATTGAAGTGTTTTCATAAACTGAAGATTGTCTCTTCTGTTTCTGATCTTCCTCTTTCTGCAATCATATACTCCATTGGGCTGTGATCTCATTGTTGTTCCTTGTCATAGAAACATAGAAGATAGGAGGAGGCCATTCAGCCCTTCGGGCCTGCTCCGCCATTCATGATGACCATGGCTGATCGTCCAACTCAATAGCCTAATCCTGCTTTCTCCCCCATAACCTTTGATTCCATTCGCCCCAAGTGCTACATCCAGCCGCCTCTTGAATACATTCAATGTTTTGTCCCTGCTACTCTGCCTCCATGTCCACTTTTCACCTGTGTGTGTGTGTGTGTGTGTGTAAGTCAAGTAAGTGTGTAGACTGGACACTTGAACCTGTATGCGGTGCACATTGAGGCACCAAGAGGGCTAAAACCTTGTCTTTCCTTTCGAAGAGGCTTGTTTAAAATTCATGCCTGGGATGTGGGCTTCACTGTTGAGGACAGTTTGTTTCTCATTCCCAAGTCTTAAATCGCTGTGTTGTACTAACGTTTGGTACAACTGAGTGGCTTGCTGGACCACTTCAGAGAGCGGTTTAGCATCAGTCTCCTTGGATGCAGGATGCATCACCCAAACTGGGTATAACAACAGCAAGTTCCCTTCCCTCAAGAGGCAATAGTGAACCAAGTGGGCTTTATGACAGTCCCACAACTTACTGGAAGTAGTTACAGCTACTAACTTATTTATTTCCACTTTTTAAAAAAACAATGAATTTAGATTGCAAATTGCCCAAGGAATTAGAACTTGCTTTTGTGAGTGCAGAATATAACCGCACCCGGGTGGGAATTTACAGCCTCGCTCGTCCCAAAACCAGAAAATCCCCGTGGACTCTTCCATGTTCCACTCCTCGCCCCCTCCGATTCCCATGGCGGGCAGTAAAACTCCAGTCCAAGTGCCTGAATTTTGTCTGGCGTTTGCTGCTTGAAGTTTGTCAGGCTGCCAATCAAATGTGGTCAATGAATGTGATGGTTCAATATTCTACAGTAACAGTGTAGTCACTCTTGTAAGAAACGCAGCAGCAAATCTGTCCATTTGATTTTTTTAAGAAAAATCCTTATGATGCAGAAGGAGGCCATTTGGCCCATCAAGTGTGCACTGACTCTCCAGAACACAACCAGGCCCACCCATCCCCTGTCCTATTCTGTAACGCCACACATTTACCATGGCTAATCCTCCTAACCTACACATCTTTGGACACTAAGGGGCAATTTAGCATAGCCAGTTGATCTAACCTGCAAATCTTTGGACTGTGGGAGGGAACCGGAGCATCCGGAGGAAACCCACACAGACACGGGGAGAATGTGCAAACTCCACACAGACAGTGACCCGAGGCCGGAATTGAACCCGGGTCGCTGGAGCTGTGAGATAGCAGTGCTAACCACTGTGCCACTGTGTGGTCCCTGCACTCAGCAAGGTCTCACAAACTAATAAGACACTAACCAGGTAATCTGTAATGTTTTGAGCTGTAGCTATTGGTTATATCACTGGTTCATTTGGGATATTGCAGCAGGATCTTTTATGGTCGTCTAAGCAGGCAGGTGGGAACTCAGTTCAACGTCTCATCTGAAAGACATGTCCAACAATGCAGCACTCTCTCAGTACTGCATTGACATATCAGTTTGTGCTACACGCTGAAGCTTCTGGACCGGATCAGGAGTCGACAACCTGCTTGAGAGGCCGGAGAGCTGGCAGCTGCTCTGAGCTGACACCTAACACTCAGAGTTAGCTGTTTTTCAAATGTTTTGGAAAATTCTAACAACTTTAAAGAAACCCTTCCGCAGTTGGAAGTATTTCTTTTTTTAAAAAAAGTTCCACAGAATTGGGCAGCATGGTGACACAGTGGTTAACACTGCTGCCTCACAGCGCCCAGGGACTTGGGTTCAATTCTGGCCTCGGATCATTGTCTGTGTGGAGTTTACACATTCTCCCTGTGTCTACGTGGGTTTCCTCCAGGTGCTCCAGGTCCAAAAATGTGCAGGTTAGATTGATTGTCCATAGTAAATTGACCCTAGTGTTATGTAGGGTTGGGGAATAGGGCCTGGGTGGGGTTGGGGGATAGGGCCTGAGTGGGATTGTGGTTGGTGCAGATTCAATGGGCTGAATGGCCTCCTTCTGCACTGTAGGGATTCTATGATTCTATAATTAATAAAGGAACCTCAGTCGCAGTTAGTTTGATGAGAAGCACACATCTAATTTTTAAAAATATGCTTTATTTAATTTAAGACTATTTAGGACCTGTTTATGAAGATAGCAATTTATGCATCTTCTGATTTAAACAGTGCTCTGACTCAGCATTTCAGAATGACAGCATTGTACAGAATCTCACTTCAAACAAAATGGATTAGACTTCTAAACTGTCCTGCTGCGTGGGTGAAATTTAAGCAGGTATCTAATGTGCTGTGGCTTCTGACTAAAACGTCCTACACTTTGATCAGGAATTTGATGCAATAGTATTGATAATGGTGGGTTATGTTACAGTGCCCTGGAATTGAATATTATAATGGGTGTATATTGTTATATAGGGCCTTGGTGCAATACTTTGACCAGAACCTGCATTGTGTCAAAATGTTTTAAATTCACTGATGGAATCTGGATGTTTGCTGGCAGGCCTACCATTTATTGCCTGTCACTTGTCCTTGAGAAGGTGATGGTGTGGCACCACCTTGAGCTGCTGCAGTCTTGTGTGGTGAAGACACTTCCACATTGCTGTTATGATGGGGAATTCTGGACTTTTGACCTAGAAATTAAGATGAAATAGCAATCAGTACATCTCCAAGCCAGGGTGGGGTATGTGACTCAGAGGGGAACTTTGCAGGTGGTGCTGTCCCCTTGTGTCCTACAGCCTTTGTAGGGGGTAACAGCCATCTGTTTGCAATCAAAGAAGTCTCGGTGAGTTGCTGTAGTGCCTTTTGTAGATGGTACATACTGCAGCTATGGTCTGCTGGTGGTGAATGCGTACATATCATTTGTTCTGTTAGATACTGAAAGAAAATGTACATGCTTTGATACAATTAGAAACTGTCAATCTTCCCCAGGCTTTGGATTTTATGGGTCAGTGCAAAGAAATACCTCGCCCTCTCCCTGTCTAGGCTGAAGTTTTGAAATTCCCCCTCAATGTTTCTCAAAACAACTTATTTAGCCAGGTTTTTGGTCACCTGTCCTAATATCTCCTCATCTGTTTCAATTTGTCCGATCATACTGCCACTACCACTTTAAAGATGCAATAGTTGGCTTGATAAACATGACAGCTGTTCTCAGGCCTATTTGCCATCTTTTCTGGGATTCAAGAGGGAATTGGATTATTATCTATAAAAGAAGACGGAGAAAAGTGGGGGAATGGCAGTACCTGCTCTGCTGGTTAGGAGAGCTGGTAGAGACATGACAGGCCAAATGGTAACAATTCTGCATCACGTCCACTGAAATTTGCCCCAGTGCGTGTGAACCCATTATTTACAATGGAAATGGCCTTTACCAAGTGACAGCACAGCCACATATCAAGCTAAGAAATGACAGTCGTGACTTTGAGGGTTTTTAACCTAACTCACTGGGAAGGATGCCCAGGCGATTGGGTAGACTGTCACTGGGAAGGATGCCCAGGCGATTGGGTAGACTGTCACTGGGAAGGATGCCCAGGTGATTGGGTAGACTGTCACTGGGAAGGATGCCCAGGCGATTGGGTAGACTGTCACTGGGAAGGATGCCCAGGTGATTGGGTACTGTCACTGGGAAGGATGCCCAGGCGATTGGGTAGACTGTCACTGGGAAGGATGCCCAGGTGATTGGGTAGACTGTCACTGGGAAGGATGCCCAGGCGATTGGGTAGACTGTCACAGGGAAGGATGCCCAGGCAATTGGGCAGACTGACACTTTTGTACCTTGTCCAACATTACATTCCACTGAGCATGTAAAATTAGTGTCTCACCCACCAATTCCATCAGTTTCCCAATGGGATAGGTTAGGATATTTCTGCTCTTCGAGAACATTCCCTAATCAGGGTGGGATGGGGGCAATGCCCCCTTTACTTGATTTTTAAAAAACTTGTGCACAGCCTCCTCATTTGATCATCCACCCTCCATTAACTTCAGTTCTTCGAGAATTCTGCTGCCCATATCCTAATCTCCAAGTCCCATTCTCCATCTTCCTTGGATGCAATGTAGCTCAGCAAACACGAGTAGAGCAGTGTTGTAATATACAAATCCTCACCTATGTTTTCAGATCCCTCCACAGTCTCTTCCCTCCTGATCTCTGTGACTATCTGCAATACTAAAATCCTCGAAGATATCTGCACCCCTCCGATTCTAATCTCTCACTCATCCTGAATTTTAATCGCTCCACCATCAACCGCCATGTTTTCAGCTGCCTTGGCTCTTAACGCTGGAATTCTGCCCTGAACCCCTCTCTCTGCCTCACTCCCCCCTCCTTTATTATGCTGCTTAAAACCTACCTCTCTGACCATGCTTTCAATGCTTTTTGTGCTTTTGAGAAGGAGAGGTGATCTCATTAAAACATAGGTTATCAGGGGTAGAGGGGATTTGAGCTTATTATCAGGTGAAATGACAGAGCAGACTCGAGGGGCTGAGTGGCCTGCTCCTCTCATTTACAGGATCCTGAGAGGTTTTGAGAGGATACACAGCTGGAGAAACTAGAATCAGGGGATACAGCTTAAGAATAAGAGGTTTATTGTTTAAGATGAAGATGAGGAGAGATTATTTTCTCTTGAAGGATAGTGAAGATGTGGCATTTTCTTCCCCGGAAAGCAGTGGAGGCTGGCTCATTGAATTTATTTAGGGCAGAGTTAGATTTTTTAATAGACAAGGGGTGGGGATTTATGTGGGGTGGGGGGAGGGTGGGGGGAGGGTGGCGAACAGGAAAGTGAGGTTAATCACAACCAGATCAGCCATGATCTTACTGAATGGCAGAGCAGATGCAATGGCCTCTCCTTCTCCTAAGCCCTGCATTAGTCATTGATTTTTAGGTGGTTGTGTTAAATTCTGTTTAATCGCCGGGGAGGCGATGGCCTAGTGGTATTATCGCTGCGCTATTAATCCAGAAACTCAGCTAATGTTCTGGGGACCCGGGTTCGAATCCCGCACTGCAGATGATGGAATTTGAATTCAATTAAAAATATCTGGAATTAAGGATCTACTGATGAAACCACTGTCAATTGTCGGAAAAACCCATCTGAGTTTACTAATATCCTTTAAGAAAGGAAATCTGCCATCCTTACCTGGTCTGGCCTACATGTGACACCAGAGCCACAGCAACGTGGTTGACTCTCAACTGACCTCCAAGGGCAACTAGGGAGAGGCAATGAATGCTGGCCAGTCAGCGACGCCCACGTCCCACCAATGAATAAACCAAAACTCCTGTGACGTGGCTTGCGATATTTGAAATCATTGTTTATTATCTTCAAGTTGCTGCATGCCTGACAGCAAATCCAAACAATCTGATCATTTCAGTCGAAATATCAGCAGACTTTGTGGTGTTTGTGTCTTTATCGGTTCTACCAGAATGTAATCTTTACCAGGACTTTTTTATGGTTAACTGGAGCACAGGTATTTGGCCGCAGGGGAGTAGAGTGCTGACTTTGTGTGGTTGTTACCTGTCCCAGGGACATCTGATGTTTGCTGGGGAAGCAGGTCTCTGAGTAAAACACTGAAAGGGTACAGAGACACATCATGTTGCTTGGTGTGAGCTTTACTGCCCAAGCAAGCATGTGTTAATGTTTGTTTTACATTTGCAAAGAACAAACTTGTGTTTGGAAAGCATGTGTCATATTTTCAGGATATCCCAGTACTCTTAAAATACTTTTAAAGCTTAAACATTGTTGAAAAGCAGGGAAATGCAGCAGCTAATATGTGTACAGCAGGATCCCATAAAGAGAAACTCCTAGCTTGAAGGGGTTATTTACATAAGGAAAGGTTGAGCGAGTTGGGCCTTTTTTCATGGGAGTTTTGAAGAATGAGAGGTAATCTCATTGATTATACGATGGGGTAGATGCTGAACGGGTTTTTTTCCCCTCGTGGGAGAATTCAGAACTCGGACACTGTCTCAAAATAAGTGACGTCCCGTTTAAGACAGAGAAAGGAAGGAATTTATTTTCTCAGCAGGCCATTAGTCATAGAATCCCTACAGTGCAGAAGGAGGCCATTTGGCCCATCGAGACTGCACCGACCACAATCTCACCCAGGTCCTATCACCGTCACCTCACGTATTTACCCTGCTAATCTCCCTGAAACTAAGGGGCAATTTATCATGGCCAATCCACCTAACCCTCACATCTTTGGACTGTGGGAGGAAACTGGAGCACCCGGAGGAAACCCACGCAGACACAGGGAGAACGTGCAGACTCTGCACAGACAGTGACCCAAGGCTGGAGTTGAACCCGGGTCCTTGGCGCTGTGAGGCAGCAGCGCAAGCAGTAGAGGCTGGGTCATTGATTGTATTCAAGGCTCAGTTAAATGTTTTTATTAACATAGGAGTTGAGGCTTATGGGGAGCAGACAGGAAAGTGGAAGTAAGGCCACAGTCCAATTAACCATGATCTTGTTGAAGTGGAGTGGGCTTGAGGGGCTGAATGGTCCACTTCTGCTCCTTTTTATGATTTTATTTTTAAATGATCACACAATCCGTATTAAAGATGTTGGTTGAGAAACGTGTGGCTTAGCACAATTCCCTGTCATAGGATCTTTTCTGTTCATCTTTTTATTATTTTATGTGACGTGGAATTTGCTGGCTAGACCAGCATTTATTGCCCATCCCTAATACCCCTTGAGAAGGTGATGGTGAGCCACTGCCTTGAACCATCACAGTCCATGCTGGGTTGGTGCACCCACGGTGCGGTTAGGGAGGGAGTTGCAAAATGTTGACCTAGTTGACGGTGACGGAGCAGCAATACATTTCCAAGTCAGGATGGCGTGGAGGGGAAACTTGCAGGTGGTGGTGTCCCATGCATGTGCTGTCCTAGTCCTTCTAAGTGATGGGAAGTTGTGGGTTTGGAAATTGCTGAGAGAGCAGACTTTGTTTCTTGTCTAGTCTGAAAGGAAGTTGCTTTGATATAGCAGTAGCCCCTCAGTACTGCACTGAATTGTAAGACTGGACTAGTTGCTCAAGTCTTTGCCGTAGGGCTTGAACTCTCAATCTTCTGACTTTGGCATGAGTGCTACCAATGATGTTTAAATGCTACCAATTTTCTTTGGGTTATGGGGAGGGATGTGGTAGTGGGAGCATCTATAAATCTGGAAACTTCAATGCAAAGTCATTATTGGGAGTGTGCAGTGGGACCTGGGTGTCCTTGTGCACCAATCACTGAAGGTAAGCATGCAGGTACAGCAGGCGGTAAAGAAGGCAAATGGTATGTTGGCCTTCATTGCAAGAAATTTTGAGTACAGGAGCAGGGATGTGTTGCAATTATACAGGGCCTTGGTGAGGCCACACCTAGAGTATTGTGTGCAGTTTTGGTCTCTTTTTCTGAGGAAGGATGTTCTTGCTCTCGAGGGAGTGCAGCGAAGGTTTACCAGGCTGATTCCGGGGATGGGGGGACTGATGTATGAGGAGAGATTGACTAGATTAAGATTGTTTTTGCTGGAGTTCAGATGAATGAGGGGGAGGGAATCTCACAGAGACTTATAAAATTCTAACAGGACTAGACAGGGTAGATGCAGGAAGGATGTTCCTGATGGTGGGGGTGTCCAGAACCAGGGGTCGCAGTCTGAGGATTCAGAATAGGTCATTTAGGACTGAGGTGAGGAGATATTTCTTCACCCAAAGAGTGGTGAGCCTGTGGAATTCATTACCACAGGAAGTAGTTGATGCCAAAAATTGAATGTATTCAAGAGGTGGCTGGATATAGCACTTGGGGCGAATGGGATCAAAGGTTATGGGGAGAAAGCAGGATTAGGCTATTGAGTTGGATGATCAGCCATGATCATAATGAATGGTGGAGCAGGCTCGAAGGGCCGAATGGCCTCCTGCTCCTATCGTCTATGTTTCTATTATGTTTTGGCTCCATTAAAAGTAAACTGGTCCGACTCTCTGAGCACCCAAACCGAAATACCATTTACTTTTTAATAAAATCTCAGTGCATTCTGGAATGATCTTGTGGCTTAAAATTAAATGAACACTGAACAAAAATATCTTGGTTCCTTAAAATCATAGATATGACGAAGCCACGCTTGAAAAAATAGAAGCAAAAGTGATGCAGTTTCCCACACACCCTGTTCTGAATGCCGTCATTTAGCATGAAACTTGTCCTTTGTTGAGCTTTTTAAATTCTTTCCTGGCACGTGGGAGTCACTGCCAAGGCCAGCATTTACTGCCCGTTCCAAGGTGACGGTGAGCCGCAATCTCGAACTCCTGCAATCTCTGTGGTGTAGGTACACCAACAGTGCTGTTAGGGAGGGTGTTCCAGCACAATGAAGCCAATTACCATTAATGTGCGTAAACTTACTGTACTGTTGATTACTCTTATTTGTATAAAATTATTGTTGGGGGAAGTGTTCACCTTAGGACATTGTTACGACCAGGTTAGGAGGGGTGAACTTGCTCTTCTCTTTGTCCCTATTTGGGGCAGTTATAACGGAGTTTGGATTTAAATGGGAGGTTCCAGGATTTTGGCCCATTGACAGTGTGCGCAGTATTGGTGTCCTTATCTGAGGAAGGATGTCCTTGCGATAGAGGGAATACAGCAAAGGTTTACCAGGTTGATTCCTGGGATGGCAGGTCCGTCATATCAAGAGACTAAATCGGTTAGGATTGTATTCATTGGCGTTTAGAAGAGTGAGAGGGGATCTCATAGAAACTTATAAAATTCTAACAGGAGTAGACAGAGTGGATTCA
The DNA here is from genome assembly GCF_964213995.1 of Mustelus asterias. NCBI lineage: Eukaryota > Metazoa > Chordata > Chondrichthyes > Carcharhiniformes > Triakidae > Mustelus > Mustelus asterias. The sequence goes on along the minus strand of NC_135824.1, from coordinate 35,807,392 downwards.
GAAAGAATGTTCCCAATGGTGGGGGAGTCCAGAACTAGGGGTCATAATTTGAGGATAAGGAGTAAACCTTGTAGAACTGAGGTGAGGAGCAATTTCTTCACCCAGAGGGTGGTAAATCTTGTAGAATTCACAACCACAGAAAGTAGTTGAGGCCAAAACATGTGATTTCAAGAAGAAATGAGATATAGTTCTTGGGGCTAAAGGGATCAAGGGATATGGGGGGGTGGGGAGTAGGCAGGATCAGAATATTGAATTTGATCTAATCAGCCATGATCAAAATGAATAGCGGAACAGGCTCGAAGAGTCGGGTTGCCTGCTTTATTTTCTGTGATATTCCCAGTTCAATATATGTATATTTAACTGCGAGGAGCTTGATGTAAGAAATGAGCAGAAACTCACTCGGGTAAAGATGCAGAAATTATTAACCAAAGGTTTAAAATGTACAAATATGTCCAACTACGCATTTTTGCAAAAACAGCAAACCACCTCCCCTCTTTCAAGCAGGGAAAAATGAAATAAAATTCCGCCGATCTTAAAACATGGCCAAGTAAAAAGTAAAGGCAGAAACTTTATTTCATGGATTGTCCATTGCTTGTTTATAGCTGAAGGGTCACTTTCCAACATTGCTGTTGGTACTTCTCACTGGAGCTGCCATTCTGCAGTTGTGGTACATTCAGTTTATTTTCTCAGACAGTGATGTTGATCTGGAATCTTCCTTTAAGGAGTCTTGCTTTGCAGCAGTGAGATCTTCTGTGGGTTTTCAAATCACAAACAGTTCAGTTTTGATGAGAGAGATTTCAGAGAAAGAGCGAGGGGGTAAGGAACCTTTGCCTTCCGGTGGGAGTCTCCTTGACTTGGTTCAAATCCAGTATATTTTACACCCAAGAGCTGGGTGGCATGCCCTCTCTCTGGTTTCAATCTGGGTTTATCTTTGCTGCTGTCTGAGTGCCGTAAGCTCTGTGGCCGTAATATTAACAACCTGCCCGCCACGGGAATTGGAGCGGGCGAGGGGCAGAGCATGGGAAGGTCCATTGGCCTCGGGCGGAAGTTTACAGTTTCGGGATGAGCGAGGCCCTAAAATCCTGCTATTTGTCTCCATAAGCAGCTTGTGTCCTTTGCAAATGCAGCATAGTGGCTGTTGTCGGCTAGTGGCCTTTGCTTTGCAAAAGCGTTCTTTTCAAAAATTACACCCATCTGATGACATACATGATAAACTGTGTAACATCATTATAATGGTCAGAATTTCCTGGAGCTTGCATCCAACTTGAACTTAAATGAAAACAGGCGAGTAGACCCCAGGCGTGTGACCCATCATGGCACCCTCGTGTGATACTACAGCCAGCGGGTATGCACAGGAGTCTCTAGCAATTAAACCCGTTAAACATGCAATTGTCCCACATCTTACATGGCCTGCAAGCTTTTACATTTGGTGCATGGGCAGTCATAGAATAGAATCATAGAATCCCTACAGTACAGAGGGAGGCCATTCAGCCCATCGAGTCTGTACCATCTGCAATCCCACCTAGGCTCTTGCCCTCCTAATCCCCCTGACAGTAGTGTCAATTTAGCATAGTCAATCAACCCAAGCTGCACATCTTTGGAGTGTGGGAGGAAACCGGAGCACCCAGAGGAAACACGGGGAGAACGTGCAGACTCCACACAGACAGTGGTCTGAGGCCGGAATTGAACCCGGGTCCCTAGTGCTGAGAGTGTTCATGATTTTTCACCATTCCCGATCCGGGGTGGGATGAAAGGGCAGGGAAAGGGGGTGACTCATGGCCAGACTCCAGGAACGAGTCTCAGACATTGTTACACCCCAAATTCCTTTCAATGTGAGGTGGGCCTGGGGGCTGGTTTATCCTCAGTGGAGGGACGACCCTGGTTGCCCTACACACTTTGAAATAAGCTAGCCTCACCACTGAACACTTCCTGTTCAGAGAAAAAGAAAGCATTGAAACTATTCTCTCTCTCATACCAGTATCTAACCGTCCTGGTTTAGTGATATAGGAAATGCTCTCTCTACTGGGGTATAGGCAGAACGAGAGTGGTTTCCTGAGAGCCACTGGCCTGGTGGGAGGTGGGAGGGGATGGCAGCCGAGATACAGCGTCTAACACGTACTCGGAACGACAGCAGCGCAGGCTGCTCTCTGAGGATTTGACATTTCACATCCAACCTGCGGCCGACTCTCTGCCGTCCAATTTCACAATCTCATCTGATACAGAAGCTGTGAGAGGGATCATTTTCTTTTGGCTGCTGCTAATTGCCTTTTGATTCATTCTTTGCATCTTTTGAGTGTGGGAGTGTGGCATCCTGACAGGAGACTGGTTGGTTCAATGGTGTTCTGTCCTGAAATATTAGGGCGGCACGGTAGCACAGTGGTTAGCACTGCTGCTTCACAGCTCCAGGGTCCCAGGTTCGATTCCCGGCTCGGGTCACTGTCTGTGTGGAGTTTGCACATTCTCCTCGTGTCTGCGTGGGTTTCCTCCAGGTGCTCCGGTTTCCTCCCACAGTCCAAAGATGTGCGGGTTAGGTTGATTGGCCAGGTTAAAAATTGCCCCTTAGAGTCCTGAGATGCGTAGGTTAGAGGTATTAGCGGGTAAATAAGTGGGGGTAGGGCCTGGGTGGGATTGTGGTCGGTGCAGACTCGATGGGCCGAATGGCCTCCTTCTGCACTGTAGGGTTTCTATGATTCTATGATTCTATGATATCAGAAGCTGCATTGATGAATGCCAGTCATTGGATAAAATAATCCAGGAACCGGTTGGACAAGGGGGAATTGTTATAGTTTTTGATATAGAAAGCAGTTTCTCGTGTTGTGTTTAAACTGGAATAAAATGAAAATATCCTGGATTGTCCCAGGTTAAACCAGGATTGTAACTCGCACCAAGCTGAAGGGATCTGTATCCATTGGGATACAGTCTAAACACCCGCCATTGCAGTTCATTGGGCATTATTTATATAAACCCATCTGAAGTGACCATGTTTTAAACCTCCTGTATCTTGCATTGAATATATTGAGAGTGCAATGACTCTCAACATACCAGTACCTAGTCATTAAATATTAGCATGGCACAGAGAAGAGACATAGACAGGACTGAACTTGGCGAAGAACTCCATTTTTACTGTCGGGGACAAATGAGAATTTGTTCCTGGAGAATTCTGTTGACTCTAAGGCGGCACTGAACATTATACCCCTTAAGATGTTGTATATTTATTTCTGAAGTAAAATTTCAGAAGCAAAACCACGGAATTCTATTACCTTTCTTTCCTATGAGGAAGTGTTAGAGCTTGTTTAATTTTTCTTATTTGTTCATGGGATGTGGGCATTGCTGGCTGGCCAGCATTTATTGCCCATCCCTGAAGCCAGTTAAGAACCATAGAATCCCTACAGCGCAGAAGGAGGCCATTCAGCCCATCAAGTCTGCACTGACTCTCTGACGGAGCATTTTACCCAAGCTCTACCCGCCATAACTCCACTAATTCCCCTATGCCTCTTAGGACACTAAGGGGCAATTTAGCACGCCAATCCACCTAACCCGCACATCTTTGGACTGTGGGAGGAAACCGGAGCACCCAGAGGAAACCCACACAGACTTGGGGAGAACGTGCAAACTCCACGCGAAGTATAACTCAGATATCAGAGGGATGTTTTTTACACAGAGGGTGGTGGGGGCCTGGAATGCGCTGCCAAGTAGGGTGGTGGAGGCAGGCACGCTGACATCGTTTAAGACTTACCTGGATAGTCACATGAGCAGCCTGGGAATGGAGGGATACAAACGATTGGTCTAGTTGGACCAAGGGGCGGCACAGGCTTGGAGGGCCGAAGGGCCTGTTTCCTGTGCTGTACTGTTCTTTGTTCTTTGTCCACGCAGACAGTGACCCAAGCCGGGAATTGAACCCAGGTCTCTGGCGCTGTGAGGCAGCAGTGCTAACCACTGTGCCACCGTGCTGCCCACAACCATGTTGCTGTGGGTCTGGAGTCACATGACCAGTTAAGGACAGCAGATTTCCTTCTCTATAGGGCATTAGTGAACCAGATGGGTTTTTCCTACAATCAATGGTCATTATTTGACTTTTAATTCCAGATTTTTATTCAATTTGAATTTCACCATCCGCCATGCTGGGATTTGAACCCGGGTCCCACAGCATTACCCTGGGTCTCTGGATTACTAGTCCAGTGACAATACCACTACACCACTGCATCCCCTATAGCCTATAGTTCAGCGGCAATACCACATTGCCACCGCCTCCCCATTGTAGGTTTACCTGGGAAAAGTTTGCATTATTACATGTTGGAATGCCAGCCTGCCCCATAAGTGTTTGTGACTGTTGGACTAAGACTGGTTTACATAGAGTTTAATGCTGGGCAGTATAAGTTGAGGAGGATTCTATTCTAACCCTGGCTTTTCTCTCAATTCCATGATATTCCAAAACACTTTAAATCCATGAAGTACGCATGGTCACTGCTGCGGTGAAGGAAGTTTGACCAGCGATTTAAACAGTCAATGTGTTTTGGTAATGTTGATTAAGGAATAGATGTTGGCTGGGTCAATGAGTATGACTGCTCTGATCCTTTTCAAAATAATGCCATGGGGCCTTATACCTGAGAGAGCGTACAGGGCCAAGGTTTAACACCTCACCCAAAAGAAATCAGTACCACCAACAGTGTAGAGCTCCCTCAGTACTGCATCTGGAACTTTGGCCTAGCTTTTATATTCAGGTCTCTGTAAAGGAAGTCAAACCCTTTGATATCCAGTCTCAGGTGAGAGAGCTACCATTGAGCCAAGCCTGACACAACACTACTAATGCTGTTAACTTCAAATAAAACAAAGTGCTAGGAATACATGGCAGGTCTGCCTGGCTCTGTTTAGGAAAGCGCAGCTCAGTACTTCAGCTTTTAGCAGCTTCTCATAAACGAATATTTGTTAGAGAGAGGGAGGGAGGGAGGCGGGGGAGGGGAGTGCCTGTGTTCACATTCTCAGTGGCACTGCCTCAAGGTGAGGAGAGAAACATTCGTAGGAAACTGCTTTAAAGTTTAAATTTATTTATTAGTGTCACAAGTAGGCTTACATTAACACCGTAATGAAGTTACTGTGAAAATCCCCTCGTCACCACACTCCGGCGCCTGTTCAGGTACACTGAGGGAGAATTTAGCATGGTTAATGCACCTAACCAGCACGCATTTCAGACTGTGGGAGGAAACCGGAGCATCCGGAGGAAACCCACGCAGACACGGGGAGAACGTGCAGACTCCACACAGACAGTGACCCAAGCCGGGAATTGAACCCAGGTCCCTGGCACTGTGAGGCAGCAGTGCTAACCACCCTGCCACCCATGTTGTCGATACAGGCTTGATGGGCCGAATGGCTTCTTTCTGCACTGTGGGGATTCCATGATTTGAAATCTGGGATATAAAAGCTGGTCTCAGTAATGATGACAATTGCCATAAAAATCCATCTGGTTCGCTATCGGCCTTTATGGAGGGTCTGGCCTACATGGTGACTCCAGACTCACGGCAATATGGCAACTTTGAATCATCCCGATTATGAGGGGTTGAGTTAAAATGCTTCTTATAAAATCTGATTGGACAGGAGAATGGACTACATTTAGTTTCCAATTGAACACACTGCGCAAACTTTAACCTCTTCTCCCAGTTACATCATGTTGTTTATACCTTGGTGCTTCCTCCATTGAGAGTAGCTTGAACACCACCAGTTACCCAATATCATTTCCCATGCACTGTAATTTGAGAGCTTGCTTGATGCGAGCTATATACAGAGGCAGCAGCCTTGACGGCTTCATGTAAACACAAGTCTGTTTAAATGCTCCAGTGCACAAGGTGCCTGACCACCGATTCAACTATTCAATATACAAGCTAAATTCCTGGTATTTTTATGAATGAAGCAACCATGAACTGTGGGAGTAAATCGGTGAAATGGGGATGTGTTCACCAATGGAGTGGCAATCCACTGGCCAATTTAACACCCAAACGGAGGAGGCAAAAATCTTGTCCTTTTAGTTGCAGAGTTTTGGATAGAATGGATGAACACATGAATCTAGTCTAGTAGTAACATTCACCTAGAGTTTTGTATCTTGGTTTATGGAGACAGTTTCATCTTAGCTCCAAGTCTCTGAAGTCCTGGTTTGTTAGCAGTTGCCACAAAGGTAAAGTGATATGTGCAGTTTTAAAGTATTAAGGAAATTTCAACCAGTCCATTTTGCTGTCTTTCCAGTGTGAGTGGAACATTGTGTGTTCCCCTTGTCACATACCCATGCTCTGCACATACAACAGTGCTGGCATCGCATTGTGTCCCAGTGAGGGGAAATTTCATCAGTTACAAAGGCTCACTCCTAAAAGGCGGATATGCATTTTGATGATGGAGGCTGAATAATTTAAGTGGGAACCACTGCACCCAGGTTCTGAGTTTCTTCCTTTAGGATAAATGATATCACGATGGCAAGTAGCGATCAGGTTTAGTCACTGGATCACCCATCGGGACTAGACATTATATCACCCATCAGGATTAGACACTAGATTGCTGATCATAATTATTGTAAGAGGGAGGTCGTGCCTTACAAATTTGGTGGAGTTTTTTGAGGAAGTGACAAAAACGGTTGATGAAGGAAGGGCCGTGGATGTTGTCTATATGGATTTCAGTAAGGCATTTGACAAAGTCCCACATGGCAGGTTGGTTAAGAAGGTTAAGGCTCATGGGATACAAGGAGAAGTGGCTAGATGGGTGGAGAACTGGCTTGGCCATAGGAGACAGAGGGTAGTGGTCGAAGGGTCTTTTTCCGGCTGGAGGTCTGTGACCAGTGGTGTTCAGCAGGGCTCTGTACTGGGACCTCTGCTATTTGTGATATATATAAATGATTTGGAAGAAGGTGTAACTGGTGTAATCAGCAAGTTTGCGGATGACACGAAGATGGCTGGACTTGCGGATAGCGAAGAGCATTGTCGGGCAATACAGCAGGATATAGATAGGCTGGAAAATTGGGCGGAGAGGTGGCAGATGGAGTTTAATCCAGATAAATGCGAAGTGAAGCATTTTGGAAGAAATAATGTAGGGAGGAGTTATACAATAAATGGCAGAGTCAGCAGGAGTATAGAAACATAGAGGGACCTAGGTGTGCAAGTCCACAAATCCTTGAAGGATTTTCCTCACATTCTTTTCTCTGCTTTTTTAAAAAGTTAATTCAAGGGTCAAGGGCGTCGCTGGCTGGCCCACATTTATTGCCCATCTCTCGTTGCGCTTGGAGGGCAGTTGAGAGTCAACCACATTGCTGTGACTCTGGAGTCACATGTAGGCCAGACCGGGCAAGGACGGCAGATTTCCTCCCCAAAAGGACATTAGTGAACCAGATGGGTTTTTCTGAAAATCGACAATGGTTTCATGGTTATCAGTAGATTTTTAATTTCAAATTTTGTTTTATTGAATTCAAATTCTACCATTTGCCATGGGGGATTCAAACCCAGGTCCCCAGAACATTAGCTGAGTTTCTGGATTAATAGTCTAGTGGCAATACCACTTGGCCACCACCTTCTGCTGAAACATTGAAAGAAAAACATGAATTAGCAGCAATCTCCAAAGGTTCTTTTTTTGTTTAGTGAGTGACTGTGACTTCAGGGACTTGTTCACAGTGCAGGCACCAATTAGCCAAGGCAATCATGGCAATGGTTATGAGTGCTCTCAGTGTCAGACTATCCCCACTCTCTTACACCAATATCAATCAACCCACAACTATGAGATGGACCTGGCCTGCCATTTGGATAGTCTGCATTTTTCCAGTTTACACATTATCCATTCAGTGGACTGAATGACTGCATACTTTGCAATACACATCAGGCCAGATGTTCTGTGAGGGCATGAGATTCTTTCTGGGATTCCCATCTCTGAATCCAGATGCCCACTTCTCCAGATGCCCACTCGTGTTTGCAGTCCCCATCGCAGAGGGAAATAACTGTGATTGTTATAAAGGATTACTGCACAGAGATCGCTAACTGGGATAATCAGAATGATTCTCGTATGAATGTGCGTTACGCTGACAGCTTATTATTGCCTCTATTGCAACAGTGATGCTTCTAACATGTCTCAGCTGTGCATCCCTCCTCATGTGGGAATGCAGGTCTCAGAAGGTGACACCTTTAATTGGTCTCCCAGTGCTGGGCTCCACTCCTCCCAGAACCCCACTAGCCCTCTCTAGCTGTGTTGGTTTTTGTTTTATTTTCCACTGCTCCATTGCCTGAGGTTCCAAGATGGTGGTTCTCAGGTTTTATCACCAGACCAGCTTCAGCCCTCCCTGTGTGACCATGGCAATCCCTCCCATTGTCCTGGAGGAGGTTATTGTTCAGGTTTCCCTCCCTCCACGAGGGGTCACGGGCTCAAGGTGAGAGGGGCGAAGTATAACTCAGATATCAGAGGGACGTTTTTTACACAGAGGGTGGTGGGGGCCTGGAATGCGCTGCCATGTACGGTGGTGGAGGCAGGCACGCTGACATCGTTTAAGACTTACCTGGATAGTCACATGAGCAGCCTGGGAATGGAGGGATACAAACGATTGGTCTAGTTGGACCAAGGAGCGGCACAGGCTTGGAGGGCCGAAGGGCCTGTTTCCTGTGCTGTACTGTTCTTTGTTCTTTGTACACACTAGATCACAAGTTAGGACTAGATGCGAGTTGGCAAATGGAGTATAATGTGGAAACAACACGTTGGCACAGTGGTTAGCACTGCTGCCTCACAGCGCTCGGGACCCGGGTTCGATTCCCAGCTTAGGTCACTGTCTGTGTGTGTGGAGTTTGCACATTCTCTCCGTGTCTGCGTGGATTTCCTCCGGGTGCTCCAGTTTCCTCCCACAGTCCAAAGATGTGCGGGTAAGGTGGATTGGCCATGATTAAAAAATTGCCCCTTAGTGTCAGGGGGATTAGTTAGGGTAAATGCATGGGGTTATTGGGATAGGGCCTGGGTGGGATTGTGGTCGGTGCCGCCTCCTGCACTGTAGGATTCTATGAAAAATGTGAAGTTTGGAAGGGAGAACAAAAGAACAGAATATTGTTTAAATGGAGAAAAACTGCAGGAAGCTGCAACACAAAGGGACTTGGGGATACTTAGAACAGTACAGTACAAAACAGGCCCTTCGGCCCACCATGTTGTGCCGAACAAAAATACTTGTGCACGAAAATAAAGCAGGCACACAGATAACCAGGAAGGCTAATGGAATGTTGGTCCTTATTTCAGAGTGGTTGGAGTATTAGAGTCGGGAAGTTTTACTGCAGCTGTAATGGTGAGACTGTGGGGATGATTCTCCCAGCCTGCTGCATTGCTCTAGTAGCGCAGTGGGCTGGGAAACGTCAGCGGAGGCTGTGTAGCAGGCTTCCCGCTGGGTGCCACGGCCTCCACGCTTCTCCGGCTACCGGATTTCCAGCGTCGTCAGCTCCGCGCTGGAAATCGCCGTGGAGCTGAATAAATAATGTAAGTGGTGATTTTAATATCATCAGCAGGCCCGGGACTGAAGCCTCCGGGCCCGCGGGCGTCTCCCCCCTCCCTGCCTGGAGTGTTTCACTCCAGCGAGGTTTACAACAGCTCCCCACTAGCTGGCGGCACCAGCTGGAGTGAAGGGGGCCACCATGGCCCCCCAGGAGGTCAGGGGTAAGGGGGTGCACCCTGGGCGTTGGCAGCTTTGCCCAAGGGGCAGAGTGGCAATGCCTGGGGCCACATTAGCACTGCCCACCGGGCATCGGGCAGTGCTAAGGGGGCAGGGCCTGCGGGGGTGATCGGTGGGGGTGGTGGGTCCTGCTGCCACTCTGCAGTCGGGATCGGTGACGGAGGGAGGGAGGTCAACAATCAGAGCTGGACATTGGGGTGGGCGGGCGGGGGGGGGGGGGGGGGGGGGAACGGTGGGGGATGGGGGGGGGGGGGGGTGCTGACCAGCAATTGAGCTGACAGATTGGCGCATGCGCAGTGGCCCACTCAGCACTATGCTGCCGCCTCTCCAGCAGGAATCGGCCCTGCCCACAGCTTTTTAATGAAATTCACGCTGGGGCGCTCTGTGATGCGCAGAGTGTGGCAGATTCATTTTGAAAATCCCGCTGAAAAGAACAGCGGGGTTTACTCCAGATTTTACATAAATTCGGCACTTAGAATTATTTTGGGAGAATCCCACACCACATCCGGAGTTCTGTGAGCAGTTTTAGTCCCCTTATTTAAGTAAAGGTATTTAATTGGAGGCAGTTCAGAGAAGGTTCACCAGGATGATCCCCGGAATGGAGGCATTGTCTTTTGAGGAAAGGTTAAACAGGTTGGGACTCTACTTATTGGAATTTGGAAGAATGAGAGGTGGTCTCATTGAAACATATCGGATTCTTAAGGTGCTTGACAGGGTAAATGCTGAGAGGATGTTTCCACTTATGGGAGGGTCTAGGATCAGAGGGCATAGTCTCCGAATAAAGGGGTGCCGATTTAAGACTGAGATGAGGAGAAATTTCTTCTCTCAGAGGATTGTGAGTCTTTGGAACTCCTTGCCAAGTGAGCTATGGTGGCAGAGTCCTTGTGTATATCTAAGGCTGAAATAGATTTTTGATCAGTAAGGAAATTGAGGGTTACGGGGAAAGGGCAGGACAGTGGATGTGAGGAATGTCGGATCAGCCATGATCCTATTGAATGGCGAAGCAGGCTTGAGGGGCTGAATGGCCTATTCCTGTTCCTATTTCTTATGGTCTTATCACCCATGAGGGTTAGACACTAGATCACCCATTTGGATTAGTCACTCACTGATAATAGTTACACACAAGATCACCAGTCAGGACTAGGCACTAGATCAGCCATCAGCACTATCACTAGATCACCCAATGGGACTAGGCACTGGATTACCAATCAGGAATAGTGGAATCGGCTGCCGTCAGTGGTGGTGGAGGCAAACTCAATAGGGTCTTTTAAGAGACTCCTGGATGAGTACATGGGACTTAATAGGATGGAGGGTTATAGGTAGGCCTAAAAGGTAGGGATATGTTCGGCACAACTTGTGGGGCCGAAGGGCTTGTTTTGTGCTGTAGTTTTCTATGTTCTACGTTCTATACTAGATCCCCATCGGGATCAGACACAAGACTGTCCATTGGGACTAACACCAGATTAACAGTTGGGATCAGACACAAGATCACCAACTGGGATTAGATATTAGATCACACATCAGGACTGGACACTAGATCACCCATCGGAACTAGACACTAGATCACCCATGGGGATCATCTACCAGTGGGATCTGATGCTAGATCTCTCATCGGGATCAGATCCCAGATCACCGACCAGGATTAAACACAAGATCAAATGATCAGTTGTCCAAATCTGTGTTCTGTTTCTACAATCAGTGGATCATTTTTTGTTGTCATCAAAACCTGTTACATGGTTTGTCTGATTATTTCTGTTAGTTGAAACTATTGACTGAAGGAATTTTAAACCCAATCTCTAAATAAAGTGTTAGATTACACTTTCAATTTTCCACACGCTTGATCTTCTGACGTCTCTGCACAAGACTTTGATCTGGGCGAGACAGCCTTGTGCTGTGAACCTAATTGAAAACTGAACTAAGTGCGGGTAGAGATTCATCCTGGTTGGCAACTAATGGTGGAGGTATCACAATGACCACTGGATAGGATGTCAGTGCAACTGGGTATCGAGCGGGACTTTAATGGACGGTTGGGGGCAACACCACCCGATGTGTACTTCCACCTAAGATTAACTTGTGCTCCAAAATTTCCAAACTTATTTTCTTTACCAATATTTCAGCCACCCTTACATCTGGTTTCCAGCTAAAATATTGCAGAAAGACCATCCATCAATCATTCCAGATCAAAATAAACATGGCCTCTTTAGAAAACTTATTGCAATTAACTTTGAGAGATACCATGAATATTTTGCTCCATAAATACAAAGAAAAACATTAGTTTAAAAATGTCCTGAAGTTATCATTATCACTGTGCAAAGGATAAACATTTTACATTTCAGTTCTGTAAAGTAAGAAGTTCTTCGGTACAGAAGTTGAGTATTGAAAAAAGAGACAAGCTGCCAAATCTTTTCCTCTTGCACTCATCAGGACAGATGCAAAAATACCACAGGGAGCAACAACTTGGACAGCATGGTGGAACAGTGGTTAGCACTGTTGCCTCATGGTGCCAAGAACCCAGGTTCGATTCCAGCCTTGGGTGACTGTCCGTGTGGAGTTTGTACATTCTCCCCGTGTCTATGTGGGTTTCCTCTGGGTGCTCCGGTTTCTTCCCATAGTCCAAAGATGTGCAGATAAGGTAAATTGCCCCTTAAAGTCCCAAGATGTGTTGATTAGGGGGACTATTGGGATAAACATGTGGGGTTACACGGATAGGGCGGGCGGTGGGCCTGGGTTAAAGATGCGCTGTCGGAGAGTCGGTGTAGACTCGATGGGCTGAATGGCTCCCTTCTGCATATCGGGATTCTATGAGAAAAGGGTTTTGTTACAGCCAGTTGAGGATTGGTTGAATGGCCCCATTCTTTGCCCTCTCCTTGTTTAACTGCAACAGGTTTTTGTTTGTGTGAGAAGAATATACTTGCCAATTCAGTGAGTACTTAACCGTTTACCTGCTGTGATCATAAATTAGCCAACAGGATGGGTTTCCTTGAGTTTAACAAAGAGGTTAGCTTTAATATGCTTAAACCAATCAAAGTAAAACAATAAAACCGACTTTTGCATACGCACATGCAGACTCATACAGTTGAAATTCACACACAGAGGAGACGTGGAGTGAGAATGGACCTGTCCTGGGTAAATTGGAATGCTAGATTGGTCAGTAAAATTATAATGGAGCAATGGGCTGCAGTTAAAGAGATCATTAAGATCCAGCTGAGGAACATTTCAACTGGGGGAAAGGTAGGGCATCGAAAATACAGCTCCTTGAATGATGAATGAGGTAGAGAGTTAGATGGAACAAGAAAAAGGGAGTGTATGATAGATACCAGATTGAAAAAAGAAATGAAAAACTATTAGCTAACCTAAAGGGGTTAAACTTATAAATAGTAAAAAAAGTAGTAAAGGGATTGAGGATAAGGGTGGGCGTTGGTGTGGGCTGATTAAGGACAAAACTACCTGGAGATACAGAGCATGGCTGAGGTTTGAAATAAATATTTTACATCTGTCTTTACCAAGGAAGAAGATGCTGCCAAAGTCATAGTGAAGGAGGAGGTAATTGGGATACTGAATGGGCTAAAATTGAGTAAAAAGGAAGTATTAGAGAGGCTGCCTGAACTTAAAATTGATAAGTCACCAGGACCAGACAGGATTCATCGAGGGTGCTGACAGGAGTAAGGGTAGAAATGGTGGAGTACTGGTCGTAATCTTCAAAACCACTTTCAACCCTGGGAAAAAGCCTCTGACTATCCACCCTGTCTATGCCTCTCATAATTTTGTAGACCTCTATCAGATCGCCCCTCAGCCTCTGTCTTTCCAGTGAAAACAATCCGAGTTTATTCAGCCTCTCCTCATAGCCAACACCCTCGAGACCAGGCAACATCCTGGTGAACCTTCTTTACACTCTCTCCAAAGCTTCCATTTCCCTCTGGTAGTGTGGCGACCATAACTGCATGCAATGTGCCAAATATGGTCTAACCAAGGTTTTATATAGATGCAACATGATTTTCCAACTCTTGTACTCAATGTCCCAGCCAAGAAGGCAAGCCTGCCATATGCCTTCTTAATCACCTTGACCACCTGTGTTGCCACTTTTAGGGAACTGTGGACCTGCACACCCAGAACCCTCTGGATGTTAATGTTCCTAAGGGATCTGCCATTTACAACATAATTCACACCTAAATTTAATCCTCCAAAATGCACCAGCTCGTGTTTGTCTGGATCTCCAATCTATCTCTATCCTGTTGTATCCCCGGCACTATCAGCAACTCCACCAATCTTCATGTCATCCGCAAACTTACTAATTAGACCACCCACATTTTCCTCCAGATCATTTATATATACTACAAACAACAGAGATTCCAGCACTGATCCCTGCGGAACACCACTAGCTACAGATTTCCATTCTGAAAAACACCCTTCTACCACATATCCCTGTCTCCTATAACCAAGCCAGTTCTGTATCTGTCTAGCCAACTCACTCCCAATCCCATGTGATTTTAGTTTTTGTACCAGTCTACCATGTGGGACATTGTCAAATGCCTCACTGAAGTCCATATAAACAACATCCACAGCCCTTCCTTCATCAATTACCTTTGCCATCTCTTCAAAAAACTCAATCAAGTTAGTGAGATGTGACCATCCACGTACAAAACCATGCTGCCTGTCACTAACTAGTACATTTCCCTCCAAATGTTAATATATCCTGTCCCTCAATATCTTCTCCAAAAGCTTCCCCACCAAAAATGTCAGGCTCACTAGCCTATCATTTCCTGAATTATCCCTGCTTCTTTTCTAAAACAAGACTTGGATGCACTGGGTACAATATTTACTTTTCAAATGTCACAAAACTTGGAAGTATTGTGAACTGTGAGAAGGATTGTGATAGACTTTACCAACAGGCTGGTGGAACAGACGAACATGTGACAGATTAAATGTAATGCAGAGAAATGTGAAGTGATACAGAAGCAAACTAAACTAAAAACTATAATTCTAAAGGGGGTGCAGGAGAAGGGAGACCTAAGGGTATCTGTACATAAATCACTGGAGGTAGCAGGACAGTTAAAAAAAAGTATGCAAGATCCTGGATTTTATCAGGAAAAGGATGTCTTACAAAAGCAAGAATGAACATTTATAGAATATGGTACAGCCTCAACTTGGGTCCAATTCTGAGCACCTCACTTTATAAAGGATGTGAAGGCTTAAGAGAAGATGTAGGTAAGATTTATGTGAATGGCAACAAGGACTTCAGTTACATGGGTAGAGTGGAGGAGCTGGGGTCGTTCTCCTCAGGGAAGAGAGGGTTGATAGCATGAATAAAGTGAACTTGTTCCCACTTGGCAGAAGAGTTTGAGAATTGGAGGGCACTGTTTAAGGTCAATGGCAACAACGTCAAAGGGGACATGAGAAGGCTTTTGTTTTGTGCAGGGAGGGTTTAGGATCTGGAAAGCACGGGCCCAGACCGTTGTGGAGGCAGATTCAATAGTGGCTTTCAAAAGAGAATTGGATAATTATCAGAAGATAGGAAATTTGGAAGACCATGAGGAAAGGGTAGGGAGTGGGATGAGTTGAATTTTTCCTGAAGAGAGTTAATATAGACTCCACAGGCTAAACAACCTCCTTCATTATTGTTACCATTATACCACTTAGCGATAAACCTTTCAAAGGTCCTTGCTGAAATGTACAGGTAAGGAACAATTTGTCTTGCCATATTGGTCCATGCCATGTTTGCTCCTCTTGAGCCACCAGCCCCCCCACCACCCCTGCCCCCACTGCTTGCAGTACATGCATTCCTGTAGTATGTTTTATGCTTCCCAACCCCAGGTAAATATAAGTAGGCAATCCAGATCCAGAGCACTACAGGTAAATAAGTTGAAAATTCCAAGTTGGGAAAGTTTCAGTCCTACTTCCTTGAGTGACACTCTTGCCTCTAGGTCAGAAAGTTGTGAGTTCAGGTCCCGCTCCATTTCTTGAACATAAAAGTCAAGGCTGACACCCCAATGTAGCACCGAGGGAGTGCTGCATTGTCAGACCTGTTTTGTCTTGGATGAAACATTAGACTGAGGCCCCATCTGCTCTCTCAGGTGGACACAAGATCCCATGACCAGTGGAATTCTCCCTGAGGTCCCTGTCGATCATTTATTCCTCTCTCAAGCAACAATCACAAAGGTAGTTTATCTAGACACCTAGCTGTTTGTGACTCGGTGGCCTGCATCCCGGGCATCATGGCGGCACAGTGGTTAGCACTGCTGCCTCACAGCGCCAGGAACCCGGGTTCAGTTCCAGCCTTGGGTCACTGTTTGTGTGGAGTTTGCACATTCTCCCCGTCTGTGGGTTTTCTCTGGGTGCTCCAGTTTCCTCCCACAGTCGAAAGATGTGCGGGTTAGGTGGATTGGCCCTGCAAAAATTGCCCCTTAGTGTCAGGGAGATTAGCAGGGTAAATGCACGGGGTTGCGGGGATAGAGCCTGGGTGGGATTGTTGTTGGTGCAGGCTCGATGGGCTGAGTAGCCTCCATATGCACTGTAGGGAATCTATGATCCCAGGTCTTAAAAGAAGCGACTGCCAAGATATTGGGTACATTGGTTGTAATCTTCCAAATTTCCCGAGATTCTGGAAAGGTCACAATGGATTGGAAAACTATAAATGTAACACTTTTTTTCAAGAAAGGAAGGTTACGGAAAACAGGAAACTATTGGCCATTTAGCCTGTCTTTGAGAATACGTTGGAATCTAGTATTAAGGAAATTATATAGCAGAACTTTTCAAAAATCTTAATACAATCAAGTAGAGTCAATGTGGTTTTATCAAATAGAAAGCGTGTTTCACAAATTTATTTTTTGAGGCTGTAACAGACTGGAAGGATAAAGGGGAACATGTAGATGTAGTGTATTTGGATTTCAAAAAGGCATTTGGTATGGTGCCACATAAAAGGTTACTACACAAGATAAGAGCACATGGTGTTGGGGATAATCTATTAGCTTCGACAGCGGATTGACTCGCTAACAACAAACAGAATTGGATTAATTAGGTCATTTTCAGGTTGGCAAAGTGTAACTAATGGAGTGCCATAGGGATCAGTGCCTCAATTACATACTATCTATGTTGGTGACTTGGATTGAGGGACCGAGTGTAAAGTAGCCAAAATTGCTGACAACACAAAGATAGGTGGGAAAATAAATTGTGAGGAGGACGCACAGACTCAGATTTTCAATATGATGGAGAAGCTCCCCCTTGTGACAAAATTCCCAGAAATGGCCCCCAACCTGGCATTTTCCATCTTTAAATAGGCAGGATTGGAGTTGAACTGGGGTTTATTGTGGAGGTAGCTGGCCACTTAAATCACCAGCTCCCTCCACTGACTTCCAATTTTTGAATGCTAGCTGTTGAGTCCCGGAGTGTGCAGAGCAGACCAGGAGGTCTAAACTTTGGATAGCCAGTATACCCTTTTGGAGAAGTAGTGTACTCCTTTGGATAGGATCCCGGAGCATCTTTGAGAGAGGTAAAGCATCCTTTAGAATTGTTAGAACTGACCATGATTTGCACTTTTTATGCATACATTTATTGGAACTGCCCAGCTGTTAAGGAACTGTCAAGTTTTAAAGGAACTGTAAAGGAAAAGTCGAACTAATCAGCAAGTGTCAAAGTTGTACAGGAAGCGTCAGAGCTGTCCAAGGAAGTGTCAGAGCTGTCCAGGAAGTGTCAGTGCTGCATAGAAAGTGTCCAAGGATACTAGGTGAGTTGTCATAGGGTGGGTAAGGGCAAAGGGTGGCATGTGGAGGACATGGGTTAGTATGAGTTGGCAATAAGTTGACATAGGAGGCATTAGGGGCCTTGGGGATTGGGTAGAGGGATATGGGTTGGCATAGGTTGACATGAATGGGGCATAGGGAGTATGTGGGGTTTAGGGGTGTGTGCTGGAGGGGTGTTTTTGTATTTTTAAGTCTATTTAAATACAGTGCCAGACCGTGCCAGCCTTTCTCCAAACCCACCTTCGCACCCGACATTTGGTCCAGGGTCACCCAGCCTGGATCCTATTTCAACAACTGCGCCCCCCCCCCCAGCAATGACCGAAAATCTAAACCGTGGTTTTAATGGTCGTGTTCGCTAAACTGGGAAGTCTCTCGACTCTGTGCAATTGGGAAAGAAAATCTGGGCAAAAGGACATGGATAGATTAAATGAACGTTGGCAGAATGGAGTATGATGTGGGAAAATGTGAGGTTGTCACATTTGGCAGGAAGAATAGAAAGCAGATTATTAATTAGGGAGAAATTGCAGAATGCTGTGGTACAGAGGGACTGGGTGTCTTAGTACATGAATCACAAAAAGTTAGCACACAGGTACGGCAAGTTTTAACGAAGGCAAATGGAATGTTGGCCTTTATTCAAAGATAGATGAAGTATAAAAATAGGAAAGTCTTGCTATGTCTGTACAGGAGGCATTGGTGAGGCACCTGGAGTACTGAGTACAGCTTTGACCTCCATACTAAAAGAAGGATAGATTTGCATTACAGACAGTTCAGAGAAGATTTGCTCAGCTGATTCCTGGGCCGAAGGGGTTGTTTTGTAAGGAAAGGTTGAACAGGTTGCTCCTATAGTCATTGGAAGAATGAGGGGTGATCTCATTGAAGCATATAGAACTCTGAGGGGGCTTGCCAGGGTAAATACTGAGAGGATGTTACATCTTGTGGGGGAATCAAGAACGACGGGGACATGTTTTTTAAAAAAAAGGGGTTTCCCATTTAAGGCAGAGATGAGGAGAAATTTCTTCTCTTAGAGAGTCATTAATCTTTGGAATTCTCTAAAGTAAAGTTTAAACTTTATTAGTCACAAGTAAGGCTTACATTTAACACTGCAATGAAATTACTGTGAAATTCCCCTAGTCGCCATACTCCAGCACCTGTTTGGGTCAATGCACCCTAACCAGCACATCTTTCAGACTGTGAGAGGAAACCGGAGCACCCGGAGAAAACCCACGCAGACACGGGGAGAATGTGCAAACTCCAAACAGACAGTGACCGAAGCCGGGAATCGAACCCGGGTCCGTGGCGCTGTAAGGCAGCAGTGCTAGCTCACTGTGCCATCGTGCTGCCCAGAGATTAGCGGAGGCTGGCTCATTGAGTACATTCAAGGCTGAGTTCGATAGCTTTTTGATCTACAAGGAAGTTAAGGGTAATGGGGGGGGCAGGTAGGCAAGTGGAGTTAAGGTCACAATCAGGTTAAAGTCACATTAGCCCTGATCCTATTAAATGGCGGAGCAGGCCCTAGGAGCCAAATGGTCAATTCCTATAGAATTTGTATATTCTATCTGGTGGTCATGAAAGAATCTGTATAAACACAAGTGTTTTATTCTTTAAAACGAGTACATCTGAACTAATTAAGCTGAAGATCATTCAAGACTTACTTCATGGTTCAGGATAATCAGAAATAGTGTAAATTCCACTTAGACATGGATATTACTGCAGCTATTCTGAAAATCCAGGAAGACTATTGGAACATGCCAATGTTCTGTTAGTACGCCCCAGTCAAGTCAGAGTTCCCTATATTAGCAATGGTCTCACATGCATAAACTCATACAATGGGATGTCTATAGACCCACTCGAGCCATGTGCAATTCATTCTCAATCTCAAATGCAATGGGCTGTGAAAGTTTGTACATTTACTCATGATGTTCAATGAAAACCCTAAGATCATTGAAAGGAGAATAGCTTTCATCCTGTGCACACATGGAGTAGAAATGGCCCGTCCTGTCCAGGCCCTGACAGATATTTCCACAAACTTAAACCCAACTTTTTGACCGAGCATTGTCTGAATCTGTTGATTGGGCAGCAGGACTCCTGACCAAGGAATAGTGGAAAGAATGTATACTCTGAGCAAAACTGTCAATGGTTTATCCAGAATTGGCCAAACGCAGCATGCTACCTCCTCATTTGTTGTTAATGGCCGGAATTTTACCATCCCGCCCGTTATGGGAATCGGAGTGGGCTAGGGGTGGACCATGGAAAGGTCTGTTGACCTCAGGTGGGATTTTACGGTTTTGGGGCGAGCGAGACCATAAAATCCCACCCTATTTGCCTGAAAAATCAGTAACATACAAGCAAAATATACTTGCTTTGAACTTTAAACATTGGATCTCCAAATGACCTGCGATGATTTGCCCTTCCTGCTCACTCCTGGTGATGCCAAAATTGTTAGTACACAACAGGAAACCAATAGCCTGTGATACCAGGAGACATTTCCTTAAGTACAAAATGTCTGAGTAATAATTTCAAGTAAGGGTTCGCCCATTTCCTGGAAAAGGAGGAAAGTTTGCTTATCCGAGTCACTCAACTATTTATCCTGTCCTTTCATGATGTAATGGATTAAATATAGAGGGCAGGATAATTGCCCTTTTCTCGTGTGCTAATTCCCTTATTCAAAAATAATAGCTCTTTACAATTCTTCACCTTGTGGGGATTAAAAATATAAAAGAGGCTTCAAATTCTAAATATTAAATAGTGTTACAATCATTGCAACCGACCAATTGGATGATCAGTCCTGCCTGATATTCTCAGCTGATCTGACACAAGGAAAAGGAGCAATGTGTGCAACATTCCAAATGCCCTCCTAAAAATGTCCCTTGATCTGTAATAACACATCTATGAGGAAGTCTTCAGCAGTATATGCCCAGTGTCATTATACGTACATGCTGGACTGTTGCAGCCAGATCTTAACTTTCAGTCGTGTCAGAAAACAGGGAAAAAACTACAACAACTTACATTGACATAGCACCTTCAATGTAGAAACAGAAAATCCCAAGGTACTTCAGAACTACTTAATCAGTCAACGTTTGACACTGTGCCACATATTAGGACAGCTGACCGAAGGGTTCAGTCAGTGAAGTATTTTTCAAGGAACATCTTAAAGGAGGAGAAAGTAATGGGAAGACAGAGAGGCTTCAGGGGGATTTTCTGAGCCTACGGCCTAGATAGCTTGACACACGGCTACCAATAGTAGAGTGAAGAGATTTAAGATGCACTGGAGTTCCGAATTGGGGTAATATAGGTTTGTCAGAGTTATAGGCCTGGAGGCAGTTACAGAAATTGAGGCTAATTATATATAATAAACATGTTGAGTTTGCTGAACAAAAGGACATGGTGTCGAAGCTTTTCGTCTTTCACTCATCAGGACAACTTTGCAAGAATACCTTGGCAATGCCTCTACCAATCAGAGTCCACTTGCTAACCAATCAGCAAGTTATATTAAATAGTGCCTAATGCCCTTTAGGAAAGAAAATCTGCCGTCCTCACCTAGTCTGGCCTACATGTGACTCCAGAGCCACAGCAATGTGGTTGACTCTCAACGAGAGTTGGGGAATAAGTGCTGGCCAGCCAGCTGTGCCCACGAATGAAGTAAAAAACCAGATCCTTCTCATGCGGTATAAATTGTTGCTTCTTTTTCTATTGTTATTCTGGCATATCTGTCCTGATGGGTGCAGGGCATAAAACTTTGACAGCATGTCTCTTTTTCAGCAACATTCAAGCTCTTTGCTACCAAATAACTATTTGTATACCTGAAGCTGAGGTATAACAAAGACCACATTTGGCATATCAGCAACGTAGTTCAACTCACAGGTAAGCTAAGGACAGGTAAGCTATCTATTGAAATTTTCTGAGAGTGAATTAGACGCAAGGTTGTGCCTGTATTCATTTCCAAGCTATTGACAATGCCAAAGCTTCTTCCATCAGGAAAAAGATACAAAAGTCTGAGGTCACATACCAACCGACCCAAGAACAGCTTCTTTCCTGCTGCCGTCAGACTTTTGAATGGATCTACCTCACATTAAGTTGATCTTTCTCTACACCCTAGCTCTGACTGTAACACTACATTCTGCACTCTCGCGTTTCCTTCTCTATGAACAGTATGCTTTGCCTTATCGCGCGCAAGAAATAATACTGTATGCTAATACATGTGACAATAATAAATCAAATCTAATAAAGTGAGACACAGTCCCATGATTGAGCAAGCAGTTAAGCAAAGTGTAATTGAGCAGGTTGGTAAAAGACTTGCTAATTTACATTGTGCCCGACACTGCGCTTCATCTGAGGGAGAAATTTCTTTCATTTTTCGATTTTATTCGTTAATGCTGTTAGATTGCCTCAATAGGTGACCACACCATAAACAACACCTACTTGAAACACACCAACACGTTAAGCTCCCTTAAGTGGAAGCAGTTTGGCAACATAATTAACCACACCACCAAATGTAGTAAATCTCTCTGACCTTGTACTCTCTGAAGGCAAGGAGTCTGTTTTTTTTAAGTTTATTTATTTGTGTCACAAGCAGGCTTACATTAACACTGCAATGAAGTTACTGTGAAAATACCCTAGTTGCCACACTCCGGCGCCTGTTCGGGTACGCTGAGGGAGAATTTAGCATGGCCAATCCACGTAACCAGCATGTCTTTCGGACTGTGGGAGGAAACTGGAGCACCCGGAGGAAACCCACGCAGACACGGGGAGAAGGTGCAGACTCCACACAGACAGTGACCCAAGCTGGGAATCGAACCCGGATCCCTGGCGTTGTGAGGCAGCAGTGCCACCATGCTTCAACTTTGTTGTGCTCCCATCCCACATCAAACAGGAAGAGGTATTTGCTGAGTTCAGACTCGACTACTCCCAGCTACCCCACCACAAAGCAGTGCCCACTGAAGAGGCAGAATCCTTGAAGGCTTTCCGAGCTGATCTAGTGCACACATATTGCAGGACTCTGAATGGCTTGGTGGATTTTCACATGCAACGCAAATGTTTGGTTGCATTGTGAGGCTTCAGGGCCAACCCAGACATACATATCAGTAAAGCTGACAAAGGAACTAAATAGTCATCCTCAATAAGCATGACTAAATCAATGAAATGCTTGTAATTCTTAATGACTGGTTCAGGGGAGGTGATGGTCTAATGGTATTATCGCTAGACTATTAATCCAGAAACTCAGCTAATGTTCAAATCCCACAACGGCAGATCGTTGAATTCAATTTTAAAAATCTGGAATTAAGAATCTACTGATGACCATGAAACCATTGCCAGAAAAACCCATCTGGTTCAATAATGTCCTTTAGGGAAGGAAATCTGCCGTCCTTACCTGGTCTGTCCTATGTGACTCCAGAGCCACAGCAATGTGGTTGACTCTTAACCTTTCTCCAAGGGTAACAAGGGATGGGCAATGAATGCTGGCCAGCCAGCGACACCCATGTCCCACAAATGAAAAAAATAATCTGCCATTAAGCATGACTGCACAGCCCTGCTCAAAAGCAAGTTACAAAAAGTCACCCAGACTGGAAACGTTGGCTCTATTCTCACCGATGCTGTCAGATCTGCTGAGATTTTCCAGCATTTTCAGTTTTTTGTTGCGAAAATACTTGTTGGATTTGTGTAAGAGTAACAAACTGCCAGGTGGTGTATATGATCGAGTTCAATCTCATGGCTCACCACATTTGGTACCCGAGACACACAAATGATTCTCTTTTACACTCTATCTTCTATGACTGGTTCTGCACAACATGAATTGACTAAATGCTTGGGCGAGTTGCTACAACCAGTTCCGAACAAGTTTTCCACATACACAGAATTCCTTCACCTTTGAAAAGACTGTGCAGTATTTGCATATTGATGGCAATGTCCATGTGCTCATTCTACTTTACCAGCATATTCACCCATGTATCGCTCAAGGAAGCCAGAGGCATTTGCACCATGTCACTATATCAAGAACTGCCTCTATTCTGTGACTCAGTATTCATTGAACTTACAAACTCAGCAAGTCATGCAGTTGAGCTCAGTTGTAATGACACCATGTATGTCCAAATCGATTGTACCATGGGAATCCCTCCAGGTTCAGCTCTTGCATGTATCTTCATTGGGTCCCATGTGACTTTGTTGGAATGGCACCTAGCTTCCTACCCCTTGTATATTTCTGATATGTGGATGATACAGCAGCTAGCTATATTTAAATCTCATGTATGAATTTCCTTGCACACTTTAATGTGTTCTATCCTGTGTCCAAATTCACCTTTCTGATGGAGCAGTCAAATCAGCTCCCTTTCCTTGATGATGTGCTCGTTGAAGAATGCCAGTTGGTTCTCTGGTAATGTCTACCTGAAAGCTACCCTCATTGGTCAGTGGTCAGCATACATGTTGAGATTTCTACAGCTCCATGTACTACAAGATTGGCCTTAATTAAAAGCAAATTACTGCGGATGCTAGAATCTGAAACCAAAAGAGAAAATGCTGGAAAATCTCAGCAGATCTGGCAGCATCTGGAAGGAGAGAAAAGAACTGACGTTTTGAGACCAGATGACCCTTTGTCAAAGCTAAAAGACATAGAAAGTTACAGGGTGGGAGTAGGGGGGATGCAAGGGGAAGAGGCGAAACACATACTGCTTGGGACGATAGGGGTCAGAATGCACGATGAGGAAAAGAGGGAGCAAGATGACTGAGAAAGGAAGGAGGAGAAAATGATGGGAGAGAGAAGGAGGGATTGCTGGCAGTGAAGGAATTGGAGAGAGTAGTGAGTAACTGAGAAACACGAGGAAACAATGTGAGGGGCTCAGCATCTCTTGAGCTGGATCTAGAGAGAGTTAAGGAGCTCAGTAAACTGGATATGGTAAATGGTTAGGGGTGGCACGGTGGCACAGTGGTTAGCACTGCTGCTTCACAGCTCCAGGGACCTGGGTTCGATTCCCGGCTTGGGTCACTGTCTGTGTGGAGTTTGCACATTCTCCTCGTGTCTGCGTGGGTTTCCTCCCGGTGCTCCAGTTTCCTCCCACAGTCCAAAGATGTGTGAGTTAGGTTGATTGGCCAAGGTTAAAAAATTGCCCCTTAGAGTCCTGAGATGCGGAGGTTAGAGGGCTTAGCGGGTAAATATGTGGGGGTAGGACCTGGGTGGGATTGTGGTCGGTGCAGACACGATGGGCCGAATGGCCTCTTTCTGTACTGTAGGGTTTCTATGATTCCTATGATGAAGTAACCACAGCAAAGATTTAATGGGTCACATTTGGTGTATTCCAAGGCATCATTTCATCCTTCATTGAGAATTCACGGAGACCTCATCTTGCACAGGAGCACTATAAAATTCAAACTGTTTTGCATTTTGCTTCATTGATTTTTACATCAAACACATTGTATTATTTATGCTTCCTTCAACCACTAATGTAAACCTACTGACTATTACTGCTCACATTGTTATCTCATTTAGTCAGCAATGCACCTAAATACACATCAGCTTTCAGTTATATTCACTGAGTTGGGTGGGAGAGTGAGCTGTGAGGAGGATGCAGAGGTACTACTGTGTGATTTGGACAGGCTGAGTGAGTGGGCATCTCCATGGCAGATGCAGTATAATGTGAATAAATGTGAGGTTATCCACTGCTGTAGCAATAATAGGAAAACAGATTATTACTTTAATGGGGGTAAATTGAGAGAGGTGGATACGCAGCGAGACCTTGGTGTCCTCGTGCGTTGGTCTCTGAAGATAAGCGCGCAGGTACAGCAGGCAGAAAAGGAAGCAAATGGTATATTAGCCATGATAGTGAGAGAATTTGAGTAAAGGGATAGAGATGTTTTACTGCGATTGTATAGGGCGTTGGTGAGGCCACATCTGGAGTATTGTGTGCAGATTTGGTGTCCTTATCTGAGGAAGGATATCCTTGCTATAGAGGGAGTGCAGCGAAGGTTTACCAGGCCGATTCCTGGGATGGCAGGTCTGTCATCTGAGGAGAGACTAAGTCGGTTAGAATTGTATTCATTGGAGTTTAGAAGAGTGAGAGGGGATCTCATAAAAACTTACAAAATTCTAACAGGATTAGACAGGGTAGATTCAGAAAGAATGTTTCTGATGGGGGTCATTCCCTGGTGGGGGAGTCCAGTCAGTAAGAAGTTTAACAACACCAGGTTAAAGTCCAACAGGTTTATTTGGTAGCAAAAGCCACACAAGCTTTTGGAGCCCCAAGCCCCTTCTTCAGGTGAGTGGGAATTCTGTACCAGGGGGTCATAATTTGAGGATAAGGGGTAAACCTTTTAGAACTAAGGTGAGGAGAAATTTCTTCAGCCAGGGGGTGGTGAATGTGTGGAATTCACTACCACAGAATGTAGTTGAGGCCAAAACGTTGTTTGATTTCAAAAAGAAATTAAGAACAAAGAACAAAGAAAATTACAGCACAGGAACAGGCCCTTCGGCCCTCCAAGCCTGCACCGACCGTGCTGCCCGACTTAACTAAAACCCCCTACCCTTCCGGGGATCATATCCCTCCATTCCCATCCTATTCGTGTATTTGTCAAGATGCCCCTTAAAAGTCACTACCGTACCGTATTAATTCGGGAGGCGGAGGTGGAAGTTGATAGGAGTTATAGAGAAATAGTAACTCCTAGAAATGAGGCTTGGGTCAATGCCAGGAGGAGGGGTAAGAAGCAATCGGGAAGACAATCCCCTGGGGCGGTTCCCCTCCATAATAGGTTTTCGGTGCTGGAGGCTACAGTTGAGGAGGAATCAACTGAGCATAGAGAGCAGATCTCTGGGGGTGAGCCGAGTGAGAAAGCTCAGGTGGTTAGGGGCTGTAAAAGACTGGGCCTTGTGATTGGGGACTCCACAATTAAGGAGACAGATAGGAGGGTCGGAACTAAAGGTAGGGACTCAGGGTTGGTGTGTTGCCTACCAGGGGCTGGGGTCCGGGATGTGTCTGACAGGGTATTCAGGACTCTTAGGGGGGAGGGAGATAAACCACAAGTTATTGTACATGTGGGGACACACGACATAGGGAGGATAGGGGAAGGGGATATTAGGCAGGGATTTATGGAGTTGGGGTGGAAACTAAAGGCCAAGACTGACAGAGTGGTTATCTCTGGACTCTTGCCTGTACCACGGGATAGTTTAGAGAGGAATAGGGAGAGGGAAGGTTTGAATTCATGGCTGAGGGGATGGTGCAGGAGGGAGGGGTTCAGGTACTTAAGCAATTGGGGCTCGTACTGGGGAAGGTGTGACCTCTATGAGAAGGATGGTCTACACCTTAATCAGAAGGGGACCAATATCCTGGGGGGTAAATTTGCTAAGGCCATGCAGGGAGGTTTAAACTGATTCGGGGGGGGGGGAGGGATCCTGAGTAGTGGGGCTGAAAGTGAGGGATGCATGGATGGGGACTGCAATGCACGGCATTGCAGAGGTGGGGTGGAGCAGGGTTTGAAATGTGTATACTTCAATGCCAGGAGTATTCGCAATAAAGTGGGTGAACTTGCAGCGTGGATCAGTACCTGGGACTTCGATGTTGTGGCTATTTCAGAGACATGGATAGAGCAGGGGCAGGAATGGATGCTGCAGGTCCCGGGGTTCAAATGTTTTAGTCGAAGTAGGGAAGGAGGTAGAAGAGGGGGAGGGGTAGCATTATTGGTCAGAGATTGTATCACAGTGTCAGAGAGGAGGTTTGATGAGGACTTATCTGTTGAGGTAGTATGGGCGGAGATTAGAAATAGGAGAGGAGAGGTCACCCTGTTGGGAGTCTTTTATAGACCTCCTAAAAGTTCTAGAGAGGTTGAGGAAAGGATTGCGGAGTCAATCCTGCTTAGGAGTGAAAGTAATAGGGCAATTGTTATGGGGGATTTTAACTTGACTAATATTGACTGGAATTGTTATAGCTCTAGCTCGTTAGAGGGGTCAGTTTTTGTTCAAAGCGTGCAGGAAGGTTTTTTGACTCAGTATGTAGACAGGCCAACTAGAGGTGAGGCTATATTGGATCTGGTGCTGGGAAATGAGCCAGACCAGGTGCTAGACTTGGAAGTTGGTGTGCATTTTGGTGATAGTGACCACAATTCGGTTACGTTCACCTTAGTGATGGAAAGGGATAGGCATGAACCTCGGGCCAATGGTTTTAGCTGGGGGAAGGGTAATTATGAGGCTATTAGGAGAGAATTAGGAAACATAGGTTGGACTAGGAGATTACAGGGACTGGGAACGTCCGACATGTGGAGTTTTTTCAAGGAGCAGCTACTGCGAGTCTGTGATAGGTATGTCCCTGTCAGGCAAGGAGGAATTGGTAGGGCTAGGGAACCGTGGTGCACCAAAAAAGTTTCTTTGTTGGTTAAAAAGAAAAAGGAGGCTTATGTTCGGATGAGACGTGAGCACTCGGGTAGTGCACTAGAAAGCTTTAGATTGGCTAAGAGGGAGTTGAAGAGCGAGCTTAGAAGGGCTAAAAGGGGACATGAGAAGACTTTGGCGGATAGGGTTAAAGAGAATCCTAAGGCGTTCTATAGGTATGTCAAGAACAGAAGGTTGGTTAGGGCAAGTTTAGGGCCAGTTATAGATGGCAGAGGGAAGTTATGTGTGGAACCGGAGGAGATTGGTGAAGCATTGAACCAATATTTCTCTTCGGTGTTCACGCAAGGGGACATGAATATAGCTGAGGAGGACACTGGGTTGCAAGGGAGTAGAATAGACAGTATTACAGTTGATAAGGAGGATGTGCAGGATATTCTGGAGGGTCTGAAAATAGATAAATCCCCTGGTCCGGATGGGATTTATCCAAGGATTCTCTGGGAGGCAAGAGAAGTGATTGCAGAGCCTCTGGCTCTGATCTTCAGGTCGTCGTTGGCCTCTGGTATAGTACCAGAAGATTGGAGGTTAGCGAATGTTGTCCCATTGTTTAAGAAGGGGAACAGAGACTTCCCCGGGAATTATAGACCGGTGAGTCTCACTTCTGTTGTCGGCAAGATGTTGGAAAAAATTATAAGGGATAGGATTTATAGTTATTTGGAGAGTAATGAATTGATAGGTGATAGTCAGCATGGTTTTGTGGCAGGTAGGTCGTGCCTTACTAACCTTATTGAGTTTTTTGAGAAAGTGACCAAGGAGGTGGATGGGGGCAAGGCAGTGGACGTGGTATATATGGATTTTAGTAAGGCGTTTGATAAGGTTCACCATGGTAGGCTTCTGCAGAAAATGCAGATGTATGGGATTGGGGGTGATCTAGGAAATTGGATCAGGAATTGGCTAGCGGATAGGAAACAGAGGGTGGTGGTTGATAGTAAATATTCATCATGGAGTGCGGTTACAAGTGGTGTACCTCAGGGATCTGTTTTGGGGCCACTGCTGTTTGTAATATTTATTAATGATCTGGATGAGGGTATAGTTGGGTGGATTAGCAAATTTGCTGATGACACCAAAGTCGGTGGTGTGGTAGACAGTGAGGAAGGGTGTCGTAGTTTGCAGGAAGACTTAGACAGGTTGCAAAGTTGGGCCGAGAGGTGGCGGATGGAGTTTAATGCGGAGAAGTGTGAGGTAATTCACTTTGGTAGGAATAACAGATGTGTTGAGTATAGGGCTAACGGGAGGACTTTGAATAGTGTGGAGGAGCAGAGGGATCTAGGTGTATGTGTGCATAGATCCCTGAAAGTTGGGAATCAAGTAGATAAGGTTGTTAAGAAGGCATATGGTGTCTTGGCGTTTATTGGTAGGGGGATTGAATTTAGGAGTCGTAGCGTTATGTTGCAACTGTACACAACTCTGGTGCGGCCGCACTTGGAGTACTGTGTGCAGTTCTGGTCCCCACATTACAGGAAGGATGTGGAGGCTTTGGAGAGGGTGCAGAGGAGGTTTACCAGGATGTTGCCTGGTATGGAGGGGAGATCCTATGAGGAGAGGCTGAGGGATTTGGGATTGTTTTCGCTGGAAAGGCGGCGGCTAAGAGGGGATCTTATTGAAACATATAAGATGATTAGAGGTTTAGATAGGGTGGATAGTGATAGCCTTTTTCCTCTGATGGAGAAATCCAGCACGAGGGGGCATGGCTTTAAATTGAGGGGGGGTAGTTATAGAACCGATGTCAGGGGTAGGTTCTTTACCCAGAGGGTGGTGAGGGATTGGAATGCCCTGCCAGCATCAGTAGTAAATGCGCCTAGTTTGGGGGCGTTTAAGAGATCCGTAGATAGGTTCATGGACGAAAAGAAATTGGTTTAGGTTGGAGGGTCACAGTTTTTTTTTTTTTAACTGGTCGGTGCAACATCGTGGGCCGAAGGGCCTGTTCTGCGCTGTAATGTTCTATGTTCTATGTTCTATGTATCTGCTTCCACTACCTCCCCCGGCAACGAGTTCCAGGCACCCACCACCCTCTGTGTAAAAAATCTGCCTTGTACATCTCCTTTAAACCGTGCCCCTCGCACCTCAAACCTATGCCCCCTAGTGATTGACTCTTCCACCCTGGGAAAAAGCTTCTGACTATCCACTCTGTTCATGCCTCTCATAATTTTGGAGACTTCTATCAGGTCGCCCCTCAAACTCCGTCGTTCCGTTGAGAACAAACCAAGTTTCTCCAACCTCTCCTCATAGCTAATGCCCTCCATACCAGGCAACATCCTGGTAAATCTTTTCTGTACCCTGTCCAAAGCCTCCACATCCTTTTGGTAGTGTGGCGACCAGAATTGAACACTATATTCCAAGTGCGGCCTAACTAAGGTTCTATAAAGCTGCAACATGACTTGCCAATTTTTAAAGTCACTGCCCCAGCCGATGAAGGCAAGCATGCCGTATGCCTTCTTGACTACCTTCTCCACCTGCATTGCCACTTTCAGTGACCTATGTACCTGGACACCCAGATCCCTTTGCCTATCAATATTCTTAAGGGTTCTGCCATTTACTGTATATTTCCTATCTGTATTAGACCTTCCAAAATGCATTACCTCACATTTATCCGGATTAAGCTCCATCTGCCATCTCTCCGCCCAAATCTCCAACTGATCTATATCCTGCTGTATCCTCTGATGGTCCTCATTGCTATCCGCAAATCCACCAACCTTTGTGTCGTCCGCAAACTTACTAATCAAATCAGTTACATTTTCCTCCAAATCATTTATATATATTACAAACAGCAAAGGTCCCAGCACTGATCCCTGAGGAACGCCACTTGTCACAGCCCTGCATTCAGAAACACACCCTTCCACTGCTACCCTCTGTCTTCTTTGACCGAGCCAGTTTTGTATCCACCTTGCCAGCTTCCCTCTGATCCCATGCGACTTCACCTTCTGCACCAGTCTGCCATGAGCTATTAGATATAGCTCTTGGGGCTAAAGGGATCAAGGGATATGGGAGGAAGGGGGGGATCAGGATATTGAATTTGATGATCAGCCATGATCAAAATGAATGGCAGAGCAGGCTCAAAGGGCCGAATGGCCTCCTCCTGCTTCTAGTTTCTATGTTTCAATGTTTCTATGATTATGGTGCAAACATCTTATTATTTTTAGCTTAGTGATGGTGCATCAGATAATTTTCTGTGGCTCATTCTAGGGCAGAATCTAGTCTTCAACTGAATTCCAACTTAAAGTTGCACCCCTAGGCCAGAATTAATTTGTGTTTTTTGGTCTTTCTCATGGTGGACTAGCCTTGGGAGTGGGGGTGGGGGGTGGTTTTCATAATCCCTGACCATCCCCACCCCACCATACAATACGCCCTGCCCTCCCACTAACATTGTTAGGCATAAACAGATAGGGAGACAAAAATGTTGTAGGGTGAGGAGCTGTGGGTGGGGGGTGGGGGCAGTGCTAGACAGTGGTGGAGGAAGAGTCCAATTAATTTACAGCAACAAGAAGAAGTTATATTTATATAGCACCTTTAACAAAGTAAAACATTACTTTGATCCACAAAGACAACAGGGGTGGCACGGTGGCACAGTGGTTAGCATTGCTGCCTCACAGCTCCAGGGACCTGGATTCGGTTTCTGGCTCGGGTCACTGTCTGTGTGGAGTTTGCACATTCTCCCCGTGTCTGCGTGGGTTTCCTCCGGGTGCTCCGGTTTCCTCCCACAGTCCAAAGATGTGCAGGTTAGGTTGATTGGCCATGCTAAATTGCCCCTTAGTGGCAGGGGGAGTAGCAGGGTAAATACATGGGGTTATGGGGATTGGGCCTGTGTGGGATTGTTGTCGGTGCAGACTCGATGGGCCGAATGACCTCCTTCTGCATTGTAGGGATTCTATGAGCTTCTAAGTACTGATCAGTGCTGATGGTACTGTGTAAGAACGGGGATGTGGGATGTGGGTACATTGAACTAGTAAAGTTTTCTGTTTGTAACTTTCCAACAAAAGAATTTTCAAGAATATACTAATGGCCACTGTGCAGACCCACATTTATTCAGTGAGTTTATTTTCATCATGTATAATCTTGCCTTCGGTGATGCTGGAGGCTATTATTAAACATGAAGTTGTCAATGAAAAGCAATGGAATTTTGTCCTTCATTGCTAGAGGGATGGAGTTTAAAAACAGCGAGGTTATGTTGCAGCTGTATAAGGTGCTGGTGAGGCCACACCTGGAGTACTGTGTACAGTTTTGGTCTCCTTACTTGAGAAAGGATATACTGGCACTGGAGGGGGTGCAGAGTAGATTCACTAGATTGATTCCAGAGTTGAGAGGGTTGGCTTATGAGGAGAGACTGAGTAGACTGAGACTATACTCATTGGAATTCATACGAATGAGGGGAGATTTTTGATTTGATTTATTATTGTCACATGTATTAACATACAGTGAAAAGTACCGTTTCTTGCACGCTATACAGACAAAGCATATCGTTCATAGAAAAGGAAAGGAGTGAGTGCAGAATGTAGTGTTACAGTCACAGCTAGGGTGTAGAGAAAGATCAAAAGGACCAGAAGGACCTTGGGGTCCGGGTCCATAGGACTCTAAAATCGGCCCCGCAGGTGGAGGAGGTGGTTAAGAAGGCGTATGGTGTGCTGGCCTTTATCAATCGAGGGATTGAGTTTAGGAGTCCGGGGATAATGATGCAGCTATATAAGACCCTCGTCAGACCCCACTTGGAGTACTGTGCTCAGTTCTGGTTGCCTCATTACAGGAAGGATGTGGAAAAGATTGAAAGGGTGCAGAGGAGATTTACAAGGATGTTGCCTGGATTGAGTGGCATGCCTTATGAGGATAGGCTGAGGGAGCTCGGTCTTTTCTCCTTGGAGAGACGTAGGATGAGAGGAGACCTAATGGAGGTATATAAGATGTTGAGAGGCGTAGATCGGGTGGACTCTCAGAGGCTTTTTCCCAGGGTGGAAATGGCTGCTACAAGAGGACACGGGTTTAAGGTGCTGGGGGGTAGGTACAGGGGAAATGTCAGGGGGAAGTTTTTCACACAGAGGGTGGTGGGCGAGTGGAATCGGCTGCCGTCAGTGGTGGTGGAGGCAAACTCAATAGGGTCTTTTAAGAGACTCCTGGATGAGTACATGGGACTTAAGAGGATGGTGGGTTATAGATAGGCCTAGAAGGTAGGGATATGTTCGGCACAACTTGTGGGGCCGAAGGGCCTGTTTTGTGCTGTAGTTTTCTATGTTCTGTGTTGTAACTTAATGCAAGGTAAGTCCAGCAGGGAAGAAGCTATTCTTGAGTCGGTTGGTACGTGACCTCAGACTTTTGTATATTTTTTCTGATGGAAGAAGGTTGAAAAGAGAATGTCCAGGGTGCGTGGGGTCCTTAATTATGCTGGCTGCTTTACCGAGGCAGTGGGAAGTGTAGACAGAGTCAATGGATGGGAGGCTGGTTTGCGTGATGGACTGGGCTACATTCATGACCTTTTGTAGTTCCTTGTGATCTTGAGCAGAGCAGGAGCCATACCAAGCTGTGATACAACCAGAAGGATGCTTTCTATGGTGCATCTGTAAAAGTTGGTGAGAGTCATAGCTGACATGCCAAATTTCCTTAATCTTCTAAGAAAGTAGAGGCGTTGATGGGCTTTCTTAACTATAGTGTCTGCATGGGGGGACCAGGACAGGGTTGTTGGTGATCTGGACGCCTAAAAACTTGAAGCTCTCGACCCTTTCTACTTCATCCCCATTGATGTAGACAGGGGCATGTTCTCCTTTACGCTTCCTGAAGCCGATGACAATCTCCTTCGTTTTGTTGACATTGAGGGAGAGATTATTGTTGCTGCACCAGTTCACCAGATTCTCTATCTCGTTCCTGTACTCTGTATCGTCATTGTTTGAGATCCGACCCACTATGGTGGTGTCATCAGCAAACTTGAAAATTGAATTGGAGATGAATTTGGCCACATGGTCATTGATGTATAAGGAATATAGCAGGGGGTTGAGAACACAGCCTTGTGGGGCACCGGTGTTGAGGATGATCGTGGAGGAGGTGTTGTTGCCTATCCTTATTGATTCTGGTCTGTGAGTTAGGAAGTTCAGGATCCAGTCGCAGAGGGAGCTGCCGAGGCCCAGGCCACGGAATTTGGAGATGAGTTTCGTGGGAACAATGGTGTTGAAGGCTGAGCTGTAGTCAATAAATAGGATCTTAAAGAAACATATAAGGTTATGAAGGGAATAGATAAGGTAGAAGCAGGGTGGATATTTCCACTGGCGGGTGAAACTAGAACTAGGGAGCATGGCCTCTAAATAAGGGGAAGCAGATTTAGGACTGAGTTGAGCAGGAATTTCTTCACACAAAGGGTTGTGAATCTGTGGAATTCCATGCCCAGTGAAGCAGTTGAGGCTACCTCATTGTATGTTTTTAAGGCAAGGATAGATACATTTTTGAACAGTAAAGGAACTAAGTGAGTGTGCGGGTAAGTGGAGCTGAGTCCACAAAAAGATCAGCCCTGATCTTATTGAATGGCGGAGCAGGCTCGAGGGGCCAGATGGCCTACTCCTGCACCTAGTTCTTATGTTAAGCTAGTATTTAAATGCTTAAGGCCACAGTGGATTTAAACTTGTCAACCACATTTCAGTATCATTTGCAAATGTGTTTGCAGACTGAAGGTTGCATGTTTGATTGGACTGCATGTGAAGATTACTTGGCCATTTTCAAGTTGCTGTTTGTGGGATTTACTGTGCACAGATTGGCTGCCACATTTCCTCAGTTACTAGTCACTAGTGCTAGTTACTCGTTAACAGTGACTACACTTCCAAAGAGTTCTATTGGCTGGAAGATGCTTCGGGATGTCCTGATGTCAGGAAAGCCAGTACACAATTGAAAATATTTCTTTTCTCTCACGCCCATTAACCCGAAAACTCCCAAAAGGCAGTTTCTATTGGTGAGATCTTCCAGTCCTACCAAAGTCAATAGACTTTTGAACAACTGGCTGCATTTTCCAGGCCCTCCTTCCCCCTCGCCCCATAAAACTCCACCCTAATTTTTCATAAGCTTATTCAAACATTAAGTTTATTGTGAAGACAATGATGTTCGATCAGGCGGTTCACATCTCATACAAATTAAGGACAAACACAAAGATAAAGTGTAATCCCAGATTGGTGCAGGATTGTCCGATGATTCTGTGCGAGATCGAAAATATTCTGAGAAAAAGTCACGGCTTTTAAGCTTCTTTGATAAGCTGCACTGCCCATCTGCAGGAACAAGGAAGAAATCAAGCCTTTAATTGTTTTGCATTGAATAATTCATGTTTCAGTCTTGCTGAGTACCGTTTCCCTCTCCCAGATATTAAATCAGCGATAATGTATTTTGCAGTCCATAAGTCTCGGATTTAGTGCCATATGTTTATTAAAGTGCTCTGACTGATGTGGTTCAGTGTAACAGCAGCTTCATGCAGAGGCACGGGATACTTGGTGCTCTGTGAAGACTTAGCTTCCTGTTTCCTGTGGGGCTTTATCCAGCTCTAACAACTGGGAAACCACTTCCAGATAACTTGCTGCTGCCACAGGCATCCAATAGCTCACTGAGTGGACTTGTGCCTGTTCCTCCGCCTCGCATTTACATTGCAATCTTTACTGATCAAACTGATCATTCAGATCAGCAGTGATTTTTGTGAAGATTATTAAGTTAATTCCAGGATCTTCAGAAAGTTTCAGAATCGTTCTCCTCCTCCTCCTTACATACCTAGAAATTTAAACTGACTTCCCTCTGTTATAGAATCATAGAATCCCTACAGTGCAGAAGGAGGCCATTCGGCCCATCGAGTCTGCACCCACCACAATTCCTATTCCCAGGCCCTATCCCCATAACCCCATGCATTTACCCTGCTAGTCCCCCTGACACTAAGAGGCAATTTAGCACGGCCAATCAATCTATCCCGCACATCTTTGGACTGTGGGAGGAAACCGGAGGACCCGGAGGAAACCCACGCAGACACGGGGAGAACATGCAAACTCCACACAGAACCAAAGCCGGAATTGAACCTGGGTCCCTGGTGCTCTGAGGCAGCAGCGCTAACCACTATGCTGCCATTCTGCCCCTATTTTTGCATGGGTATCACACGCGCATGCACACACACACACGCACACACACAGAGACACACGCACACACAGAGACACACGCGCATGCGCTTGCATGCGCACACGCACATTCACACACACACGCGCACAAACAGAGACACACGCACACGCGTGCACACACAGAGACACACGCACACGCGTGCACACACAGAGACACACGCACAGAGGAAACAAAAACCTTGCATGTATTCAGCAGCTCAGTCAGTCATCAGGGTATCATGGGGCATTTCACCGGCTTCCAGCTGAGCTTCAGGTTATTGTGTCTGGAGGGGGTACCCCAAGGATGCGTTGCAGAACCCCTTCCTCCCCACACCAGACGTTCACAGGTTTGTATGACAAATGCCCTGGAAATTTAAATTTAAATCGCAAACTTCAGATGGTTCCAACTGTGTCAGCTCAATAGTTACCCAGAATCGGTTAGAAGATTTGAAACCAATCTGGTTTCTGGGTAACTGTAGCACTGACCCACCCTGACCCCTCATCAGAAATCCCTACCTCCCGCCCCCTCCCCGAATCCCCATGGGGCTTTCCTCACCACCCCAGGAATTCCACCCCCCCCCCCGACTCCACCCCTACCCCCCTCCCCAGGCACCCTCTGACATTCCCGAGATTAGTCCCTGACCTACCCCCCCAAAATTACCCAACCCAGGCGACCATGGGACCACCCCCCTCCCTGACCACCTGCCCTCCCCACTCCCA
Organism: Mustelus asterias; assembly: GCF_964213995.1. Lineage (NCBI taxonomy): Eukaryota > Metazoa > Chordata > Chondrichthyes > Carcharhiniformes > Triakidae > Mustelus > Mustelus asterias. Next base: position 35,770,816 of record NC_135824.1, on the reverse strand, counting down.
CCAAGCCTGACTCCTTACCCCCATCCCCTCAGTGTATTTGCTGTTGTTATGTATGAAAACAAAGCAACCAATATTACCACTTGTAACAAATGTGTGAATGAGTAAATAATCTATATCTGGAGGTTTTGGCTAAGGCAGGAATTTTTAAAAAATTTGATTTGATTTATTATTGCCACATGTGTTAGTATGTAGTATTATATAGTGTAGTTAAATCTGGACAAGTGTGAGGTAATGCATTTTGGAAGGTCCAATGCATGTAGGAATTATACAGTAAATGGTAGAACCCTTAGGAGTATTGACAGACAGAGAGATCTGGGCGTACATTTCCACCGATCACTGAAAGTGGCAACGCAGATGGATAAGGTAGTCAAGAAAGCATACTTGCCATCATTGGTCGAGGCATTGAGCATAAAGATTCACAGGTCATGCTGCAGCTGTACAGAACCTTAGTTAGGCCTCATTTGAAATATTGTGTACAATTCTGGTTGCCGCACTACCAGAAGGATGTGGATGCTTTGGAGAGGGTACAGAAGAAGTTTACCAGGATGTTGCCTGGTCTGGAGGGAATTAGCTATGTGGAGAGGTTGGAAAAACTTGGTTTGTTCTCACTGGAACGACGGAGGTTGAGGGGCGACCTGATAGAGGTTTACAAGATTGTGAGGGGCATGGACAGAGCGGATAGTTAGATGCTCTTTCCTAGATTAGAAAAGACAAGTACTCGTGGATATAGTTTAAGGTGCGTGAGGAAAAGTTTAGAGGAGATGTGCGAGGCAAGTTTTTTACACAGAGGGTGGTGAATGTCTGGAACGCGCTGCCTGGGGGGGTGGTGGGAGCAGGTACGAGAGCGGCATTTAAGGGGCAACTAGACGAATACATGAATAGGATGGGAATGGAAGGATACGGACTCCGTATGTGCATATGGTTTTAGTTTAGACAGACATCATAATCGGCGCAGGCTTGGAGGATCGACGGGGCTGGTCCTGTGCTGTACTGTTCTTTATTCTTTGTTCTCGGTACAGTGAGAAGTATTGTTTCTTGCGCACTATACAAAGGGAGCAATTCTCCCATCCCACTGCGTTAATTTTTTAGTGCAGTGGGCCAGGAGAATCGTGCGTCAACTGATTAGCGGGATTCCCAAGGGGCAAAGTGCCCATGTGCAGGGGGCACCTTGGCACTGCCCATCGGGCATGGGGCAGGGCCTGCGGGGTGATCGGTGGAGGTGGGGGGTCCCGCTGCCACTCTGCATTGGGACTGGAGGGAGGCCAGCGACCCGAGCGGACTGGGAGGCAGTGGTCAGCTGGGGGTTCCGTGGGGAAATGGAGGGGAGTGCTGGAGATCGGGGCAGGCCGGGATGGGGGTGGGATCGGGACTGGCCCGCAAATGGACGGGGGGGCCAAGATCGGGCCATGGGGGGGGTGGGGTTTGGGGGGGAGCACTATTGCAGGGGGGGTCCCGGGCTGGCCAGCGATCGAGCTGACCAGCAAACTGCAGACTGACAGTGCGGAGCCACTGCACATGCTTCGATCCCAGCACTGACAGATCGGCATATGCGCAGTGGCCCACCCAGCGCGCTGATCTCAGCCTCTCCCGCGGGAATAGGTCCCGCCCCCTAGTTTTTCATGACATTCACGCTGGTGCCCTCTGCAGTGCACAGAGTGCGGGAGATTCTTCACTGAACTCCCACTGAAAGAAATAACGTAAATTACTCCTGTTTTCCCGCGAATTTGAATTTTCTTGGGAGAGTCGCCCCCAAAGCATACCATTCATAGCGCACATAGGGGAGAAGAAAAGGAGAGGGTGCAGAATGTAGTGTTACAGTCATAGCAAGGGTGCAGAGAAAGATCAACTTAATATAAGGTAGGTCCATTCAAAAGTCTGATGGTAGCAGGGAAGAAGCTGTTCTTGAGTTTGTTAATACTTGACCTCAGACTTTTGTATCTTTTTCCTGAAGGAAGAAGGTGGAAGAGAGAATGTACAGGCTGCGTGGGGTCCTTAATTATGCTGGCTGCTTTGCCGAGGCAGCGGGAAGTGTAGACAGAGTCAATGGATGGGAGGCTGGTTTGTGTGGTGGATTGGAGTATGTTCACGACCCTTTGTATTTTCTTGCAGTCTTGGGCAGAGCAGGAACCATACCAAGCTGTGATACAACCAGGAATAATGCTTTCTATGGTGCACCTGTAAAAGTTGGTGAAAGTTGTACCAATCATGCCAAATTTATTTCGTCTTCTGAGAAAGTAGAGGCATTGGTGGGTTTTCTTAAATATAGTGTCGGCATGGGGGGATCAGGACAGGTTGTTGGTCATCTGGACACCTAGAAACTTGAAGCTCTTGACCATTTCCACTTCATCCCCGTTCATGTAGACAGGGGCATGTTCTCCTTTACGTTTCCTGAAGTCAATGGCTATCTCCTTCATTTTACTGACATTGAGGGAGAGATTATTGTCATCGTACCAGTTCACCAGATTCTCTATCTCATTCCTGCACTCTGTTGCAGCATTGTTTGAGTTAGTCAAGACATCAGGAGAACTCCATTCTCTCCCTCACATGAGGCTGTTTCTATGTTTTGGGTCTGATTCTTCTGGCTGTTATATTGTAGATTGCTCTTTTGGATGTACCCCAGTTGCCCGAACTCTAATCACTGTTTGTTTGTACCTTGATCAAGGTATGGTGTTGGTTATGAGTTTGGGTAAATAAACAGCACGTCCTGTTGGGTAATTTGGTACTGGGTTACTATATAAACTTTATACTCCATAAAACTTCCAATCTTCAAAAGTGGGATAGTATCACAGTATTCCTGGCTGGAAGTTTAGAATACGGAATGAATTCATGGACAAAATGAGTGAACAAAGAAACAATATACTGTGATATAAAAGAATATTTACACTGCCCTTCGTGACACCTGCAAATCCCAAACACTCCACAGTCAGAGAAGTACTTTTGAAATGTGGTTCTTGATGTAATGTTGGGAGCCACGGCTGTCAATTTACAGACACCAATCTCCAACCAACAACATTATGACAATGACCAGATAATCTGTCTGTCTGGCGATGATTGAAGAGTAAATATTGATTAGGATAAAGGGGACCTCCGCGGTTCTGTATCTAATAGTGATGTACAATATTTATACATTTCCCAAAACACTTCAGAGAGTGTAGCACTCCCTCAGTTTGGACAATCAACCTGAATTTACGCTTAATTCTAAGTTAAAGTTAAAGTTTATTTATTAGTGTCACAAGTAGGCTTACACTAACACTGCAATGAAGTTACTGTGAAAATCCCCTAGTCGCCTGTTCGGGTACACTGAGGGAGAATTTAGCATGGCCGATGCACCAAACCAGCACATCCCACAGTCCAAAGATGTGCGGGTTAGGTTGATTGGCCAGGTTAAAAATTGCCCCTTAGAGTCCTGGGATGTGTAGGTTAGAGGGATTAGCGGGTAAATATGTGGGGGTAGGGCCTGGGTGGGATTGTGGTCGGTGCAGACTCGATGGGCTGAATGGCCTCCTTCTGCACTGTAGGGTTTCTATGATTTCTATGATGATCTTTCGGACTATGAGAGGAAACTGGAGCACCCGGAGGAAACCCACGCAGACACGAGGAGAACGTGCAAACCCCACACAGACAGTGATCCAAGCTGGGAATCAGACCCGGCGCTGTGAGGCAGCAGTGCTAACCACTGTGCCACCGTGCCGCCCCTATTCTGTGGAGTAGAACTTGACCCCAAACAGACCCAAGCCTTCCACTCCCCGAATGAAACTGAATCTATTCACATGCTGTTACGTATTTACCAGAGGAAATCTTTTAGCTTTCAAAGGGGATAAGATATGACTCCAGTTCTTAGAACTAAAATTAATTTTAAGTGCACACAGATCAGGAAATTGAAGCAATAATTTGAATGGAATTTCCAGCTACTATCGCCCAGTTTCCACTTGGCAGAAGTCTTCAAATTCCACCTCTTCAAGTTCCCACCATGAACACACTTCAAGGTGTGGTCTCAGATGATGCCATGGAATTCTAATGCTGGAACACTCAAAGAGTCTGTCCGAAGTTCCTCTCACTGATATTTTAGTGGACATGTCCAGCAGTGGAAATGAAGGGCGGGATTCTCCCAAAAAAGTCCGAAGTGTCGAATTCGTGGGAAACTGAAGTAAATCACATTGGTTTTGTCAGTGGGAGTTCACACTAGAATCTCCCACACTCTGTGGCTACCAGCGTGAATATCGTTAGATTTCAGGGGGCATGCGCAGTGACCCCAAACTGTCAGCCTCCCTCTTTGCTGGCCAGCTCGGGACCCCCGCAGTGCTGCCCCCCCCAAACGTCCCACAGCCCGATCTCGGCCACCCCCCGGCCATTCGTGGGCCAGCCCCGAACCCTTCCCCCGCCTCGTCCTGGACCGTCTGATCTTCAGCACCTCCCGCAATCCCCCCACCCCCCCAGCAGTCACGATCCCCCCCCACTCCCCCCAGCAGATCCTCCCCCCGGGAGACAGACCACCCCCCCCCCCCCCCGCAGACCACTTCCTGGCAGACCCCCCTGGCTGACACCTCGCCCCCCCCCCCCCCACCCCACACCCCACTCCGCCCTGTCAAGATCGCTGGCCTCCCTCCAGCCCCCATCGATCACAGTGGCAGAATGGCAGCGGGACCCCCCCACCCCCACTAATCACCACCTAACCTCCGCCCCCAGTAGACTCCATCCCCTTGGCACTGCCCAAGGTGCCCCCTGGGCATGGGCACGTGCCCCTTGAGCACTGCCAGGGTGCCCATGGTCAGGAGGCACAACCCCCCACCGCCTGAGCCCCTGGGGGGGGGGAGGGTCCTGATTACCCTCCTTCACTCCAGCGGGGTCACCCCGATAGTTCCCCAAAAGTGGGGAGCTTCTCGAAACCCCGCCAGAGTGGAATTCCCCTGGTGGGGTGCGAGGTGTTATCGGGCCTGGAGAGTTCAGTCTCAGGCCCGATAATCACATTAAAATCACATTAAAATCAGATGCAAAGTACTTACCTAGTCTTCCCACCGGTTTCCAGCGCGATTCAGACGGCGCCGGGTATCCGGTGCTGGGAGATGCGGGAACGCTGGCGCGAATCCCGTGAATGCCCGGACGTGAGACTCTTCCACCACACATTAGCGTAGTGGGGTTGGAGAATCGGCCTCCAAATGGGAAAAAAATTGATACCAAGAAAGAAAAGAAAGACTCACATTTATATAGCACCTTTCGTAACCATGGCATGACTCAGAGGGTGGTATTTTGCCATTTTTTGTCTAAGTGCTGGGCGGACTTGAAACTGGGAACGTTTTAGATTCATTTTCTGGGCCCATTTTTACCCCCCCCCCCTCCCCCCCCAACGCACTGCCTGCAAAAGTATCAGTGATTCCGATTCTCGCTGCAGAAACCTGTGGGTGGGGTTTAACCTGCCCGAAACCCTGCAGCTCCAATCGGAGCCTCCAACTGCGCATGCGCAGAAAAATAATGCTGCTTCCCTGCCAGATCCCTCCCTGGCCTCCATGGACATTGGACCCCCCCCCCCCCCCCCGCAAACATTACTCACCCCCTCACCCCCCCACCATCCAGACAGATTGCGGCCACCGATCGCAGGCAGAGTGGCAGCGACCCCACCCTCATCTCCCCCTGACTCCGATGGCTCCCTCTCTCCCCTGCCTCCAATCATCATAGAGGCACAGATCCTTCCCCCACCCCCATCAGCACTCCTGCAAGTGCTCACTTGCCTTCCCCTCAATGCTAACAAGCAAACTGCGTGGAACTTTCTGGAATGCTCTGCCAAACTGCCTGCAGCTGATCTGCCCTAATGAGGGGCAGCTCCATAAAAACCCCAAGGATGGACAGACAGGCGGGCAGTGCAGGAAAAAATGGCAAAGAAATCAGCGCCCAGATTCATGGAGGGAGACCTCAGCAGGCTGCTGGATGCTGCAGAGGCAAGGCGAGACGGGGTGGGGCAGGGCAGGGTGGGGTGAGGCGGGACACCCGCTTCCCCACCCAGCAGGACACAGAGCCGGGGGGGTGACGGCAAAGCGGCCTGGGAGGCAGTTGCCGCCTCAGTCAGTGCCAGGGCACTGGCCCCCAGAACAGGGAAGAAGTGCTGCAAAAAGGTCAATGACCTCACCCGGGCACCAAGGGTGAGAGCTGAACCCCATCTAGCATCTTCCCCCAAATCACCCCTAGATCCCCCCACCCCCGGCACCCTGCGTGCTTCCAGCCCCTGACCCCCAAGCACCTCCTTCCTCCCCCCCAATGAGCCCCACAGCGCTTGCCCTCTGAAGCCCACCCCCTGATACTCTACAGGAGTCACGCCATCATTTCTCTCCTTCTCTCCCCACAGGAGAAGACCGACCATAACACTTGCGAGAGGATGAAGACAGGGGGTGGTGACCCTGACTTCTGGCTCCTCACCCCCTTTGAGGAGTGGGCGCTGGAGCTGTCCAGGGAAAGGGAGACGCGGGCTGTCAACAACATCATGGTCGGGCTGGAGTCGAGAAGTGAGCACCTGTCAATCCTCCATTCAGTTTGAGTCAATTACTAGGGGGCATGGGTTTAAGGTGCGAGGGTTTAAAGGTGATGTATGAGGCATGTTTATTTACACAGAGGGTGGTGGGTGCCTGGAACTCGCTGCTGGAGGAGGTCGCGGAGGCAGATACGACAGTGACTTTTAAGGGGCATTTTGACAAATACATGAATGGGACGGGAATAGAGGGATATGGTCCCCGGAAGGGTAGAGGGTTACAATTCAGATGGGGCAGCATGGTCGCTGCAGGCTTGCAGGGCCGAAGGGCCTGTTCCTGGATGTATTTTCTTGACGCTTTGTTCTATGTTCAATGGAGAAATGTGATTCAATTTTGTTGCATCCCGGATTCTTCTCCCTCCCTTGCGGTTAACCCTGCGTTCCGCGTTGCAGGAAGGGACCCAGATGCGCTGGGTCATCTGGAATGGAGGCCCCCACTGCAGCTCCCACCCATCCTGAGACTGACAGCTCCGGAGATTCCTTGGAGGAAGCGGGTGAAGGGAGCTCTGGGGGTGGCACCTGTTTGACGTCAGCTTCCAAATCACTGACACATTGGTGGGTCCAGTTAGTGGTGAGGCTTCTGGGTCATTCTCTGGTGAGCACGACACATCTGCTGATGTACATCGGGTAGAGGAGGGAGCGTCCGAGGCCACTGGCATGCAGGGGCCTGCCGGAGACGAGGACTCAGCTGGCCCCAGGCTACACGCTGGGCCTCTGAGATCACTTCTCCCTCAGCTGCTGGAGATGCAGCAACAGAGCCAGGGAATGCAGGGGGGGCAGACGGCCACACTGGACCGTATGTGAGGCTGTTGGGAAGAGTCCCAAAGCTTTCAAGCGGACCAGCTATTACCTGTCTTGCGTGGTTACCGGGTCAACACTGCAAGGGTGGCGTCTGCAGGGGAGACTAGGACGCGGGGGCACAGCCTTAGAATAAAAGGGAGTCACTTTAGAACAGAGATGAGGAGAAATTTCTTCAGCCAGAGAGTGGTAGGTCTGTGGAATTCATTGCCACAGAGGGCTGTGGAGGCCGAGACGCTGAGCGACTTCAAGACAGAAATTGATAAATTCTTGATTTCTCGAGGAATTAAGGGCTATGGGGAGAGAGCGGGTAAATGGAGTTGAAATCAACCATGATTGAATGGTGGAGTGGACTCGATGGGCCGAATGGCCTTACTTCCGCTCCTATGTCTTATGGTCGTATGGTCTGCAGCGGAAAGCCTGGGGCAGGGGATCCTCACCATGAGTGGCAGGCTCCAAGCAATGGCCGAGTCACAGCAGGCCACGGCTGAGGGATTCAACAGGCTTCTCGAGGTTCTGTGGCCTATGGCTGAGAGGCTCGAGAGTTTGCAGGAGACCCAGCGGGAGAGCACTGAGACACAGCGGGCTACGGCTGCAGCCCTTGAGAATGTGGCCCAGTCTCAGAGGGCACTTGCTGCGGCCATTGACAGGTGGCCCCCGACTCAGGTGGCCATCGCAGAGGGCTCGACCACCATGGGTAGAACACAGGTGGTCCTCCAGGACTGCCAGGGCCAGATGACGCCGGAGCTTCTGGACCTCACTGCAGAAGTAGCGCCGTCCCATGGAGTGACCCAGGGTCCACAGGAACCTCCAAGGGAGGAGGAAGGGCTCAAGTCCATGCCAGGGCCTTCCAGCCAGGAGACTGTGGCTGTGGCTACACCTTCTGACTCCCCCCTTCCTGACACCATGGATACATCCCAGATACCTGGAAGCGGGCCAGGGCCCTCAAGGTCCAGGGCTTCCAGAGGATGCCTGCCAAGCGCATCACAGGCCATGGGGCGAGATAGGCAACTGGCCCCCTCCACCTCCCATGTACATTCTGGGGAGATGCAAAGATGTCGTGATAGACCATGTCGGGTTAGGAAGTTGTAGTTGCACTAAGATGGCATGAGTGAAGGGCTGCACTAGTTAGATAGATCTTTAAGCACCTTAACGTTTTCCGTTCACATGTTTTTATCACTTATTATTTAGACACTTTTATTTTAAACAATAAACATTTTTTCACCACCCGTCTGTGACTAATGTATCTCGGATTTGCCTCGAACAGGGATGCTATTACCCTGACAGTCGCTGGAGGGATCCTTCATATTGATGTCAGTTGGGGAGGCCCCTCAACGCTGTGTCACTGAGAAAATGAAGCCAATCGTTCCCCTCCCCCATCCCACCCAGCTCAGGGCCCTGTAAGGGGGTTTACAGATTCCTTCCCCACCACACAGACATGGGCCCAGGTGCCAGCGTGCATGCGGAGCTCAGGTAGGAGTCAGACTAATTTGCACCAGAGCATCATCATCATGGTGCTTAGCGAGTCGTCATCACCCTCCTGTCTGCCAAATAACTCACTAACACAGAGTACCCAGGCCCACCACTCTGGTGTGGCAATGTTGAAGGAGATAGTAGGAGTTTTGGCGGGGGGGGGGTGGTGGAAATGGAACCCATGTGCATAAACACAGGCCCCTAGTTAGTGAAGCACCTGGTGATCAGGGTCTCACTGTCCTTGCACGCCTGATCCTTGCTGCCAGCCCTCCAGTGCCTGGGTGATGTTACTTGGCATTGTCCTCCTCCTCCTCCTCCTCCCCCTCCTCTTCCTCCTCCTGCTGAGTGGCTTCCTCCCCAGCGATGCCCGGCTGGTCAGCCTCCACATCCTCCTCCTCCAAAAGGTCTCCTCTCTGCTGTGCCAGGTTGTGCAGGGCACAGCACACCACCACAGTGCGGGAAGAGATCGGGTGTCATCAGCCATGTCCGAAGCGGGTAACCCATCTCACCCACAAGCCACCCCTGCAGCCTGGGCTCCTCCTCAAAGGCCTCCGGTATGTCTGAGCTCCTCAGAATGAATCTGTCGTGCGCGCTGCCGGGGAGTCTGGCACAGCCGGGCATGATGTTCATCTTGTGACCACAAACCAGTTGGACATTTAGGGAGTGGAACCCCTTTCTACTGACAAATCTTCGTGGATGCTGCAACGGGGCCTTGAGGGCGACGTGGGTGCAGTCGATGGCCTCCTGCACATTGGGCATCCCCGCAATGGCTGTGAATCCTGCAGCCCGGGCTTCCTGCTGGGCCGGGTCCAGGTCAAATTTGATGTACTGCCCAGCCCGGGCATACAGGGCTTCCGTGTGGACAGCTGACTGGGAAATGCCATGTACATCTCCGCTGGGGGTCTGGAAGGAGCCTGTGGCATAAAAGTTCAGAGCAGCCGTCAATTTGACAGCCACCAAGAGTGGGTGCCCCCCTCCGTCCCGAGATGCCAAGTCCTGCAGCAGGTGGCACCGGTGTTGCACTGTCTCCTTTCGGAGCCGGAACTATCGGCGGCACACGGTGTCCAACATTTGTTTAAATGACACTCATGTGTGGAACTGCCGGGGTCTCTGCTCGCTCCTTCTCCTGCGCCACCCCCACCCCCCGGGTGAACGGCGGCCACTTCCTGCCTCCGGTGGCCATCTCCCTCTACTCCTGCCAGTGGTGAGGCCTGGGCTTCCTCTGCCCGCAATTCTTCCTCCAGCTCCTCCTCCTCAGCTCCAGCAGCAACCAAAAGAACAGCAAGATCGATCAGTTGCATCGCAAAAGCCATCTCGTCACTCTGAAGATTGGGATGGGGGTAGGAGGGTGGATTTGGAGAAGGAGAGAGACTCATGGAGAGATTAAGGATACTGCTTGCCCCTAGCCCAGCAACACACACTGCCCACACTGGCTATTCCCCCCACAGGCCCCCCAGCAACACAGCCCCCCCCATTCCCCACCCACAAGTCCCCCAAAACACTGCCCCCCCCCCCCACAGCAGCATAGTGCCCCCACAGCCCCCACATCCTCCCGCCAGTAACCCACACCCAGAGCTCATGCAGTAGTGAGCACAGGCACTGCTGGTTGAAAAGTCTTGAGGCTACAGCACTGCCATTTCAAAGGGTTTCCAGCACATCCCCCACCTGGAAGAGTGCTGCGTGCACTAGGACCCAGCAGCATCCCCAAGACCCGATGTCAGCGTTGAGACCCGGGTCCGTGCTGCAAATCAGACATCGGACACTGTGATCAGCAACAGCCCCCAGCCCCCCCCCCCCCACCCCCCCACACACCGTCGCAGAGCCCTCCCGGCCCGAAATGCAACATGGCCGCTACGAATGACCCCCTGTGAGCAGCTGGGAGCTGTTGGAAGCTCGGCACTTACCCCCTCACTAACCCTCACTGATGGAGCGCCCGAATCGGACTTTTATGGAGCATGTCTGTTCCAGACCGATTCCGGATTGGGCGAACGCGGTGGTAAAGGCAGACGTGTGGGTAAAGTGGGGCGTGAAGCTCACTAATTACATTGAGATGAATGCAAAAATATCTAAATTGGTGTCGGGTGCGGTCCCGATCACGGCCATTTTCGGGCCTTGGTAAAGAGTGAACCGGCGTGAAAACGAGCACAGGTCATGCTAATCGCCTCACGCCCGACTTTACCAAATTTTCACACCCGAAAACGGGGGCAACGTGATGGTAAAATACCACCCAGAGTGCTTTGCAGCCAGTGAAGTTCTTTTGAAGTGTGGTCGCTTTTGTACTGTTGGAAACTGGGAAGTCAATTTATAGTACACAGGATCCCACAAAGAGCACCAAGAATTGATATTTACCTGGCACATTTAATGTAATGAAATATCCCAAAGTGTTTCACGGGACATTTTAAAACAGAGACTGATACTGAGCCACATATGAAGGTGTTAGGTCAGGTGACTAAAAGCTTGGTTAAAGAAATTTGTTTTAAGGAGTGTCTTAAAGGAGGAAAGCACGGTAGAGACGTGGAGAGATTCCGGGAAGGAATTCCAGAGCCTGGGGCCCAGGCAGCTGAAGGCATGACCGCCAATGACGGAGGAATTTTAATCTGGAATGTGGAAGAGTCCGGAATTATAGGCGGGCAGATATCCCGGAATGGTGGCGGGGGGCGGGGGGGGGGGTGGAGGAGATTACATGGATAGCGAGAGGGTGGGGCCATGGAGGGATTTGAAAGTAAGGATGAGGATTTAAAACAAAGATGTAGCCTGACCAGTGAGAGCCAGTGTAGGGTCAGTGAGCGCAGGGGTGATACGGGAATGGGACTTGTAGTGAGTTTTGGATAACAATGTGGGAGATTGGCCAGGAATGCATTGGAATGGTCGAATTTTGAGGAAACAAATGCATGAATGAGGTGAGGAGAAGTTTCTTCACCCAGAGGGTGGTGAATGTGTGGAATTCACGACCACAGAAAGCAGTTGAGGCCAAAACATTGTCTGATTTGAAGAAGAAATTAGATATAGCTGTTGGGGCTGAAGGGATCAAGGGATATGGGGGGGGGTAAGGGGGAATCAGAATATTGAATTCAATGATCAGCCATGATCAAAATGAATGGCAAAGCAGGCTCGAAGGGCTGAATGGCCTCCTCCTGCTTCTGGTTTCTATGGGCCTGATTTTGCCATCAAGTTGCGCTCATTTCCGGGGGCCAAAACTTGGTAAAGTTGGGCATGAAGCGAGTAGCGTGATCCGCTCCCGCTTCCGCACCCGTTCTCCCTTTACCAATGGCTCAAAATGGCTGCCGTCGAGACCGAGCCTGAAAAATGTATTGGCATGCATTTAAATTGAATTAATGGGCTGCACGCCCAAACTTACCAGCACTTCCCCCTTTGCCACCACGTTCGCCCGTCCAGATTCAACGCAAAACAGACATGGTCCACAAGGTCCGATTTGGGCGCTCCAGCTTCTGAAGAGAAAAGTTCAGAGCTTCCGGCGGCTCTCAGACTCAGATCGGTGGGGGTGGTGGTGGGGGTTGGGGGGGTGGGGGGGGGGGTCGGCGGGTCAGATCGCTCTCTGGTAGGGAAGGAGAGGGAGGCAGGTCAGATCGTTCTCTGGTGGTGGTGGGGGGGAGGGAGGCGGGCCAGATGGCTCCCTGGTGGGGGGGGAGGCGGGTCAGATGGCCCTCTGGTGGGGGGGAGGTGGGTCAGAAGGCTCTCTGGTTGGGGGGGGGAGGGAGGCAGGTCAGATGGCTCTCTGGTGAAGATCGGGGGGGCAGGGGCAGGGGGGTCCGCTGCCACTCTGTGTGCGATTGGTGGGAGGGTCCGCTACCACTCTATGTGTGATCAGTGGGGGGGAAGGGGAGTCCGCTGTCACTCTGCGTCTTATTGGTGGGGGGAAGGGGGGCATGCGCAGTTGGGGGCTCCGATCAGAGCTGCAGCGTTTCGGGTGCATTAACATCAGAACATAAGAACTAGGAGCAGGAGTAGGCCATCTGGCCCCTCGAGCCTGCTCCGCCATTCAATAAGATCATGGCTGATCTTTTCATGGACTCAGCTCCACCTACCTGCCCGCTCACCAGAACCCTTAATTCCTTTACGGTTCAAACATTTATCTATCCTTGCTTTAAAAACATTCAATGAGGTAGCCTCAACTGCTTCACTGGGCAGGGAATTCCACAGATTCACAACCCTTTGTGTGAACAAGTTCCTCCTCAACTCAGTCCTAAATCTGCTTCCCCTCATTTAGAGACCATGCCCCCTAGTTCTAGTTTCACCCACGAGTGGAAACAACTTCCCTGCTTCTATTCTATCTATTCCCTTCATAATCTTATGTGTTTCTATAAGATCTCCCCTTATTCTTCGGAATGCCAATGAGTATAGCCCCAGTCTACTCAGTCTCTCCTCATAAGCCAATCCTCTCAACTCCTCTTAAGCCCCGCCCACACACTTCAGAAGCACGATTCAGAATTGCTGATATTTTCTCAGGCAGAGTGCGTACGGGGGCGCCAGAGAATGAGTCTAAAAGTCGGATCTGAAACATCCCCAGTTTTAAGTCTGCCCGGAACTTAGAATCAAAATGGTAAAATAGGGCCCTATGTTTTGACGTTTTCAGCAGCCAATGAGCTGAGAGAGAGGATAGACAAATCATGGTACAGAGGGGGAAATGGGTCTTTGTGATGATGCAAATATGAGGTTAGAAGATCATCTCAGGACCAAAGGTGAAGCCACAATAGTGAACAGACTGAGCTAGTCTCAGACTTTACACCCGAACCCCTGCCTCTTTCCTTATTCAATATGCATTAGGTGAGAACTTACTGTTTCACCAGCCTGCGATTCGCCTGCCCCATCATGTCCTCAGCAGATCCTTGCTCCAGGCACTATACTTAACCCACATGGGCCTTTCAATGTTTGTCACCCAGGACTGCTCCAGGTGAGATATGGCCCCCAAAAAGATGAGGAGTGCAGCCCCCAGGTTTAGTGAGGCCCGGCTGGGTCACCTGGCTGCCAAGGGCTGTCATGAACTCCTCTATCCTGGAGATGGCCGGTGGAGGTCGAACAAGGTCACCAAGCTGGCATGTGGCGATGAGTGCCACTTCAGCCCACAGGAGAACAGCCATACCGTGCCACAAGCAGATAAATGGTCTCCTTCGCACAGTCAGGGTAGTTCGACCTCCTCATCCCTCTCAGCTCACACTCTCACACGCCCCTCACGCCCTCACTGGATCAGTCCACACGGACCTCATACACGACCAGCACAGTGAACATCACCACTCACTCCCACACACATCTCTATCTGAGCTCACATTCTGGGCGGTTGGTATCCTGACCCTGTACATGGTTCCACTCAGCGCCCACACAAAGCAGGAACCTTCATCATCGGCCTCGGCATACTTCCTGCTCACACTCTCTGTCTGTCTCCATGGGGACCAGGTTCACCCATAACAACAAGGAGCAGTCCCAGACCCCAGAGATCAGAGCCAGTGCTCAGTATGAGGAGCGTCCAGTACACTTGGCTGGTAAAGACAGCTTATTATTATACCTGCAGCAATGGTGATGTCGGTGGCGCAGATGCAAATGAGTGCCTTGCATCACCTGCTCCTTCAGACAGTTGGGCTGTGAGTGTGATGTTATGTCTTGGAGTCTTGTTGCCATGCGCTAATTATCTCGACCTTCTTTCATAAGCCCCACAGCCAAGCACCCCAGGGACAGCGAGAGGCAGCCCCTCATCCCCAGCCCCAAGGACACCTCAGATGAAGATCTTGAGGACCCACTTGTGGAAGACCTGTCACAGCGCCCACTCACACCCTCCCCCAGCGCAGAGACACACACCAGGGTGGGATCCAGATCTAGAGAGCAGGCTTGCTGTCATAAACTGGTGAAAACAGCACCGGTTCTGGTCAGTAGCAGGCCGGGTGGTGGTGGCGGTAGTGGGGTGGGGGGGGGGGGGGGGGGGGGGGGTGGGGGTGGCATCCAAGGTCACCAACACTCAGAGGGCAGCTGGAGGCCAGGATTCTGCAGAGCCCCAGTCAGATAATGGACTTGGTCTTGTTGTAGATGTTGCACAGTTGGATGGTGGTTGCCTTGGAGACCTTGGTCCAGCACACACCACCTGTGCTGCTGCGGGAATTGCAGTCCATTGCTGGCATGCACCAGTGGCTACGTGAGAGGGGGCACGGGCATCTTGATCTCACTCCAGAGTCCCCTTCTCCTCAAGGAGTAAGACAGAGGCCCTCAGACTCCCATAGGATAGAGGAACAGCAGCTGGACATCCTGGGGCCACCCAACCAGGTAACTCTGAGATTATCCAACTGATCCGAATCCCGTCTCCCTGTGACCCTATCAGTTCCGGCTCCAGGGGCCGAGGAGGGTGTAGATGTCTCACAGCAAGAGACCTAAAGCCAGCCAGGACCCTCAACACCTTGGGCCTCCACAAGACGTCTGCCAAAGTCCTCACAGACAAGTCAGCAGGCTGCCTCCACCTCCACTGTGGATGCCATAGCATTGGGTTAGGAAGACGAAGGGATAATAGGAGCACAGGAATGGTACAGGTGTTGACCACACGGATATACTTTCCACTAAAGTAAATACAATTGCACCCATTCCACATCTTGTGTCTGCCTCCTCTGGATGCTGAGTTGTGCTGTGGCCTATCAGGTGTCACATCTTGTACCTTCCCTCCATCTATCACTGATCTCTCATCATGTGCCTCTGGACCCCATTGTCTGAAACCATCTCATCACAGTATGTGTCCTTTCCCAGTTCTCCTGCAAAATTAGTGATGTGTCACCCTGTGTGTGAAAGGTACTGGTGTGAGACATCGTGTTGATAAGTATTGTGGGTACAAATGATGATCATTCTTGGCTGTGTAAGACGGGGGCCCATCTAGTCCCCGACCCCTGTATTGTGCTAAGGTGCAGTGTCCAAGGAGAGATGTAGATGTGTACAGAGAAGTGTAACCTCTCCTTTATCTCCATGTACTGTCAACCTGGGACCATACCCAGAGGTCGTGCATGCTCCCGTTGGCATGCGATGATTCAGGAAACATTAAACAAAGCTCAATTTTCCTCACATTCTTTTCTCTGCTTTTTTAAAAGTTCATTCAAGGGTCAAGGGCGTCGCTGGCTGGCCAACATTTATTGCCCATCTCTCGTTGCGCTTGAAGGGCAGTTGAGAATCAACCACATTGCTGTGACTCTGGAGTCACATGTAGGCCAGACCGGGCAAGGACGGCAGATTTCCTTCCCTAAAAGACATTAGTGAACCAGATGGGTTTTTCTGAAAATCGACAATGGTTTCATGGTTATCAGTGGATTTTTAATTTCAAATTTTGTTTTATTGAATTCAAATTCTATCATTTGCCATGGGGGATTCAAACCCAGGTCCCCAGAACATTAGCTGAGTTTCTGGATTAATAGTCTAGTGGCAATACCACTTGGCCATCACCTTCTGCTGAAACATTGAAAGAAAAACATGAATTAGCAGCAATCTCCAAAGGTTCTTTTTTTGTTTAGTGAGTGACTGTGACTTCAGGGACTTGTTCACAGTGCAGGCACCAATTAGCCAAGGCAATCATGGCAATGGTTGAGAGCACAGAGTGTTCTCAGTGTCAGACTATCCCCACTCTCTTACACCAATATCAATCGATCCACAACTATGAGATGGACCTGGCCTGCCATTTGGATAGTCTGCATTTATCCAGTTTACACATTATCCATTCAGTGGACTGAATGACTGCATACTTTGCAATACACATCAGGCCAGATGTTCTGTGAGGGCATGAGATTCTTTCTGGGATTCCCATCTCTGAATCCAGATGCCCACTTCTCCAGATGCCCACTCGTGTTTGCAGTCCCCATCGCAGAGGGAAATAACTGTGATTGTTATAAAGGATTACTGCACAGAGATCGCTAACTGGGATAATCAGAATGATTCTCGTATGAATGTGCTTTACGTTGACAGCTTATTATTGCCTCTATTGCAACAGTGATGCTTCTAACATGTCTCAGCTGTGCATCCCTCCTCATGTGGGAATGCAGGTCTCAGAAGGTGACACCTTTAATTGGTCTCCCAGTGCTGGGCTCCACTCCTCCCAGAACCCCACCAGCCCTCTCTAGCTGTGTTGGGTTTTTGTTTTATTTTCCACTGCTCCATTGCCTGAGGTTCCAAGATGGTGGTTCTCAGGTTTTATCACCAGACCAGCTTCAGCTCTCCCTGTGTGACCATGGCAATCCCTCCCAGTGTCCTGGAGGAAGTTAATGTTCAGGTTTCCCTCCCTCCTGCTACTCTCAGTCCTCCCTCTGTAATTCTGGATCCCATTATAATCGTGGTTGATATCGCTGTCTTACTCCCTGAGTTAATTGAGGTGGATGTCCCTATAGCCCATGTAGACCTTACCCCTCTCTACCTTGAGACCTACTGTACCGTCACATATAGGGATCCCCCCATGAAGACCTATAAGAGGAGGCAGTGGCAAAGTGGTATTGTCACTGGACTAATAATCCAGAGACCCAGAGTAATGATCTGTGGATCCGGGTTCGAATCCCACTATGGCAGATGGTGAAATTTGAATTAAATAAAAAACTTCTGGAATTAAGAATCTACTGATGACCGTGAAATCATTGCCGGACTGTCGGAAAAACCTATCTGGTTCACTAATGTCCTTTAGGAAAGGGAATCCGCCATCCTGGAAACTGGAAAAAATGCAGACTATCCAAATGGCAGGCCAGGTCCATCTCATAGTTGTAGATCGATTGATATTGGTGTAAGAGGGTGGGGATAGTCTGACACTGAGAACACTCATAACCATTGCCATGATTGCCTTGGCTAATTGGTGCCTGCACTGTGAACAAGTCCCTGAAGTCACAGTCACTCATTAATCAATGACAAAAAAACAAAAAAAGAACCTGTGGAGATTGCTGCTAACTCATGTTTTTAATTCAGTGTTTTTTTAGCAGAAGGCGATGACCTACTGGTATTATCGCTAGACTATTAATTCAGAAACTCAGCTAATGTTCTGGGGACCTGGGTTCAAATCCCCTATGGCAAATGGTGGAATTTGAATTCAATAAAAAAAATATTTGGAATTAAAAATCTAATGATGACCATGAAACCATTGTTGATTGTCGGAAAAACCCATCTAGTTCACAAATGTCTTTTAGGGAAGGAAATCTGCCATCCTTACCTGGTCTGGCCTACATGTGACCCAGATCCACAGCAAGGTGGTTGACTCTTAAATGCCCTTGAGCGACTAGTGATGGGCAATAAATGTTGGCCCAGTCAGCGACACCCACATTCTATGAACAAGTGAGAAAAACCACTGAGTGCCCAGGCCCACACTACACGTTTCCCAGTCTACAGACTGCAGATGCGTCCCCCTGAATGTACCACCTGCAACTGAGTACAAGGCCAGAACCACACCGCCCCCCCGCTCCCGGAGCCCAGCCCCGCATGTGTGAGGTGCTGACCATGCCCTCTGCACACTATGCTGGGCACTACTGATAGTAGACTGACACGCCAGCTCCGTCCCTGGACTGTCCAAGGACAAACGTTTTCAATCCCAGACCACGACTTAAGCACTTCTTTAGTTGGCTATCTTGATATTCTGCCTGAGATTTTCTTGGGGCTGCTGCCCTTGACTCTCTTTGCCCCTGGCCATGAGATTTCTTTGCCCCCATTCATCTGAACCCTCCAATCACGTCTCCGGTTTCAACAGTCTTCCTCACCTGCAGCCCCTCCAGCCCCTTCCGTTGCCTTTGTCTTGCCTCTCGCTACCTCGTCAAACCTTTAATCCTGATCACATTAGAACTCATTCCCTTCCCGTTGGCCTGATATATCGAGCCTTCCCTGAAATAGCACCCTGAAATGGATGTGCTGAAACCTGCCACAGAGTCTGGAGCGGCGTCAGCGCAATGCAAGGTCAGCAATGACATGTGCAAAGTCCTCTTCACCAGGTGCACATTGCATATATTCTGTTGGGATGTACGACAGTCTAATTAGATGCTAAAATTTTCTTTTGATCCAGTGCAAGCTGCCTTGATAACAAGAATCATGATATTCTAATGTATTCAAACAGCCTTCCTGACATGACTCATCAATAAACACAATCCGTCATTCAGGGCTGGAGCAGACGATTCCAAACTCTCTTTTTCCACTGATAGGAAACTGACAATTTGGCCCCCGCAATATTTTCACCTCCCACTGCAGCTGGAAATGCTCATCGAGTCTGCACCGACAACAATCCCACCCAGGCCCTATCCCCATCACCCCGCATACTTACCCTGCTAGTCCCCGTGACACTAAGGAGCAACTTAACATGGCCAATCAACCTAACCCACACGTCTTTGGATTGTGAGAGGAAACCAGAGCACCCGGAGGAAACCTATGCAGACACGGGGAGGACGTGCAAACTCCACACAGGCAGACACCCAAGGCCGGAATTGAGCCCGGGTTCCTGGCACTGTGAGGCAGCAGTGCTAACCACTCTGCCTCCGTGCTGTCCTGATGAGTGCAAGATGAAAAACTTTGACAGTATGTCTCTTTTTTTTCAGCAATACTTAAATTATTTCTTCCTTTTGTTTCCTGAGCCTGCTGCTATCTCTTTGTTTTGTCATCAGATTGCGCTGCCTCAGCTGGACTTGGAATTTAATGTATAACATTGTGCAACTAACGATGATTCGACCCAGATCCTCAAGTGACTACAAGGCATTGACATGCGCTGAGAGATTATGGAGCAGGTCACTTGAAGAGAGTTCTGTATTCCTGTTGTCTCAATCTGGCTGAGTTCCCATGGGTGTGTTGGCCTTTGCTTTGCTTTACTGTGACTCTAATGTAGATATAGTTCATGATCTACTATCGCGTTTCACAGGCTTCCCGTATTTGACTTTCTCATCTTGCTGTGTCGTTTTGCACTCGTCCCCTCTCCCGCTGTACTGGCTGCTGGTTGCAATTCCTTCTTTTTTTTTCTTACGATATTGGGAGTATATTTACTGCATTTTATTTGGGCGAAATATTTTATTTAGCTTTGAGGGAATAACGTGGGGACATGCAGTAGACATACCACCTACCCTACCTGCAATACCACCTGCGGCACCACCTATCACCCTATCCACCTACCATCCTCAGGGGCACTTTTTTCACACAGAGGGTGGTGAGTGTCTGGAACAAGCTGCCAGAGGCAGTGGTAGAAGCGGGTACAATTTTGTTTTTTAAAAAGCATGGGTAAGATGGGTATATAGGGTTATGGGCCAAACATGGGCAATTGGGACTAGTTTAGTGGTAAAAAAAGAACGACATGCCAAGTTGGGCTGAAGGGCCTGTTTCCATGCTGTAAGCCCTATGAGCCCAATTTTACCATCAAGTTGCACCCATTTTCAGGCGCAAAAGCTTGGTAAAGTCGGGCGTGAGGTGAGTAGCTCGATCCGCGCCCGCCTCCACGCCGGTTCCCCATTTACCAAGGCCTGAAAATGGCCGCAATCGGGACCGTGCCCAAAATGGCCGCAACGGCCCTTTAAATGCATTTGCCTGCATTTCAATTGACGTAATGGGCTGCACGCCCAACCTTACCGGCACTTCTCCCTTTACCACCGCGTTCACCCATCCAGAATCGGCACGAAAGAGACATGCTCCACAAAAGTCCAATTCGGGCGCTCCAGTTAGTGAGGAGGTAAGTGCCGAACAGATCTCTGCTTGACATCAGTGGGGTGAAATGGGGGGTCCACTGCCACTCTACCTGAGATCAATAGGGGGGAAGGAGGGTTCGCTGCCACTCTGCCTGAGATCAGTGAGGGGGAAGGGGGAGGGGCCCCCGATCGGTCTGGGTGGCGGAGGGGTTGGGAGGATAAGAGGGTCAGTAATTTGGGGTGGGGCAATGTCTGTGGGGGCCAGGGGGGAGGTATTATCTGACCCGGGAGCAATGTGGCAGGGGAGCTGCATTCTATCATTTTTTTCTGCGCATGTGCAGTTGGAGGTGCTGATTGGAGCTGCAGGATTTTGGGCGTGTTGAGCCCCGCCCACAGACTTGTGCAGCGCGATTCAGAATCGCTGATATTCTTTCAGGTAGAGTGCGTATGGGGGCGCCTGAGAACAGTCAGATCTGAAACACTCCCAGTTTCAAGTCCGCCCTTAGAATCAAAATGGTAAAATAGGGCCTGATGACTCTCTGCAGATTGGGGCCATGAAACACATGGTTGAAGGAGCGATGTATGAAAAGTGATTTCATGGAACATTGGTGCCAATATTGGGACAGGAAGCAGCTGTAATCCCTTCTAAGAGGGATACAAATGAATGGTCTAATTGGGCACATGAGTCATGCAGGCTTGGAGGGCCGAAGGGCCTGTTCCTGTGCCATATTGTTCTTTGCTCTTTGTTCTCTTGGAATGGACTTTTCTTGACCTGGACTAGGGACCAGGGTAGCAAATGCAAGGAATAAATGTATTGTCCAACGGAGGGAGGGGCAGTCTTAGTTAGACAATGCAGTACAGGTAACAGTCTGTAAATAAAAGGGGAGAGTAGAGTCACTTCAACTGAGGAAATTTGGCTTGGTGAGATTTGATCTACCTCGAATTTACAGGTCTTCCAGCTTACAAAGAGTTGTCCTCAACTGTGTTTTCACAGATAGGGTGGATTTTACTGTCACTTCGGCCCGAGGTTTGTACGGTCCCACCCAAGGCAACGGAGATGCTGTTCTCCGAGTCTCACCAGCCCCGGAATCAGGACGAGCGTGCCGGTAAAATTCTGGCCATAGATTCCAAAGCTGAGGACTTGGTGTTGAGGGACACGCTAAAGCTTGGGGCAGCCCCCTTAGAGTAACAGGGAAAGGTCGTTGTCTAAGGCCTTTCAGCCATAATACACCATGGGGCAGGCAAGCCTGTACAAACCCCTCGGCTATGTGCTTGATATTGAATAGGAATGCAAAAGTATTGAAGTTGTATTGAGGCACCTCAGAGGGGAACAGGCTGTGTGAAGGAAGGCTATAGTTTATTTATTAGTCACAAATAAGGCTTACATTAACACTGCAATGAAGTTACTGTGAAATTCCCCGAGGATGAATTCTATTGCACATTTAGTACTTTTTCAATTTGAAATGTTCCTCTCTCCCCCCCCGCCCCCCCCCCCCCCCCCCCCCCCCCCCCCCCCCCTCAGGCTGTGTGCCTGACACAGAATATCATTGAAAATATCAAAAAGATTACAATCTTAGAATCTTAGAAACGCTACAGCACAGAAAGAGGCCATTCGGTCCATCGAGTCTGCACCGACCACAATCCCACCCAGGCCCTACTCCCATATCCCTACATATTTACCCACTAATCCCTCTAACCTACGCATCCCAGGACACTAAGGGCAATTTTTAGCATGGCCAATCAACCTAACCCACACATCTTTGGAATGGTGTAGCAGCATCTAAGGGTGAGACACACTGCATGGAGATAAGTTGGGTTTTTATGGCACTTTCTGTAAATGTCTTACTGAAATGTTTTGCAGTGTATGTTTATAAGTCTTATGAATAAAATATATTTTTGGAAAAAAAATACTTTGGACACTGCAGGTAAAGGAAAAAACTAAAATATGTAAGGTGATTAATGCAGGTGAGAGAAATAAGGAATGTGCGAGCATATCAATAATGTGGAAGTACCTTAGGACGCGTGGCCCAGGAAAGTCTTTTTTATACACAGGCATAATCTACAGTAATAAAACTGAATATGGACCAAACACAGGGAAATGGGACTAGTTCAGTTTAGGAATCTGGTCAGCTGAAGGGCCTGTTTCCGTACTGTATATCTCTAGGACTCTTTGGGGGCAATTCTCCCAGCCTGCAGTGGGCTAGGAGACTCAAGCGGAGGCTGTTTAGTGGGCTTCCTGCTGGGCGCCATGGCCTCTGTGAGACTCCGGGAGCCGGATTTCCAGAGCCGTCAGCTCCGCACCAGAAATTGGCACGGAGCTGTATAATTTATTTAAATTACAATTTACATATAATTAGCAGGTCCAGGACTGAAGTTTCCGGGCACTCTCGCATCTCCCCTCACCCCCCAGCCCGCTAGGAGTGTTTCACTCCAGTGGGTTTACAACAGCTCCCTGCTTGAGGGGAGCAGATGGCCCGACCCTGCTGGAGTGAAGGGGGGCCATGGACGCCCCCCCAGGAGGTCGAGGTGAGGGGGGTACCCCCTGGGTATTGCCAGCCCGGCAGTGCCATCCTGGCCCCCTGGCACTGCCTAAGGGGCAAACTGGCAATGCCAAAGAGGCATTTTGTCACTGCCCACCGGGCATCAGGCAGTGCCAAGAGGGCAGGGCCTAATGGGGCAGAGCCTCTGGGGGGGTGATCGGTGAGGGTGGGGGATCCCGCTGCCACTCTGCACTCGGGCTTGGTGACAGAGGGAGGGGGGACAGCAATCAGGGCTGGCCATTGTGGTGGGTCGGGTGAGGGTCAACCTGTCGGGGGGAGGGGTCAGGATTAGGGGGCTGGAGCTGCCAATGGGGGGGAGATCAGATCTGAGGGGGTGAGGGGATATGGGAGGTCGATCGGGTGGGTGAAGTCAGCAGGTTTTCTTCCCTGAGGAATTTTGTGAACTGTGTTTTTATTTCAATCCAATAGTTTTATGTTCACTCTTACCAATATCCATTTATCATTTACAGAGTTCAAAAAACATTGAATGATCAGAATGCTGGTGTGGGATTTGAACTCAGTTCGGCTGGATTATTGGTCCAAGTTTCCACCTCTTTTTCTTTCAGATCTCTTTTTTAATTTTCTATAACTTTCCTGATGCTTGTTGCGCTTCACGATACCCTTTCATCTCCCAAAGTCCTGGCGATAGACCGGAGGGATTTCTTGATAAAGGAAATATTTGTGTCTGTGTCTTGGCTCAGAAATGAATTGAATTGGGAACTTTCTTTGGTTCCCGGTGCCGTTCAGGTAAAACATTGATGTTAATGTGAATTAATGGCCATAAACTGGAAAATCCAAATCCCTGTCTGTTGGAAGGTTAGAGGAAGAGAACTCACTTCAACCATTCTGCTGGATAAATGGCTGCGCAGCTTTCTTTATTCTTTCTTGGTTTGTGAACATGTGTTGCCCATCCCCAATTGCCCTTGAATTGAGTGACTTGTTAGGCCATTGCAGAGGGCAGTTGAGAGTCAACCATATTGCTGTGGAGGTGGAGTTGCATGTAGGCCAGACCAGGTATGGACAATTTCCTTCCCTAAAGGGCATTAGTGAACCAGATGGTGTTTTTCACAACAATTGATGATAGTTTCATTGTTGCCATTACTGAGATTAATTTTATATTCCAGACTTTATTAACTGAATTTAAATTCCACCAGCTCCCATAGTGGGATTTGAACCCTTTGCCCCCAGTACAGAAGACTAAGGAAATTTGGCATGTCAGCTACGACTCTCACCAACTTTTACAGATGCACCATAATAAACATTATTTCTTGTTGAATCATAGCTTGGTACGATTCCTGCTCTGCCCAAGACCGCAAGGAACTACAAAAGGTAGTTTCCCTTTCCCAGTCTCCCATCCATTGATTCTGTCTGCACTTCCCACTGCCTCGGCAAAGCAACCAGCATAATCAAGGACCCCACGCACCCCGGACATTTTCTCTTCCACCTTTTTCTGTCAGGAAAAAGATATAAAAGTCTGAGGTCACGTACCAATCGACTCAAAACAGCTTCTTCCCTGCTGCCACCAGACTTTTGAATGGACCTACCTTGCATTAAGTTGATCTTTCTCTACACCCTAGCTATGACCGTAACACTACATTCTGCGTTCTCTCATTTCCTTCTCTATGAACGGTATGCTTTGTCTATATAGCGCGCAAGAAACAATGCTTTTCATTGTATGTTAATACATGTGACAATAATAAATCAAATCAAAATCAGCTCGCCATCTGGATTACTAATCCAGCGACATTGCCACTATTGTCACCGAATGAATAGGTTTTAATTGTGATTGGGGATTTGAACACAATGGCCGGAATTTTACCGCCATGCTTGCCCTGGAATTGGGGCGGGCATGGCTCGCAAAACGGAATTCTCCGTTGGCCTTGGGTGGGATTTTACGAGCCTCACCCAAGCGCGGTGGTAAAATACCGACTAATGGGTTAATTGGAAGAGTGACCCCTGGATACAAGGATGCATTGTGCAGGTTTACAGAATGCTGTCTTGTAGATCTCATGCTGTGTAAGGAACATATTTTAATACAGATATATTTAATCCCTTGCATACTAAATTTAATTACATTTTCAAGTATTTAACTCCCTGGGTGAGTTTCCCACCCCTTGCCATGCTTTGCAATGGCGAAGGCGGCCCACCATCGGTTGGCGGTGGGATTTTCCGCTTCCGCTGTTGTCCACGGGTTTTCCCATTGTTCGCACCCTCTGTGGATGGGAAACCCACAGCAGGGATTGGCATTGGCAGCATGCCTGAAAATCTTTGGCCTTATATTTGTCACATTTCATTGATTATTGTAAGAAGTTCACCAGGTTGATACCGGAGATGAGGGGTTTGGATTATGAGGAGAGGCTGAGGAGATTGGGTTTGTACTCGTTGGAGTTTAGAAGGATGAGGGGGGATCTTATGGAGACTTATAAGATAATGCGGGGGCTGGATAGGGTGGAGGCGGAGAGATTCTTTCCACTTAGTAAGGAAGATAAAACTAGAGGACGCAGCCTCAAAATAAAGGGGGGTCGGTTTAAGACAGAGTTGAGGAGGAACTTCTTCTTCCAGAGGGGGGTGAATCTCTGGAATTCTCTGCCCACTGAGGTGGTGGAGGCTACCTCGCTGAATCTGTTTAAAGCGCGGATGGATGGATCCCTGATCGGTAAGGGAATTAAGGGTTATGGGGATCAGGCGGGTAAGTGGTACTGATCCACGTCAGATCAGCCATGATCTTATTGAATGGCGGGGCAGGCTCGAGGGGCTAGATGGCCTACTCCTGCTCCTATTTCTTATGTTCTTATGTTCTAAGTCTCACAACACCAGGGTAAAGTCCAACAGGTTTATCTGGTAGCATGAGCTTTCGGAGTGCTGCCCCTTCATCAGGTCAGGTGAGTGGAGAGTTAGGTTCACAAACAGGGCATATGTAGACACAGACTCAATTGCAAGATAATGGTTGGAATGCGAGTCTTTTCAGGTAATCAAGTCTTTACAGGTACAGACAATGTGAGTGGAGAGTGGGTTAATCACAGGTTAAAGAGGTGTGAATTGCCTTAAGTCAGGACAGTTAGTGAGATTTTGCAAGCCCAGGCAAGTCGTGGGGGTTACAGGTAGTGTGACATGAACCCAAGATCCCAGTTGAGGCCGTCCTCATGTGTGCGGAACTTGGCTATCAGTTTCTGCTCAGCCATTCTGTGTTGTTGTGTGTCGTGAAGGCCGCCTTGGAGAACGCTTACCCGAAGATTGGAGGCCGAATGCCCTTGACTGCTGAAGTGTTCCCTGATGGGAAGGGAACACTCCTGTCTGGTGATTGTCGAGCGGTGTCCATTCATCCGCTGTCGTAGCATCTGCATGGTCTCACCGATGTACCATGCCTCGGGACATCCTTTCCTGCAGCGTATCAGGTCGACAACATTGGCCGAGTTGCAAGATTATGTACCGTGTACCTGGTGGATGGTGTTCTCACATGAGATATGGCGTCCGTGTTGATGATCCGGCACATCTTGCAGAGGTTGCCGCGGCAGGGTTGTGTGATGTTGTGGTCGCTGTTCTCCTGAAGGCTGGGTAGTTTGCTGTGGACAATGGCCTGTTTGAGGTTGCGCAGTTGTTTGAAGGCAAGTGGTGGGGGTGTGGGGATGGCCGTGGCGAGGTGTTCTTCTTAAACGATGACATGTTGAAGGCTCTGGTGAAGATGTCGTAGCTTCTCCGCTCCTGGACGATGAAGGGTACTCTGTCCGCCGTGTCCCATCAATCAAGATACATCGATGACATTTTCTTCCTTTGGACTCATGGTGAACAATCACTGAAACAACTATATGATGACATCAACAAGTTCCATCCCACCATCAGACTCACCATGGACTACTCTCCGGAATTGGTTGTATTCTTGGACACACGCATCTCCATCAAGGACGGTCACCTCAGCACTTCACTGTACCGCAAGCCCACGGATAACCTCACGATGCTCCACTTCTCCAGCTTCCACTCTAAACACGTTAAAGAAGCCATCCCCTATGGACAAGCCCTCCATATACACAGGATCTGCTCAGATGAGGAGGAACGCAACAGACACCTACAGATGCTAAACAACGCCCTCATAAGAACAGGATATGGTGCTCGACTCATCGATCGACGGTTCCGATGTGCCACAGCGAAAAACCGTACCGACCTCCTCAGAAGAAAAACACAGGACACGGCGGACAGCGTACCCTTCGTCGTCCAGTACTTCCCCGGAGCGGAGAAGCTACGACATCTTCTTCGGAGCCTTCAACATGTCATTGATGAAGACAAACATCTCGCCAAGGCCATCCCCACACCCCCACTTCTTGCCTTCAAACATCCGCACAACCTCAAACAAAGATTGTCCGCAGCAAACTACCCAGCCTTCAGGAGAACAGTGACCACGACACCCCACAACCCTACCATAGCAACCTCTGCAAGACATGCCGGATCATCGACACAGATGCCACAATCTCATGTGAGAACACCATTCACCAGGTACACGGTACCTACTCTTGCAACTCGGCCAACATTGTCTACCTGATACGCTGCAGGAAAGGATGTCCTGAGGCATGGTACATTGGGGAGACAATGCAGACGCTACGAACACAGATGAACAGATACTGCTTGACAATCACCAAGCAGGAGTGTTCCCTTCCAGCCGGGGAACACTTCAGCAGTCAAGGGCATTCAGCCTCCGATCTTCGGGTAAGCGTTAGAACATTACAGCGCAGAACAGGCCCTTCGGCCCACGATGTTGCACCGACCAGTTAAAAAAAAACTGTGACCCTCCAACCTAAACCAATTTCTTTTCGTCCATGAACCTATCTACGGATCTCTTAAACGCCCCCAAACTAGGCGCATTTACAACTGATGCTGGCAGGGCATTCCAATCCCTCACCACCCTCTGGGTAAAGAACCTACCCCTGACATCGGTTCTATAACTACCCCCCCTCAATTTAAAGCCATGCCCCCTCGTGCTGGATTTCTCCATCAGAGGAAAAAGGCTATCACTATCCACCCTATCTAAACCTCTAATCATCTTATATGTTTCAATAAGATCCCCTCTTAGCCGCCGCCTTTCCAGCGAAAACAATCCCAAATCCCTCAGCCTCTCCTCATAGGATTTCCCCTCCATACCAGGCAACATCCTGGTAAACCTCCTCTGCACCCTCTCCAAAGCCTCCACATCCTTCCTGTAATGTGGGGACCAGAACTGCACACAGTACTCCAAGTGCGGCCGCACCAGAGTTGTGTACAGTTGCAACATAACGCTACGACTCCTAAATTCAATCCCCCTACCAATAAACGCCAAGACACCATATGCCTTCTTAACAACCTTATCTACTTGATTCCCAACTTTCAGGGATCTATGCACACATACACCTAGATCCCTCTGCTCCTCCACACTATTCAAAGTCCTCCCGTTAGCCCTATACTCAACACATCTGTTATTCCTACCAAAGTGAATTACCTCACACTTCTCCGCATTAAACTCCATCCGCCACCTCTCGGCCCAACTTTGCAACCTGTCTAAGTCTTCCTGCAAACTACGACACCCTTCCTCACTGTCTACCACACCACCGACTTTGGTGTCATCAGCAAATTTGCTAATCCACCCAACTATACCCTCATCCAGATCATTAATAAATATTACAAACAGCAGTGGCCCCAAAACAGATCCCTGAGGTACACCACTTGTAACCGCACTCCATGATGAATATTTACTATCAACCACCACCCTCTGTTTCCTATCCGCTAGCCAATTCCTGATCCAATTTCCTAGATCACCCCCAATCCCATACATCTGCATTTTCTGTAGAAGCCTACCATGGTGAACCTTATCAAACGCCTTACTAAAATCCATATATACCACGTCCACTGCCTTGCCCCCATCCACCTCCTTGGTCACTTTCTCAAAAAACTCAATAAGGTTAGTAAGGCACGACCTACCTGCCACAAAACCATGCTGACTATCACCTATCAATTCATTACTCTCCAAATAACTATAAATCCTATCCCTTATAATTTTTTCCAACATCTTGCCGACAACAGAAGTGAGACTCACCGGTCTATAATTCCCGGGGAAGTCTCTGTTCCCCTTCTTAAACAATGGGACAACATTCGCTAACCTCCAATCTTCTGGTACTATACCAGAGGCCAACGACGACCTGAAGATCAGAGCCAGAGGCTCTGCAATCACTTCTCTTGCCTCCCAGAGAATCCTTGGATAAATCCCATCCGGACCAGGGGATTTATCTATTTTCAGACCCTCCAGAATATCCTGCACATCCTCCTTATCAACTGTAATACTGTCTATTCTACTCCCCTGCAACCCAGTGTCCTCCTCAGCTATATTCATGTCCCCTTGCGTGAACACCGAAGAGAAATATTGGTTCAATGCTTCACCAATCTCCTCCGGTTCCACACATAACTTCCCTCTGCCATCTATAACTGGCCCTAAACTTGCCCTAACCAACCTTCTGTTCTTGACATACCTATAGAACGCCTTAGGATTCTCTTTAACCCTATCCGCCAAAGTCTTCTCATGTCCCCTTTTAGCCCTTCTAAGCTCGCTCTTCAACTCCCTCTTAGCCAATCTAAAGCTTTCTAGTGCACTACCCGAGTGCTCACGTCTCATCCGAACATAAGCCTCCTTTTTCTTTTTAACCAACAAAGAAACTTTTTTGGTGCACCACGGTTCCCTAGCCCTACCAATTCCTCCTTGCCTGACAGGGACATACCTATCACAGACTCGCAGTAGCTGCTCCTTGAAAAAACTCCACATGTCGGACGTTCCCAGTCCCTGTAATCTCCTAGTCCAACCTATGTTTCCTAATTCTCTCCTAATAGCCTCATAATTACCCTTCCCCCAGCTAAAACCATTGGCCCGAGGTTCATGCCTATCCCTTTCCATCACTAAGGTGAACGTAACCGAATTGTGGTCACTATCACCAAAATGCACACCAACTTCCAAGTCTAGCACCTGGTCTGGCTCATTTCCCAGCACCAGATCCAATATAGCCTCACCTCTAGTTGGCCTGTCTACATACTGAGTCAAAAAACCTTCCTGCACGCTTTGAACAAAAACTGACCCCTCTAACGAGCTAGAGCTATAACAATTCCAGTCAATATTAGTCAAGTTAAAATCCCCCATAACAATTGCCCTATTACTTTCACTCCTAAGCAGGATTGACTCCGCAATCCTTTCCTCAACCTCTCTAGAACTTTTAGGAGGTCTATAAAAGACTCCCAACAGGGTGACCTCTCCTCTCCTATTTCTAATCTCCGCCCATACTACCTCAACAGATAAGTCCTCATCAAACCTCCTCTCTGACACTGTGATACAATCTCTGACCAATAATGCTACCCCTCCCCCTCTTCTACCTCCTTCCCTACTTCGACTAAAACATTTGAACCCCGGGACCTGCAGCATCCATTCCTGCCCCTGCTCTATCCATGTCTCTGAAATAGCCACAACATCGAAGTCCCAGGTACTGATCCACGCTGCAAGTTCACCCACTTTATTGCGAATACTCCTGGCATTGAAGTATACACATTTCAAACCCTGCTCCACCCCACCTCTGCAATGCCGTGCATTGCAGTCCCCATCCATGCATCCCTCACTTTCAGCCCCACTACTCAGGATCCCTCCAAGGCAGCCTTCAAGACACACGACAATGCAGAATCGCTGAGCAGAAACTGATAGCCAAGTTCCGTCGCATGAGGACGGCCTCAACCGGGATCTTGGGTTCATGTCACACTACATGTAATCCCCACTTTTTGGCCTGGGCTTGCAAAATCCCACTAACTGTCCTGGCTTGAGACAATTCACACCTCTTTAACCTGTCATTATCCCTCTCTCCACTCGCACTGTCTGTACCTGTAAAGACTTGATTACCTGTTAAGACTGGTATTCCAACCATTATCTTGCAATTGAGTTTGTGTCTATATATGCCCTGTTTGTGAACCCAACTCTCCACTCACCTGATGAAGGAGCAGCGCTCCGAAAGTTCGTGCGACCAAATAAACCTATTGGACTTTAACCTGGTGTTGTGAGACTTCTTACTGTGGCCACCCCAGTCCAACGCCGGCATCTCCACATCATTGATTATTGTATGACTTGTAATTATTGATTTGTATTAGCCTGTCTACGTTGGCAGCGCAGTTGTCTGCTACCTTTTGATGTTGGCAGGAAGATGTGGTAGAAATCCCATGTCAGCTTTGATGCATTGCTTCATGTCAATCGAAGCAAACAGATTGCATTTATATAGGGCCTTTCATATCCACCTGATGTGCCAAAATGCTTCACAGCGAATGAAATACCTTTGAGGGGCAGCAAACGTCTTTCATAAACAAACCCAGCAACCAATGTACAAAACCAGGCCCCCTAAACAGCAATCCGATACATGTCTAGTTAATCTGCTCGGTGGAATTGGTTCAGGGATGAATGTTGGCCAGGACATTTTTGAACTGAACATTTGCCCAGACAGACGAGAAGGGCCCCATTTAATGTCACATCTGAAAGGTAATGGGGTTGAAATTTATTTAGAGAGGGGTGGTGGGACAAATGGCGCATTAT
The DNA here is from genome assembly GCF_964213995.1 of Mustelus asterias. NCBI lineage: Eukaryota > Metazoa > Chordata > Chondrichthyes > Carcharhiniformes > Triakidae > Mustelus > Mustelus asterias. The sequence goes on along the minus strand of NC_135824.1, from coordinate 35,739,316 downwards.
GACACTGGCCAGAATGGAGAGCACCATGAATGTACCACACTCTAATAAGCATCTTACCAGTACTGCACTCCCTCAGTGTTGCATTGGAACTCCAGCCCAGATTATATGTTGCAACACAAACCTGCCATTCAGGAGTTAGAGTGTACCTACTGAGCCCAGCTGACATTTTTTGACATTCCACCAACAGCAGCACAGTGGCACAGTGGTTAGCACTGTTGCCTCACAGTGCCAGGGATGTGGGTTCAATTCCCGGCTTGGGTCACTGTGTGGAGTTAGCATGTTCTCCCCGTGTCTGCGTGGGTTTCCTCCCACAGTCTGAAAGACGTGCATTGACCTGAACAGGTGCTGGATCGTGGCGAATAGGAGAATTTCACAGTAACTTCATTGCAGTGTTAAATGTAAGCCTTACTTGTGACTAATAAATAAACTTTACTTAGGTTTAAGGGGAGAAGGGAAGCCAGTGAGATCATTGTTAATTGGAGGCATGGGATTCCAATCACGGAGGAGCAGGGCATAAAAGCCAGAGATAAATCCAATCAGCAGAGTGGGTACAAACATTCCTGTTAGAAAAAGCTTTTAAGATTGCCAGCATGTTGAAAGTCAGGCTGATATTTATGAGTCTTGTGAGTGCTGAACTGTGGTTTTGAAAGTCATAATATTATAATTGGCCATAACCTTACTTTCCAATTACTGTCTGCACAGATATATTGCTAATTTGCTTCTACACCATTACAGGGTCATTAAGGAGATGCAGCAAGCAGCCTTAAGGAATTAGTGGAGCTATAAGATGGACTGATATAGTGTAAGGACTGTCCAGACTAATGGATATATAATTGATGCAGATCCAAATGAAATCCATCAGTCCTTTGCTCAGGAGCAGGAATAACCCATGTTAAACTTCTTGTAGATAAGTCACAAAATATAAAAGCTTCTAGTTCCTTAAATTGGCTAGAATTTACCTTGGAAACATCTTAATCTGTGCCTTATGATAAAACAAATATCTACAACTTGTGTTGAAGGACTAGTGCTGGAATATTTAAACATTGGTGTGTATTTATCTATAAAAGATTAGATTAGTTCTGGGAATTGCTATCTTTATTATTTTGTCTCTTTGTTAGCAGGAAGAATTCCTGTTGTAAATATCTCAGAGTTTGAAATGCTAGGTTTTAACTGTGATTCAGTAGATTGGTCTGTTGTCTTTTACTCAGGAAAGTATTAGACATGGTCAATTCCAGAGATGGGATGCCTTAGGATAGGAATGCTGGTGTATAAATATACGTCTTTCTCCCAGTCAAGCAACATCTTAATTTTAAAATTCTCATCCTTGTTTTCAAATCTCTCCATGGCCTCATCCCTCCCTATCTCCTCCTCTTGCATGACCCTTTGAGATACCTGTGCTGATCTAATTCTGATCTCTTATTCCCCATTTTAACCACTCCACCATTGATGACCATGCTTTCAGCTGTCTGGACCCTAAGCTTTGGAATTCTTTGACCATGGCATCGGCCATCAGACCCAAAGGCCCAGATCTCCTGGTCTCCGGATGGCCAGGGACCCGGATTTAACTCCTCCACTCTGCCCAAGATATATGTTGGAGCGTCTCAGAAGTCCCAATGCACAGACTCGGAGGGAATTGCCCAGGAAGTTTGAACTCTCCTGTTCTCCGAGACCTTCTGAGAATATCTCTAACTCTGCGTTAGAGTCAGAGACTTTGGACGGTTCAACTTACTTACCTGGATAGATATCAAGGGAATAACAGGCAGAAAACTCCTAGTCTCTGTATAACTAGACAACTAACCATTCTCCCTACCCGACTCCCCCCCACATTCCATCCTACCCACTTTCCCCTCTACCTGTCTACCATCCCCGGCACCTACCAACCTACCCAGCTATCTACCCATCCGTGACACACCTATCACCCTACCCACCTGCCATCTTACTGACTGGCCACTCTAGACACTTACCCACTTATAACCCTAACCATTGACTGTCCTATTCACCTGCCATACTCTTCACCTGGTGCCATCGCCACTTACCACCCTATCCACTTGCCACCCTACCCACTTACCACCCTATCCCCTGCCTCACTTACCTCACTAACCTTACCCCCTTATCTACCTACATATTTACCCACTCACTTTGACATTCATACATGAGCACAGTCTAAAAGGGTAGCACGGCGGCACAGTGGTTCGCACTGCTGCCTCACAGCGCCAGGGACCCAGGTTCAATTCCAGCCTTGGATCACTGTCTGCGTGGAGTTTGCACGTTCTCCCGGTGTCTGCATGGGTTTTCTCCGGGTGCTCTGGTTTTCTCCCACAGTCCAAACATGTGCGGGTTGGGTTAATTGTCCCTTAGTGTCAGGGGGACTAGCAGGATCAAATATATGGGGTTATGAGGAAAGGGTGGGGTTGTTGTCGGTGCAGGCTCGATGGGCCAAATGGCCTCCCTCTGCACTGTAAGGATTCTATGTTCTATGTCTTAGTTTATCGGTGTGTTAGTGAACAGTTAACACAATATGGTAGCTTGTTCTGTAAGAAGGGCCCACTTACTGTCTCCCGGGATGGTCCTACGAGGAAACATTTGAATTTAAGGTGCGCTCTGCATTTCTGATGAAGACCATAAGACATCGGAGCAGAATTAGGCCACTTGGCCCATCGAGTTTGCTCTGCCATTCAATCATGGCTGATATTTTTCTCATCTCCATTCTCCTGCCGTTTCCCCATAACCCCTGATCCCCTTATTAATCAAGAACCTATCTATCTCTGTCTTAAAGACACTCAATGACCTGGCCTCCACAGCCTTCTGCGGCAAAGAGTTCCACAGATTCACCACTCTCTGGCTGTAGAAATTCCTCCTCATCTCTGTTTTAAAGGATCGTCCCTTTAGCCTGAGGTTGTGCCTTCTGGTTCTAGTTTTTCCTACTAGTGGAAATATACTCTCCATGTCCACTCTATCCAGGCCTCGCAGTATCCTGTAAGTTTCAATAAGATCCCCCCTCATTCTTCTAAACTCCAACATGTACAGACCCAGAGTCCTCAACCGTTCCTCATACGACAAGCTCTTCATTCCAGGGATCATTCTTGTGAACCTCCTCTGGGCCCTTTTCAATGCCAGTACATCCTTCCTTAGCTACGGGGCACAAATCTGCTCTCAATATTCCAAATGGGGTCTGACCAGAGCCTTATACAGCCTCAGAAGTACATCCCTGCTCTTGTATTCTAGCCCTCTTGACATGAATGTTAACATTGCATTTGCCTTCCTAACTGCCGACTGAACCTGCATGTTAACCTTAAGAGAATCTTGAACAATGACTCCCAAGTTCCTTTGTTCTTCTGATTTCCAAAGCATTTCCCCATTTAGAAAATAGCCTATGCCTCCATTCCTCCTTCCGAAGTGCATAACCCCACACTTTTCCACATTGTATTCCATCTGCCACTTCTTTGCCCACTCTACTAGCCTGTCCAAGTCCTTCTGCTGTTCCCCTGCTTCCTCAATACTACCTGTCCCTCTACATATCTTTGTATCATCTGCAAACTTAGCAACAGTGCCTTCAGTTCCTTCCTCCAAATCATTAATGTATATTGTGAAAAGTTGTGGTCCCTGCACCAACTCCTGAGGCACACCTCCTGTGGAGGCTGCCATCCTCAAAAAGACCCCTTTATTCCCACACTCTGTCTTCTGCCAGTCAGCCAATCCTCTATCCATGCCAGGATCTTACTCTTAACACCATGGGCTCTTAACTTATTTAACAGCCTCCTATGTGGCACCTTGTCAGAGGTCTTCTGGAAATCTAAATAAATCATGTCCACTGGTTCCTCTTTATCTAACTTCCTTGTTACCTCCTCAAAGAACTCTAACAGATTTGTCAGACATGACCTCCCCTTGACAAAGCCGTGCTGACTCAGTCCTATTTTATCATGCACTTATCTTTAATAATGGAATCTAAAATCTTGCCAATGACTGAAGTCAGGCTAACCGGCCTATAATTTCCCGTCTGCTGCCTCCCTCCCTTCTTAAACAGCGATGTTACATTCGCTACTTTCCAGTCCTCTGGGACCCTCCCTGCCTCCAGTGATTCCTGAAAGGTCACTACCAATACCTCCACAATTTCCTCAGCTATCTCTTTTAGAACTCTGGGGTGTAGTCCATCCAGTCCAGGTGATTTATCCACCTTCAGACCTTTCAGTTTCCCCAGATCCTTCTCCTTAGTGATGGCCACTACACTCACCTGTGCCCCTTGATTCTCCTGGAGCTCTGGCATCCCACTGGTGTCTTCCACCGTGAAGACTGATGCAAAGTAACTATTCAGTTCCTCTGCCATTGCTTTGTTTCCTATTATTACTTCTCCAGCTTCATTTTCCAGTGGTCCAATGGCTATTTTTGCCTCTCTCTTACCTTTTACATATCGAAAAAAAAATTTCCTATCTTATTTTATATTACTAGCTAGCTTACACTCATATTTCATTGTCTCCCCCTTATTGCTTTTTTAGTTGTCCTTTTCCCCCCTATAAAGGCTTTCCAGTCATCTGGCTTCCCACTAATCCTCACCATTTTGTATGCTTTTTCTTTTGCTTTTATGCTGTCCTTGACTTCCCTCGTCAGCCATGGATGCCTCGTCCTCCCCTTAGCATGTTTCCTCCTCCTTGGGATGAATAACCCCCAAAAACTCCTGCCATTGCTGTTCCACTGTCTTCCCTGCTAGTCTCCCTTTCCAATCAACTCTGGCTAGCTCTTTCCTCATGTCTTTGTAGTTACCTTTATTTAATTGTAATACATCTGATTCCAACTCTGCCCTCTCAAACTGCAGGATAAATTTGATCATACTGTGGTCACTGCTCCCTAAGGGTTCCTTCACCTTAAGTTCCCTAATCAAGTCTGCCTCATTACCCATCACCAAACTCAGAATTGCCTGTTCCCTAGTAGGCTCTATCATAAGCCACTCCAAAAAATCATCTTAGACATTCCACAAATTCCTTTTCTTGGGATCCACCTGCATATTTTCCCAGTCCACCTGCATATTGAAGTCCCCCATGATTATTGTAATATTGCCTTTTCTATCTCCTGATTTATTTTCTGCCCCACATCCTGACGACTGCTAGGGAGCCTGGACATAACTCCCATCAGGGTCTTTTTACCTTTGTGATTCCTCAATTCTACCCACAGAGATTCTATACCTTCTGATCCTATATCACTTCCTGCTTTCGATTTAACTTCATTCCTTACTAACAATGCAACCCCGCCGCCTTTGCCCATCTGCCTGTCCTTCCGATAGGACACATATCCTTGGATATTTAGATCCCAGCCCTGATCCCCTTGCAGCCATGTCTCTGTGATGCCCACAACATTGTACCGTCCAATTTCAATGTGCGCAACAAGCTCATTTACCTTGTTCCATATACTGCACGCATTTAGGGACAACACCCTCAGTCCTGCATTGACCAACTCCCTTCTCATACTTTTTTGCATTGCCTGAGGTTAGATTCCTGCCACCTTCTATACTCTCTGTTCTATTACGTAGTCTGGAAACTTTACTAACCTCTCCTGAGGCCTCAGCTCCATTAACCTGCATTTCTACCCTCTCTTTTAATTTAGATTTTCTAATTCTCCATACAACTGAACCCTCCTCCCCCACTATTTAGTTTAAAGCCCTATTCACAGCCCTAGTTATACGATTCGCCAGGACTCTGGTCCCAGCATGATTCAGATGAAGACCGTCCCATCAGAACAGGTCCCCTCTTCCCCAATACTGGTGCCAATGTCCCATGAGTTCAAACCCATTCCTCCCACACTATGAAGCTGGGATCAGAAGCCCAGGCCAGAAATATGGAGCTCTGGCATGACGCAGAAAAGTGGGAGTGGAGAGGCAATCCGAGGGTGATTGCCAGTCCCTGGAAGATTGAAGCCAATATCTCCTTGTGTGATTCAATATCATATTTTGTTTTCGAATGCTCCTGTGAAGTGCTTTGTGATATTTTATTACATTAAAGGTGCTATATAAATATAAATACCACTGCTTCATTATTTGTTCATTTGTGTTTGTTAATTTAATAAATTAATTCCAAATTCTAGGTTTCCACTCAGGCATGCTGTGATAGTCTCTCTCATTGTAGTGTCCTAGCCATGTGAAGGACTGTGGGTTTTAAACAAAAAGAAAAGATTTGGTTTGTGTACATAGAATCAAAGTAACAACAACAGATTTATTTGACGAGCTGTTGCCTGTGCAGACAACAAAGTGAAGGGGCGGCATGGTGGCACAGTGGTTAGCACTGCTGCCTCATAGCGCCAGGGACCCGGGTTCGATTCCGGCCTTGGGTCACTCTCTGTGTGGAGTTTGCACATTCTCCCCGTGTCTGTGTTGGTTTCCCCCGGGTGCTCTGGTTTCCTCCCACAGTAAGAAGTTTAACAACACCAGGTTAAAGTCCAACAGGTTTATTTGGTAGCAAAAGCCACACAAGCTTTCGGAGCTCCAAGCCCCTTCTTGGGGAATTCCCACTCACCTGAAGAAGGGGCTTGGAGCTCCGAAAGCTTGTGTGGCTTTTGCTACCAAATAAACCTGTTGGACTTTAACCTGGTGTTGTTAAACTTCTTACTGTGTTTACCCCAGTCCAATGCCGGCATCTCCACATCATTCCTCCCACAGTCCAAAGATGTGCGGATTAGGTTGATTAACCATGATAAATTACCCCATAGTATCAGGGGGACTAGCAGGGTAAATATGTGGGGTTAGGGGGATAGGGCCTGGGTGGGATTGTGGTCGGTGCAGACTCAATGGGCCGAATGGCCTCCTTCTGCACTGTAGGGATTCTATGATCATTCTATGACCCTAATGACATCGTAAGAAGTCTCACAACACCAGGTTAAAGTCCAACAGGTTTATTTGGTAGCAAATACCATAAGCTTTCGGAGCGTGCTGCTCCTTCGTCAGATGGAGTGGTCTCTGTTCTCCAACAGTGTACAGACACAGAAATCAAGTTACAGAATACTAATTAGAATGCAAATCTCTACAGCCAGCCAGGTCTTAAAAGGTACAGATAATGTGGTTGGAGGGAACATTAAACACAGGTTAAAGAGATGTGTATTGTCTCCAGACAGAACAGCTGGTGAGATTATGCAAGACCAGGGGCAAGCTGTGGGGGTTACTGATAATGTGACATAAATCCAACATCCCGGTTTAGCCCGTCCTCATGTGTGCGGAACTTGGCTATCAGTTTCTGCTCAGCGACTCTGCGCTGTCGTGTGTCGTGAAGGCCGCCTTGGAGAACGCTTACCTGAAGATCCAAGGCTGAAAGCTGAATGCCCGTAAGGCATCACCATCGAATCATGTGACTAGCTCTTAAAGCAAATGTGCAACATTCCTCCCCTTTTATTTCTGTGAACATGGCAAATTACTACAATGTTATACATAGGATCACTAATACTCCAGACATTGTATTATGCATCATTAACCATCACACTCCTTTTTGGTTGTATACAATATTCTGGAGTTTGGCTGTCCTTGACCCTAGATTTAGAACTTCAGTAGACATTTTGTCTCTCAGAACTAATTCTGCATCATTCTCACCTGGTATAGCAGCACAGACTCAATCACCAGGCAATCAGATTTCAGTCTTTGGCAGCAGCATTCACAACACTAGGGATTAAAGAAGTTGGTATTTCTGGAGATGATTCTGAGAAATCATGCTGAGATGACAACAACTGGTCAGCACGGCGTCGCCAAATTAATTCATCTTCGGTTTGAACCATGTAAGAAATTGGAGCTGTTTTGCTAAAACTATGGCTGGTGCCTGTTTCTTACTTGAGGCATAACGACGCGCTAACACTCGATTTCCTTGTTGAAATGGGCGTTGTTTTGCCTTCGCTCCTCATCCAGCTACTTGAGATTGTTGCTCTATTACCTCTGAAGTTCCGGAGTTAATAACAAATCAAACATAGTTCTCAACTTTCTCTTTAAGAGCAGTAATGCAAGTGAATCTTGGGTAGAAACATAGAAACCCGACAGTGCAGAAGGAGGCCATTCGGCCCATCGAGTCTGCACCGACCACAATCCCACCCAGGCCCTACCCCCACATACTTACCCGCTAATCTACGCATCCCAGGACTCTAAGGGGCAATTTTTAACCTGGCCAATCAACCTAACCCACACATCTTTGGACTGTGGGAGGAAACCGGAGCACCCGGAGGAAACCCACGCAGACACGAGGAGAATGTGCAAACTCCACACAGACAGTGACCCGAGCCGGGAATCGAACCCAGGACCCTGGAGCTGTGAAGCAGCAGTGCTAACCACTGTGCTACCGTGCTGCCCTACATGAGTGGTAGCCACATGATGGTGTTTCTATAAGATGACAAACAGCTATTCACACAATGGGATATTGGACTTTGCTCTCTGAAGCTTTTAAAGAATGTTTCAAGGATTTTACAAATCTTTCAGCTCATCCATTGGTTGATGGATGATGAGGTGTGGATTTTATATGCTGGATACCATTTACTTTGAGATAATCCTCAAACAATCTTTCCCGCTTTACCAAATCTTGCAAAAATTTCATCAAGCTTTTCAATAGTTTGTTCAGATGTGGAAGGTTTCATGATAACAACTTCTGGCCACTTTGAGTGCGCTTCAATTATGACTAAAAGCATGTAACCCTCAAATGGACCAGCAAAATCTAGTGTAATTATTGCCATGGCTTTTTAAGCCACTCCCAAGGGTGTAAAGGAGATAATGGTGGGGTATTTCTTATTTGTGCACAGAATTGAGCTGTCCCACTTTTTCTACAATGTGAGCATCCAGACCCGGCCACCAAAAATAGCTACATGCCAATTCCTTCATCCAGACTACACCAGAATGCCCTTCATGTTCAAGAACATTTTCATATAGACTAGGAGGAATGATCACTCGGATTCCCCACAATAGACACCCTTCTTGGACGGTCAACTCAAGCTTTCTTGATACATATGGTTTCAAATCAGGATGTGTGTTCCAGCTATCGTTCTATTCAACACCATATCCATCACCTTCCCCATCACAGGATAATTTCTGGCATGTCTCTGAACTTGAGAAGCTGTCACAGGCAAATGAAAGCTAAAGAATATTAGAAAAAGTAGTTGGTGGCATCTGCTCAAAGGGTTAAGGTAAGTGTGGTAACACATCAGCGCTAGCATGGGGCTCTGATTGATTATGCTGTATGTTGTAAGGGCTGCGATTTTCTGACCCCGTTGCACCTGGTTTGGAGCGCACTAATTCAGGAAAATTGCATGCAGACCCAAAGAGGGGGTTTGTGCAGGGTGCCAAATGAATCTTTCTGGTCCCTTCCTGCTGGGATAAATCGGATCTTATCGAGGAAGGGCACGAGGCTGATTAGCATGAGATTAACTTGATTTCAATCTTACTGACGAGTTTGGCACGCAGTCATCCCCACTCCTGGAATGTTCCCACCCCCCCCCAGCGGGAAGTCACACAGGTACAAATCACTACTGGTCCATTAAAGTGTGGGCCAGGCACCATGGGTTGTGAGGGGAGCGAGGAGGTGAGTACCACTCAGCACTAACCTCCAGGGTGCAAAAGGGCAAGTCAGCTGCCGCCATGGTGCAGGGTAGAGTTGGAGGGGGGGGGGAGGAGGGGGCGGGGGTGGGGGGGGGGGGGGGTGCCTTCAAGGGTGCAGGGGCTTGGGAGTGGCTCGGGCTGGGCTGGAAGTCAGACGTCACCGCTGGGTTGAGGCTCGTATAGCGAATATTCTCACTGCCTGCTGAAAGACTTTTGAGGAGTTTCATACGAGGTCAATTTCAAGTCCCACTGATGTCGCATTGGTTACATTGCTCTCAGTCTGCTGGTCAGGCTCTGTAGTTTATCGCAGACATTCCATCCCAGGCCCCACTAACAGTTACAAACACCAGGCGTGACTGCTATTGCCTCAATCAAAGGAGCTTGTCAGGTATTAACACAGCTTCTTACACTGAGCACCTGTAATGTCTGATCGTGTGAAAGTTAGAAGGGTTTTTTCTCTATCATCTGTTTGAACTGCGCGCCATTTCTGGAAGCTAGTTTGCGCTATGGGCGGAATTTTACCACCTCCCTGCCACGGGAATCGGAGTGAGTGAGGGGCAGACAATGGGAAGGTCCATTCACATCGGGCGGGATTTTACCATTTCGGGATGAGTGAATCTGTAAAATCCTGCCCCAAGTGTCCAGGTGGGTGCACTCAGAATTTATACTGCAAGGGCCCCTCAATGAGGACGCCCTCACAGCCACTCTTATTCCCTATGTGAGCGCTAGTGAGCTGAGCCCAGTCTGCCACACGCTCCTGTCAATGGCCTGTGGTATCAGGGGCCCATATCTGTGCGGGAGGGACTCCCACGACTGAAATCTGCCAATCCAAGCGGCTGGGTGTATGTCACTGAGAGGGAAAAGGTGGGACAGACATCTTGGTGGGGGTAGGGGATTAACATCTGACTCCCCATTGGGCTATAAATCACAGTTCATGCACTGACTGCCCAGGTGCATTGAGTAAAATAGCATGACAGCAGTAAGGGTTTCCACTCCCTGAATGTCCAGATTGTGTGTGACCACTGGCTCAGCATCACATCTGTGTGTGAACTCTATCCGGGGAGCGTGCATGACAGCTACATCCTGCGGCACTTGGATATCCCTGGGGTCTTCGAGCACCACCCCAGGCTGCCGGGATGGCTTGTGCAGGACACGGGCTACCCGCTGAGTCATGGCTGATAACGCCAATGCGGAGGTCTGAAACCGAGTCAGTGAGCTGTTTAAATAAGGCTCTTGCTGCCACCTGGTCAGTCATTGAGTGGTGCATTGTCCTGCTGAAGCTGTGTTCCCAGTGCCTGGACCGCACTGACGGTGCTTTACGCTGCCTCGGAAATTACCCAACAAGCTGCGCAGTTCAAGGGCGATTAGGACAACAGATGCTGACTTTGCCAAGAATGCCCATATCCTATGAAGGAATTAACAAATAAATCTGGCACCACACTGGTGTCCATATTGTGCTACAGCCTGGCAAACAGGGTCTGCTCATTCACCACATAAAAATGACTTGACCCCTACCTTGGCCCAGGAGACCCTGGTGATATCAGTGATGCCCACTCTGCCATATTTATACTGGGATGCCAACCATCCTGTTGGTATTCTAAGGTCCACCAGGTCTGTGCGGTAAGTGCGATCAACAGCTATCGACTGAGAATTTCACAAGTGTCCCGCTTATTTTATTGTTTGAAATGAATTGGAATCTGATATGAAGATTTGGCAACTGGGTTAGAATAGAATCCCTACAGTACAGAAAGAGGCCATTCGGCACCGACCATAATCCCACCCAGGCCCTACCTTCATATCCCCACATATTTACCCACTAATCCCTCTAACCTACGCATCCCAGGACACTAAGGGCAATTTTAGCATGGCCAATCAACCTAACCCGCACATCTTTGGACTGTGGGAGGAAACCGGAGCACCCGGAGGAAACCCACGCAGACACGAGGAGAATGTGCAAACTCCACACAGACAGTGACCTAAGCCGGGAATCGAACCCAGGTCCCTGGAGCTGTGAAGCAGCAGTGCTAACCACTGTGCTACCGTGCCGTTACTTCACTCTTCCCAAGAGTGTAATGGAACAAGACTCTGAGAATGACATCTCTGGGCAAATGTGTTCTGAATTTGCCTCATTCGATGTGTGTGCGCCACACCTTCCAACTGAACATGTGCATCATGACCTCGCCACACTATCACAGTCACATCACACTGTGAACTCAATCAGAAGAATCTCTATTCTTTCCCAAACTCACCTCCCTCCTCTATTTGTGTCCTGCTGTGTCCTGTTAGTCATTCTTGAGTTTATAAGTAGAACATTTTCTCACCCCTCCTTAGTTATTCCCATCTGTCACATCCCGGCTGCTTCACTCCACCCTCCTCTAAATTGTCTTTTGATCCAGTAATGTAGCGCTGTTTAGATATTTTCCACCAGCCATTTGCCACTTCTGTGGAAAGGTCAAATGTCGATGTTTTGTGTATGTCATTTTCAGGGATCTTGCTTAATTCTAGAAGTAAGTAATACAAATACTGCATTGCACACAGCTCACAAAGCTCATAAAATGTCTTTGAAACTTATACTTTTAAAATATGCTGAGGTGAAAAAACTGTACGACTTCTTCAAGCGACACTCTAACATGGTGGCAGAGAGGGGGCGGCAGGTAGCACAGTGGTTAGCACTGCTGCCTCACAGCGCCAGGGATGCAGGTTTGATTCCTGGCTTGGGTCACTGCCTGTGTGGAGTTTGCACGTTCTCCCCGTGTCTGTGTGGGTGATGCGCATCAATTGGACACGAGGCACAAAGCTTCGGTAAAAGAAGGCTTTTATTAACTAACAATGGAACTAACAGAACTTTAACACACTATCCCAGACTGAAGAGGTCCCGCCCGAGCAGGAGGTCTTATACCTCTCCCAGGAGGCGGAGCCCGACTGGGATGTGCCACAACAGTAACAACCACAGGTGTATCAATCCCACCCTAGCCCAACAACAACATTAGAACAACCCAACAACAACATTAGAACAATCCCACAGTGGGAACCAACGATGGTTCACCACAGTGGGTTTCCTCCGGCTGTGAGTTTCCTCCCACAGTCCAAAGATGTGTGGGTTAGGTTGAATGGCCATGCTAAATTGACCCCAGTTTCGGGGAGATTAACAGGGTAAATATGTGGGGTTATGGTGCAGGCTCAATGGGCCGAATGGCCTCCTTCCGCACTGTAAGGATTCTATGATTCTATGAAATGTTTCTGTGCTCATATTAAAGTTTGCAAATGATGGGGCTGAAGGTGCTGCTTTTGGGGAAGCGGGGCAGTGAGAGAGAACAGCCCTCCAGGGGATGGTTTCAATTGCAGCATCTTTTAAATCACACTCTGAGTTTCTGTACACTCAGTAAAGTTTGATTTGGGAGCGATTCCTTTCCTTTTACAGTTAATTGCTTCAGTTGGTCTAATTATAGACACACACTGTGATTTACTTCCCAATGTGATCTCGGCCTTCTGAATCCGGCTCCTTGCACTTTCTTGACATTGTTCATGAAGGTGACCTCAACAACTTCGAAAGCCACTCGTTGTGGCTTCACGTTTTAAAGGGTTCATGAAGAACAATATTTATAAATATCTAAACAATGATCTGACAGAACCGCGATACAAATCTACCTTCTTCTCCGTCCTGGCTCCAACTGAGATTCCTTCCCTGACCCAGCACAAGCGCCCTTGATCCCCCATTGGCTCTGCTTCTCATGTTGCCCCTCCGGTCCGGTCCAATCACATGGCCCCCGGGAATCGTTTCCCCTTCAAGGAACCACATTCCCACACTCCTCCCCCGCTAACTCCTGAGTTCATTTATGAATGGAACAAAAGGGACATAATTAAACATAGACATGCAAAATTCAAACTGTGTCCTTACGTGGCATCCCATTAGTAATTCTACAGGCGTAGCCCCTGTGGTCACATTTGGCGTGGTATTGTATAACAACAAGAAACTTGCCAATGTAAAGGCAGTGGCCTGTTAAATTGGTTATCCATTGATGATTTGAATGTTGTATAGCTTGCACTGCGAACCCAATGGAAGCTGGGTGGTAAGGTGCTGACCGAACATGACGAATTACCATTTGATTTAACAATTTTTCGGAACTCCTCCGCTGAGAATGATGTGCCAATGTCAGACACTTAGACCTCTGGGATGCCATGGATGGCAAAAATCTGTTGCAACTTGTCAATGGTGGCTGTGGCCATTGTAGACTTCATCAATTGGACAGCCAACCATTTAGGATGAACATCAACCAAGATGAGAAACATATGTCCCATGAACGGTCCTGCGAAATCTCTATGTATTCTTGCCCACGGCCGACTCAACCACTCCCACGGATGCATGTTCCCGCTGGCAGCAATGACTGCTGGAGCATTGCCTGAGCAGTCTTTCGATTTCTTTATCGATGCCCTGCTACCAACCATATCTTTGGGAGAGTGCATTCATCCTGCTTCTGGGGTGTGCCTCATGCAATTCCTGTAATAAATGTTATGGCCCCTAGGGGTGGCACTATAACACAAGCCCCCCACCCCCCCACAATAACACATCACCCTCACATGTTACCTCAGCCTTTGCTGTTTAACTTGCTCTGACTTATCACATTGCCATCCTTGCATCACCATCCTCCGAACTTTTGACAACACTGGGTCCCTTTTGGTCCAAGCTTTTGTGTGAGTAGCTGTGCCTCTATCAGGGGCAGTGCCAACACTATTTCTTGTGGTACAGGTGGTGACGGCACAGTCTGCGGCAGAGGGAGGAGGCTGAGTTCATCCACATTCGATACTTGTGTCCCTGACCTATGCTGGAAAGAGCTGTACACAGCTAGCAATAAAGCCCATCTCTGTACCCTCACAGAGGCAATCAGCGACACTGGTTAACCCAGTCCGAATAAACCCAGCAACAGCTTGTGATCTGATACTATGGTGAAATGTCTACCATATATATATATATATATACATATGGAACTTCTTCATCACATAAATTACTGCCAGACTTTCTTTGTATTCCTGAGAATGCTTTTTCTCAGCATCTGATAAGATTCTTGATGCAAATGTAATTGGCCTCTCGACTCCATCTGACATCTTGTGAGACAACACTGCTCCCACTCCATATGGTGATGTGTCACCAATGGTTTGATTGGATCAAAGTGGACACGCAGTGTTGATGACTGTAAGGCTGGCTTTACTTTGGCAAATACCTCCGTTTGTTCCTCTCCCGTTTCCATCGCTGATGCTTCTTCAAAAGCTGGTGGTGGGGCTAAGATTGTAAACACATTTTGTAAGAATCTGCCATAATATTTCAGTCTACCCTGAATTAGTAATAAGCCAACCCCGAAACTCAAATATGTAACTTCATCGGCCTGGAAATGGATTTTTCTCATTTTCTCATTTTAAATCTTCTCAAAACTTCCTCCAAGTTTGATCCATGTTCCTCAGGTCAGGCTCCTGTCATTAGGACGTTGTTTAGATGTAGCCGTATGTTAGGAATACCCTGTAATAAACTTGCATTTGTATGTTAGAAATTGGCACAGGCCGATGAGACTCCAAAAGGTAAACGTGTGTACTGGTATAATCCCTTTGTGGGTGTTAATAGTAACTAAACTCAGGGAATCTTCATTCAACTCCAGCTGTTGGTTGACATGACTGAGCTCGAGCTTGGTGTACTTCAGGCCCCCTGCTAATTTGGGTAGAGGTCCTCAAATTTAGTAATCAGATATTTATCCATCTGAGCTCCTTGCTTTACTATTAGTTTATAATTCTGACAATTCGACCCGGCTTGAGGATAGGGACTATGGGTGCAGCCCATTCAGGGAACGGTACAGGTTTTATGATACCTAAATCTTCCAATCTCCCAAGCTCGCCTTCAACCTGATAAAGAAGTGCATGTGGCACTGGGCAGGCCCCAAAGAGTTTTACCATTGCCTCGGAATCCAAATAAATGTTGGCTTTTGCGCCTCCTACTCATGCCAGTTCCTTTTGGAAAACCTCAGACTCTTGAAAACCTCCGTCTTGTAGGTTGAATATTTCCCACCAATTTAATTTCATCTGTTTTAGCCAATCTTGACCCATTGGGCAAGGTCTGTGACCCTCAATTATTAGAACAGGTCATTGAGCTGTTTGGTTTCTGCAGGATACAGTAACTGTTGCTGACCCTACTGTCTTCAACATCTAAGTGGACAATGTGGCTCCAGACTCACTCAGTCTCAATGGCTGAAGACCTTTTTGAAGGAACAAAATGTCTGCTCCCTATGACTGGCTGATGCTCATGTGTTGACTTCTGTTTTGAGAGATCTGTTTGCTATCAAGGTCATCTCTTGGAAGCATTGGAAAGGGTGCAGAGGAGATTTACCAGGATGTTGCCTGGTATGGTGGGAAGGTCTTATGAGGAAAGGCTGAGGGACTTGAGGCTGTTTTCGCTAGAGAGAAGAAGGTTAAGAGGTGACTTAATAGAGGCATACAAGATGATCAGAGGATTAGATAGGGTGGACAGTGAGAGCCTTTTTCCTCAGATGGTGATGGCTAGCACGAGGGGACATAGCTTTAAATTGAAGGGTGATAGATATAGGACAGATGTCAGAGGTAGGTTCTTTACTCAGAGAGTAGTAAGGGCATGGAATGCCCTGCCTGCAACAGTAGTGGACTCGCCAACATTAAGGGCATTTAAATGGCCATTGGATAAACATATGGATGATATTGGAATAGTGTAGGTTAGATGGGCTTTAGATTGGTTTCACAGGTCGGCGCAACATCGAGGGCCGAAGGGCCTGTACTGCGCTGTAATGTTCTATGTTCTATCTCTATCGATGGTACCTTATTTAGTTGGACCTGGTTTAAGGTATACGACTCGGGTCTCTTGTTGGGCTCCTTAGGCAGTGTTTCCTCATGATTTTATAATCTATGCCTCTCTTTATAAAACAAAATATCGCTTAGGCCTTTTAGCAACTTGTTCAACTGGTTATGTCCGTGTTAAGGATTAGTGTCTGTACAGCCCCAGGACTTTCTGTTCCTGCACCCTCTTAAGATACTGCCATTTAATTAATATTGCTCCTTCTCAATCCCCCACCTATAATAACTCCAGGTGTCAGCTGTAAAGGAGCGGTGCTTTATTGCACAGAGTTAAGAAAAGCAAAACCACAAGCCTGTGGTGAACACAAACAGGTCCCAACCGGGACAATACAATAATGGACCCACTCAGGGGCCTGCTTTATACAGGGCTCCATATACAAGCTCCATCTGGTGAGTTAATTACCAATTCCCGGGGAGCTCGTATTCAGGGAGGTCAATCAGTGATTCCCCCATGCAAGTCCTGGGGGTTATCATGCTTCCCAAAATGTTTGAGGGTGGCAGGACTGGGGGTCACAACTTTAAGTTCACGGTTAAGGAGTTACCTTTGGCACGAGGGAGTCATTGCCCCCTTGGGGGTAAGAGAGCTGAGAAGCAGCTGAACAGCTGAAAAAGAAAAGGTTGCATTTCTACTGCCCATTCCACAACCTCAATTTGCAAACAGCAAGACCCCTCACATAGCAATCAGCAGCTTCTCTGTTTCTGTGATGGGAGCGGGAGACAGAATCTTCTGTTTGCGAGGTCAGAGCGATATCACTGAGCCGGGGCTGATCCTCCAACAGTCTGAGGATTCAGGGTAGACCATTTAGGATGGAGGTGAGGAGACTTTTCTTCACCCAAAGAGTGGTGAGCCTGTGGAATTCATTACCACAGGAAGTAGTTGATGCCAAAACATTGAATGTATTCAAGAGGCGGCTGGATATAGCACTTGGGGCGAATGGGATCAAAGCTTATGGGGAGAAAGCAGGATCAGGCTATTGAGTTGGACGATCAGCCATGATGGTGATGAATGGCGGAGCAGGCTCGAAGGGCCGAATGGCCTCCTCCTGCTCCTATCTTCTCTTTTCTATGTTTCCCCGTTAGAGGGTGCCTTTCCCTAGAGCCAGGGATCCATTCAGCCTATCATGTGGCTGACTCTGAAAACGAGTTATCTGTTTGGGTCCACTCCCCAACTCTTACCCCAGAGACCTGCAAAGGTTTGATAACTTTGTTCGAACTGATAGAAACATTAACCTCTGGTTTTCCTCTTGTCGTGGAGATGCCGGCGTTGGACTGGGGTAAACACAGTAAGAAGTTTAACAACACCAGGTTAAAGTCCAACAGGTTTATTTGGTAGCAAAAGCCACACAAGCTTTCGGAGCTCTAAGCTCCTTCTTCAGGTGAGTGGGAATTCTGTTCACAAACAGAGCTTATAAAGACACAGACTCAATTTACTTGAATAATGGTTGGAATGCGAATACTTACAACTAATCAAGTCTTTAAGAAACAAAACAATGTGAGTGGAGAGAGCATCAAGACAGGCTAAAAAGATGTGTATTGTCTCCAGACAAGACAGCCAGTGAAACTCTGCAGGTCCACGCAACTGTGGGAGTTACAAATAGTGTGACATGAACCCAATATCCCGGTTGAGGCCGTCCTCGTGTGTGCGGAACTTGGCTATCAGTTTCTGCTCAGCGACTCTGCGCTGTCGTGTGTTGCGAAGGCCGCCTTGGAGAACGCTTACCCGAATATCAGAGGCCGAATGCCCATGACCGCTGAAGTGCTCCCCAACAGGAAGAGAACAGTCTTGCCTGGTGATTGTCGAGCGGTGTTCATTCATCCGTTGTCGCAGCGTCTGCATAGTTTCCCCAATGTACCATGCCTCGGGACATCCTTTCTTGCAGCGTATCAGGTAGACAACGTTGGCCGAATTGCAAGAGTATGTACCGTGTACCTGGTGGATGGTGTTCTCACGTGAGATGATGGCATCTGTGTTGATGATCCGGCACGTCTTGCAGAGGTTGCTGTGGCAGGGTTGTGTGGTGTCATGGTCACTGTTCTCCTGAAGGCTGGGTAGTTTGCTGCGGACAATGGTCTGTTTGAGGTTGTGCGGTTGTTTGAAGGCAAGAAGTGGGGGTGTGGGGATGGCCTTGGCGAGATGTTCATCTTCATCAATGACATGTTGAAGGCTCCGGAGGAGATGCCGTAGCTTCTCCGCTCCGGGGAAGTACTGGACAACGAAGGGTACTCTGTCCACTGTGTCCCGTGTTTGTCTTCTGAGGAGGTCGGTGCGGTTTCATGTATTTCATGCGGTATTGGGTTCATGTCACACTATTTGTAACTCCCACAGTTGCGTGGACCTGCAGAGTTTCACTGGCTGTCTTGTCTGGAGACAATACACATCTTTTTAGCCTGTCTTGATGCTCTCTCCACTCACATTGTTTTGTTTCTTAAAGACTTGATTAGTTGTAAGTATTCGCATTCCAACCATTATTCAAGTAAATTGAGTCTGTGTCTTTATAAGCTCTGTTTGTGAACAGAATTCCCACTCACCTGAAGAAGGAGCTTAGAGCTCCGAAAGCTTGTGTGGCTTTTGCTACCAAATAAACCTGTTGGACTTTAACCTGGTGTTGTTAAACTTCTTACTGTGTTTCCTCTTGTCCACAGATGCTGCCAGGTCTGCCGAACATCTCCAACATTTCCTTCTTATTTCTAATTTCCAGCATCCGCTGAATTTTGTTTCAGATTTTCATAAAAATCAAATTTCTTTCTGCATGTCAGAAACATGCAAAGCTGCAGCATGTTTGAATGGATTGCTCCTTCTGCCTCAGGAATGGGATAGAGTCATAGAGGTTTATAGCATGGAAACAGGCCCTTCGGCCCAACTTGTCCATGCTGCTCATTTTTTTTAAACCCCTAAACTAATCCCAATTGCCCTCATTTGACCCATATCCCTCTATACCCACCTTACCCATTTAACTATCTAAATGCTTTTTAAAAGACAAAATTGTACCCGCCTCTACTACTACCTCTGGCAGCTTGTTCCAGACAATCACCACCCTCTGTGTGAAAAAATTGCTTCTCTGGACACTTTTGTATCTCTCCCCTCTCACCTTAAACCTATGCCCCCTAGTTTTAGACTCCCCTACCTTTGGAAAAAGATATTGACTATCTAGCTGATCTGTGCCCCTCATTATTTTATAGACCTCTATAAGATCACCCCTCAGCTCCTACGCTTCAGAGAAAAAAGTCCCAGTCTATCCAGCCTCTCCGTATAACTCAAACCACCAAGTCCTGGTAGCATCTAGTAAATCTTTACTGCACTCTTTCTAGGGATGGTTAAGGGTACGGAGCTGTCGGGTGATTGGGATCAATGAGAAGGTACAGACAGGTAGCCCCAGTTTATTTCTCAGGCCCAAAGAACAAAGAACAGTACAGCGCAGGAACAGGCCCTTTGGCCCTCCAAGCCTGCACCAATCATGATGCCTGCCGAAACTAAAACCGTATGCATTTACGGAGTCCGTATCCTTCCATTCCCATCCTTTTCATGTATTCATCCAGTTTCCCCTTAAATGCCGCTATCGTACCTGCTCCCACCACCTCCCCGGGCAGCGCGTTCCAGACATTCACCACCCTCTGTGGAAAAAACTTGCCTCGTACATCTCCTCTAAACTTTTCCCCACGCACCTTAAACCTACATCACCAAGTACTTGACTTTTCTACCCCAGGAAAGAACATCTGACTATCCACTCTGTCCATGCCACTCTTAATCTCGTAAACCTCTATCAGGTCGCACCTCAACCTCTGTGAGAACAAACCAAGTTTATCCAACCTCTCTTCATAGCTAATGCCCTCCAGACCAGGCAACGTCCTGGTCATATAGATAATTAATAATAATTATAATAATATAATGCACCAATGATTGGATAGTTAGCTTGTTGGAGCAGTGAAGGTAATTAGCTGCTCTGCTGGTACACATGACGACACCAAGCATCAGTGATCGACAGCTCAGGGAATGCCCAAGGTGGGCACTCCTTCTCTGCCCTCTCCCCACAATCTTCAGTCAGTATGTGTTTCTTAGCCAGACAGATCAGAAAGCTCCATGTTCAATCCCTGGCCTGTGGGCTCCCTCAAGTCAGTAAGGGCTCTACAACTGCCTTGCACACCCCCATAGTCTCCTGGCCTCAGTGTGTAACAGAGGCGAGGAGGGAGTGAGGCTGTATTTGAACTATTTCTCTCACCTGGTATGAGCAGGTAGAGCTGTGGGAGTAGGTTGCAGCTGGAGAGCACAAAGAAAGGAGAGATCTCGGGGTTAGGGAGTGGGCCGGGGGAAAGCAGGAGATTATGGGCAGGATTCTCCAGTCTGGTCTGTGGCAGGACCCATTGCGAGCATGAATAGAAACTTTAGCTGACGTTCCAACCACAATTCCACTCAATTTCAGCAGAACCGGAAAATCCTGCATTCCTGCTCCTCCTGGCCCACATGCAGAGCCGGAAAATCATTCAACTGTTGAATCCAACTATTCCTGTCTCCCTTTAGCCTCCAGGTTTCCTAAGATCACAGCTGTTAAATCCACACGGTCACTAAAATCTGTGGCACAGGGTCCTCATTAACATAATTATAAACCACCTCCAAGGAGGGCGTTACTCACCCCCTTCAGTTAAATCAATTTGGCCCCAGCTGGAAGGAGGCAATTTCACAGTGGGTTGGGGGTTGGGTTTCTCTGTTTTTAAGAATTTACCCCCCTTCCACCTGACTCCCACCCAACCCCTCATTGTGAGGGGGTTAAAAATTCCCCCTATGTGTCCTCAGCACAGAATCAGGCCATTTGGCCCAACTGGTCCATGTTGGTGTTTATGCTGCACACAAACCTCCTTCCAGCTCTCACCCAATCAGCATTTCCTTCTATTCCTTTCTCCCTCATGTGTTTGTCCAGCTCCCCCTTAGCTGCATCTGTGCGATTCACCTGAATGGTGGGCGGCCTTGTGGTGGTAAGTTCCACATTCCCACCATTCTCTGAGTAAAAGAGTTTCTCCTGAATTCCCTACTGGATTTATTAAGGCCTATAGTGTGTTAGCTTTTATTAGCAGGGGGTTGGAGTTTAAGAGCCGTGGGGTTATGCTGCAACTGTACAGGACCTTGGTGAGACCACATTTGGAATATTGTGTGCAGTTCTGGTCACCTCACTATAAGAAGGATGTGGAAGTGCTGGAAAGAGTGCAGAGGAGATTTACCAGGATGCTGCCTGGTTTGGAGGGTAGGTCTTATGAGGAAAGGTTGAGGGAGCTAGGGCTGTTCTCTCTGGAGCGGAGGAGGCTGAGGGGAAACTTAATAGAGGTTTATAAAATGATGAAGGGGATAGATAGAGTGAACGTTCAAAGACTATTTCCTCGGGTGGATGGAGCTATTACAAGTGGGCATAACTATAGGGTTCGTGGTGGGAGATACAGGAAGGATATCAGAGGTAGGTTCTTTACGCAGAGGGTGGTTGGGGTGTGGAATGGACAGCCTGCAGTGATAGTGGAGTCAGACACTTTAGGAACATTTAAGCGGTTATTGGATAGGCACATGGTGCACACCAGGATGATAGGGAGTGGGATAGCTTGATCTTGGTTTCAGATAAAGCTCGGCACAACATCGTGGGCCGAAGGGCCTGTTCTGTGCTGTACTGTTCTATGTTCTATGTTCTATTGGTGACTATCTTATATTCCCAACCCTGAGCTTGGACTGCCTCACAAGTGGAAACATCTTCTCTACATTTACCCAACCAATTTTTTTCATACTTCTGTGTCAACTCTGTTCTCAGCCTGGTGTTGTGCACAAATTTTAAATTGTGTTTCTGATTCCCGAGTTTAAATTGTTTGTATAAATGGTGAATAGCGAGTGTTTCCAGTGTCCATTCTGTGGAACATCAGTTCCTACCTTTTATTTATTATTCATTCCTAGGACATGGGCGTCGGTGGCTGGGCCAGCATTTATTGCCCATCCCTGAGTGTAATTTGAGAGTTAACCACATTGCTGTGGCTCTGGAGTCACATGTAGGCCAGACCGGGTAAGGACGGCAGATTTCCTTCCCTAAGGACATTAATCAACCAGGTGGGTTTTTCCGACAATCGACAATGGTTTCATGGTCATCAGTAGATTCTTAATTCCAGATATTTTTTATTGAATTCAAAGAACAAAGAACATTAGAGCACAAATTCCACCAGCTGCCGTGGTGGGATTTGAACCCGGGTCCCCAGAACATTAGCTGAGTTTCTGGATTAGTAGTCGAGTGATAATACAACTAGGCTATCGCCTCCCCTTTGCCAGGCTGAGTAACTACTTCTCGCCCCTACTTTCTGACATTTGCCCGCTTGCTTTGCGCTCTGCTACTTGCCTCCTGCCTCCACATGCTGTGGCCTCGGTGACGGATCAATCAGCCAGGCTGCAGATCACTATCTGCTGGAAGTTCCCACGGTTGGAGGGGAGGAGGAGAGCCAAGTTTTACTGCACTGCCCCAGAGGTCAGCTCTGAGCCGCTGGCAGTCCTGTGAGTGGGATGAGTTATCACCTTCAGGAAAGAATGAAGCAGTGTGGAAAAAATTCAAACTGGGCTTCATGAATATTCAAAATATCAGCTGGGAAGTTTGTGGTATTTTATTCTGTGACGGTAAATCAGAAACACAAGCCCTGAAATGATGTAGTTACCGAATTGAGAATGTTTTCGGCAGTCAGTGAAATGCCGCACATAGCTTGCTCTGTCTGTGACAGTGCAGGCACCCATACAACTTTGCGAAGGATAGTTTGCTATCCTTAGTATTTGTTGAGCACAATATCTGGGCTGATACTCCTGGTACAATATAAGGGAGTGCTGCATCCCTCAGAGATGCCACCTTTCACTTGGGATGTTAAACCAAGGTCCCGTCCGCCCTCTCAAGTTGATATAGATGGTCCCACCCAATGCTTGAAGGGGAGCAGGGGTATTTTTCTCAGTATCCCGCACATTACTTATCCCGCAACCAAAACCGAGAAACACATAAAAACAGAAAATGCTGGAAATCCGCTGCCTTGGCAAAGCAGCCAGCATAACTAAGGACCCCACACACCCTGGACATTCTCTCTTCCACCTTCTTCGGAAGTCTGAGGTCACGTACCAACCAACTCAGCAGCTTCTTCCCTGCTGCTGTCAGAATTTTGAATGAACTTACCTCGCATTAAGTTGATCTTTCTCTACACCCTAGCTATGACTGTAACACTACATTCTGCACTCTCTCATTTCCTTCTCTATGAACGGTATGCTTTGTCTGTATAGCACGCAAGAAACAATACTTTTCACTGTGTACTAATACATGTGACAATAATAAATCAAATCAAATCAAATCAAGAAATACTCCGCAGGTCAGACAGCGTCAGAGTTAACCTTTCAATCCAGTGGTGACCATTCACCTCAGAGCTGAGAATATTGAAATTGGGGAGGGTTGTTCTTATTTCAGATATTAAGCATCTGCCGTATTTCACTTTTGTATCTAAAACACATTACCGAAAGACCATCCCATTGCTGTTTGGAGAGCTGGCTCTATGGAAATTGTGCTACCTTACAATGGTGAATACACATCAAAACTATTCATTATTTGTGAACAGCCTTGGGACATCCTGATTGTTGGGAAGGTGTCGGTTACAGATCCACATGTCTTAAAGAAATCTCTGTCGTCTTCTGTGGGTTAATTCTAAGTCTATATTAACTGTTAGAACTGTTGACACATGGGTTCAGGCTAGGGGCTCGCTCTATGTTTAGATCTGTACATGTCTCTGCTCAACATCACACTGACCCCGGGACTGGGTCATGTGCCTTCTTACATCACTTGTGGGTGGCGTTGTACTCAGTCCACATTTGCCTATATGTGGGGCTGAGTACTGTACACTTAAACACTTATGCTGCACCCCCCCTCTAAGGACTTTCTCCAATGTATTTGGAGTTATACTAATTGACTTCATGGCCGGAATTTTACCGGCACGCCGGCCCCGATTCCGGGGGCGGGTGAGGCTCGGAGAGCGCCATTCTCTGTTGGCCTCGGGCGGGATCGTACGAACCTCGGACGGATGTGCCGGTAAAATTGCACCCCATGTCTCACATTGTTGTGAGTCCCAGACAGTTACATTGTTGTTATTACATTATCACTGTTATTATTAGTACCATTGGCACATTATTACTATTACTACATTAACACTATCACTGTATTACCACTACTGCTACATTATTACTATTGCTACATTATCACTATTACTGCATTTGCATTATTACTACATTACGACTACTGCATCTCCCTCCTTCAAGTCCTTGAATTTAAAAGCTGAGGTGGTTTGATGTCCTTCTTCCAGGTCTCACTCAGTTGGAGGAGCGGTAGATTCTGTCCATTCCAGTTCTTCCTGTTGGTCTGAATGTTGAGCTGCCAGCTGGATTTGCTTTCATTCTTTTCTTCTATTGCTTCATCCCAAACTGCCCTTGGTCAGTTGGCCTGCTGCGTCGGTCGGCGGTTACTGTGACTCAAACTCATTTCTTGGGGTGTGGAGAACATTGCATTTGTTTGCTTGTCACTTCTTTCGCAATTCTTGTCTTTGTGCGGGTCATCTCGATGTATTTTATGGTGAGGAGAAGGTTTGGTGATTCGCTCACCTTTGCTTTGACTTGGCGACCATGGACAGCTGCTACCAGGCTCCAATGTCTCTGTGGACATCTTTGGCATGTTGACGGTGCGGCAGCGCATGCACAGTGGCTGCAGTGAATGACCTGCTCGACTGTCCACGGAACTGGATCTGACTGCTGATCACTCTCATTCACCTTTTCCACTGCAGGTGTAGTGGTTACCTCCTGGGTGGTGGTTGGCTGGTCTGACCATTGAGGGTCTTCTGGTGCCTGTAATGACAATGACCAAACCTGTTCCACAAAATGAGAGGTCAGTCCAGAGCTCAAGTCCCAATCTTTATAACTCTTTTCTGTTTGAGAACTTGCATTCATCGTGGACCCAAATGTATGGATTTCATTTCTTTTGTTGAGACTTTGAAGAAATGGAATTGTTATTTGATTAATGGCGGTGGTTGCCTGGACATCATCTGCCAGCAACATTGGCTTTCCAGAGATCCGTGCATTGCCCAGTCATGACCCTCTCCCCCAGAGGCTGTATTTCCCTGTGTGATGTCTTTGCCTGGTTCATCCTGCTCCAAACCTGTTATAAAGCTTGCCAACGTGATGGGAAATCCCAATGTGGGAGGGATGATATAGCGGAGGAATCCCACTAATGAGATGATAATGTATTTCAATTAGATTCCGACTTTCCTGAGCAAGAACTTCATTACATTAAAGGCAGGCAGCAAATGCGGGTGCAAAACCCTGCCATAACATTTAAGATAAAACATTAACTTGCTTAATGGACATGCATCAGACAGAGACGTTTAAGTGGCACCAACACTTAGTTCAAGTTTATCTATTAGTGTCAGAAGTCGGCTCACATTAACACTACAATAAATTTACTGTGAAATTCCCCTAGTTGCCACACTCCGGTGCCTGGGCGGCACGGTAGCATAGTGGTTAGCACTGCTGCTTCACAGCTCCAGGGACCTGGGTTCGATTCCCGGCTCGGGTCGCTGTCTGTGCGGAGTTTGCACATTCTCCCCGTGTCTGCGTGGGTTTCCTCCGGGTGCTCCAGTTTCCTCCCACAGTCCAAAGATGTGCAGGTTAGGTTGATTGATGTCAAGCTAAATTGCCCCTTAGTGTCCTGGGATGTGTAGATTAGAGGGATTAGCGGGTAAATATGTAGGGATATGGGGATAGGGCCTGGGTGGGATTGTTGTCGGTGCAGACTCGATGGGCCGAATGGCCTCTTTCTACACTGTAGGGGTTCTATGGTTCTATGGGTACACTGAGGGAGAATTTAGCATGGCCAATGCATCTAGCCAGCATGTCTTTTCGACTGTGGGAGGAAACCGGAGCACCCGGAGGAAACCCACGCAGACACGGGGAAAATGTGCAAACTCCGCACAGACAGTGGCCCAAGGCTGGAATTGAACCAGTGCTGTGAGCACTGTGTTAACCACTGTGCCACCCTGCCGCTGCAGTTATTTCTGACATCTTCCAGGTTTTAAAATATTTTCTTGCTGATTGGTTTATTCTGCTTATGTATTTTATTGAACGCAGACATCAAGGTTAACCAACAACTAACATAGAAACATAGAAACCTAGAAAATAGGTGCAGGAGGAGGCCATTCGGCCCTTCGAACCTGCTCCGCCATTCAATATGACCCATCTGATGAAGGAGCGGCACTCTGAAAGCTCATGCTACCAAATAAACCTGTTGGACTGTAACCTGGTGTTATGAGACTACTTACTGTACCATTCAATATGATCATGGCTGATCATGCACTTTCAGTATCCCACTCCCGCTTTCTCTCCATATCCCTTGATCTCTTTAGCCACAAGGGCCATGTCCAGCTCCCTCTTGAACATATTTAACGAACTGGCCCCAACAGCTTTCTGTGTTCGAGAATTCCACAAGTTCACAAATCTCTGAGTGAGGAAGTTCTTCCTCATCTCGGTCCTGAGTGACTTACCCCTTATTCTATAACTACATAGTTTGTATAACTAGGATTTTTCAATGTTGTCGAAATGATAAACTGTGTTCTTTCAGCATCACCCTCACAGTTCACCTGAAATTGATCTTAATAATATTGATTTTTGCTTGTGCACTGCATTGTGTACTGCATAAACATTGGTGATGTGATTGATAACAAGGTGGATTGCTGTCCACTGCAGGAATATACTCATGAACTGGGCAGGTGTGCAAAAAAGTAGCAAATAGAAGTCAACATGGAGAAGTGTGAGGTGGTGCATTTGGGGAGGTTAAACAAGGCAAATGATTACACAGTAAACAGGAGGATACTGAGAGGTGTAGAGGAAGTGAGATTATTTGCAGATCCCTGAAGATAGCAGGACAGGTCCATAAGGTGATTAAGAAGGCAAATGGAATCCTTTTGTTTATTAGGTGAGGTGTAGAATATAAGAGCCAGGGATTATGCTGGAAATTATAAAACATCAGTTAGACCACAATTTGAGTATTGCATGCAGCTCTGAGCACCTCATTACAGAAAGGATTTTCAAAAAGCATTTGATAAAGTGCCACAGGGTGGCACGGTGGCACAGTGATTAGCACTGCTGCCTCACAGCGCCAGGGACTCGGGTTTGATTCCTGGTTTGGGTCACTGTCTGTGTGGAGTTTGCACATTCTCCCTGTGTCCAGGTGGGTTTCCTCCGGGTGCTCCAGTTACCTCCCACACTCCAAAGATGTGCGGGTTAGGTTGATTGGCCATGGTAAATTGTCCCTTAGTATCAGGGGGATTAGCAAGGTAAATGCTTGGGATTATGGGGGTTGGGCGGTGTAGACTCGATGGGCCGAATGGCTTCCGTCTGCACTGTAAGGATTCTATGCTTCAATAACTCAGACAACAGACTGGTGAGCAGAATGCTAGCTGATGGAATAAAAGGGAGAGTAGGTACTTGGATAAGGAATTGGCTGAGGGACAGGAAACAGAGAATGGTGATAAATGGTTGTTTTTCCGATGGCAGAAGGGTTTGGAGTGGAGTTCCCCTGGGCTCAATGTTGGGACCTCACTCTTCCTGATATATATGAATGACATAGACAGTGATGTTCAGGGCAGGATTTTAACATTTGCAGATGATACAAAGATTGGAAATATTGTCAACTATGATGAGGAAAGTCTTGAACTCCAAAAGGACATAGACATGTTGAAGGATTGGACAGACAAGTGGCAGATGAAATTCAATGCAGGGCACTGTGAGGTGATTCATTCTGGCAGCAAGAATATGGAGAGACGGTATAAAATAAAGGGAGAAATTCTCAAGGATGTGCAACCCAGGGAGTGTGGGCTGCAGCAGGAGAGGACAGAATGGAAAGGGTTAAACAGACAGCCTGACTGTAGTATCCACACTCACTACAGGCAGGCACACATTGAATTACAAATAACTACATCCCAGACAGCACTAAACAGTCACACCCCAGATGAGATCTTTCCAAGGTTACAGCAACAATAAGAGAATCGATACCACTTATCAAGACTCCACAATGTCTAGAGCAACCACCATGCCTCTGGAAAATGAATCAAGTATCAGGGAAATGGGGACAATTAACACGCCATTGAAATCGGCTTGATACCTACAGTGCTTTGATATTGCAAACAGGTAGACAGGATATGTTCAGAAAACAATTAAAGACAAAGCACACAGGACAATGAATCAGCATAATGTGATCAAAACAGAACTTTAACAAATTTAAAGTAACAATATGATGACCTAATCAAAATGTAGAGCTTTGTAATGCAAAAACGTATAAGAGTGTGTAAGCACCTATGATGGGTAGAGTAGCTCGGGAACAAGCTGGAATTACAGCTTCTTTCTCTCATGCATGTTGAATAAATTCATTTTTGTTGAAGTTCTATACGGTCTCGGAAGACTCAGTTTGTTTGTTTCCTTCAACATGCAGAAACATTCAAAAGAATATTCCCAATGGTGGGGGAATCCAGAATTAGGCGTCATAGTTTGAAGATAAGGGGTAAACCTTTTAGAACTGAGGTGAGGAGAAATGTCTTCACCCAGACGGTGGTGAATCGATGGAATTCACTACCACAGAAAGTAGTTGAGGCCAAAACATTGTCTGATTTCAAGAAGAAATTAAATATAGCTCTTGGGGCTAAAGGCATCGGCGGATATGAGAGGAAGGGGGGAATCAGGATATTGAATTTGATGATCAGCCATGATCAAAATGAATGGCAGAGCAGGCTCTAAGGGCCGAATGGCCTCCTCCTGCTTCTAGTTTCAATGTTACAAAGTTATCTCAGTGTATATGTATATAAGTCATTGAAGATGGAAGGGTTGAGAGAGCACTTAATAAAGCATATAGTATCCTAGGTTTTATTAATAGGGGCATTGAGTACAAGAGTAAGGGGGTCATGTTGAATTTGTATGAGACACTAGTTAGGGCTCATCTGGAGACTGGCCAGTTCTGGATGCCATACTTGAGGAAGGATGTGAAGGCATTGGAGAGAGTATAGAGGGGATTCACAAGAATGATTCCAGGGGAAAAGGATTGGTAGTTATGAGGATAGATTGGAGAGGTTGGGACTGAGAGGAGATTTGATAGAGGTATCCAAGATCCTGAAGGATATGGACAGGGTAAATAGTGAGAAACTGTTCCCACTCAAGAGAGCATCAAGAACCAGAGAGCACAGATTCAAAAGAATGGGCAAAAGAAGGAACAGTGATGTGAGGAAAGTACTTTCACCCAGAGGGTGGCTGGAGTCTGGAAGGAACTTCCTGATGGGGTGGTGGAGGCAGATTCGATCGAGGTATTCAAAAGGGAATTGGATTACTATCTGAAAAGAAAGAATGTGCAAGGTTACGGAGATAAGGCAGGGGGAGTGCGACTGGGTAGAATGTTCTTTCAGAGAGCCAGTGCGAACTCAATGGGCCGAATGGCCTCTTTCTGCACTGTAAAGATTCTGTGATTCTGTGAATTGCAGTAGAGAGGGTTCAGAGGGGATTTACCAGGACTGGAAAATTATAGCGATGAGGGAAGATTGGACAGGCTGGGATTGTTCTTGGAACAGAGGAGGCTGAGGGCAGATTGATTGAGATGTACAAGGTTGTGAGGGGCCAGGATAGAATGGATCAGAAGGGCCTATTTACTTTAGCAGAGAGGTCGGGGAGTAGATTTAAAGTGATAGTTTGAAAGATTAGAGGGGAAACGAGGAAAAGCTTTTCACCCAGAGGGGGGGTCAGGAAGTCGCTGCCTGAAAGGGCAGCAGAGGCAAGACCCCCAACTCACTGAAACGGTGCGTGGGTCTGCATCAGAATTACTGTAACATTGAGGGCTATAGAACAATGCCGGAATTCTACCGCCCCACCCACCATGGAATCGGAGCGGGTGAGGGGCGGACAATGGAAATGTCTGTTAACCTCGGGTGGCAATTTCCGGTTTTGCTTGAGTAAGGCTGTAGAATCCTGTCCCAGATGTTGGGTGGTTCATCTTTTGGCCAGCACAAAGATGATGGGTAGAGTGGCCTCGTTCTGTGCTGTAAACTTTCTATGATTTTATGATCCTATAAATGATACTGAGAAAGGCTGTCCTAGCCCATTCTGGTGCTCGTGTGTGCCAGCTGTACCTCAGTGTCTAGCCTCTGAATCAGAAGCTCCTGTATTCAAGACCTGCTCCATCGATTTGCACACATTGGCCAGGATTTTCCAGCCCCATTCTGACAGGACCCCCTGCGGGAGATTCGGCAGCCCAGCCTGAGGCCCATGGACTTTCAGCAGGACTGGAGAATCCCGGCGAGGGAGTGCCTGGAATATCCTGCCCATGATCTGCACTGACACTAGAACACAAGAGACAGGAGCTGGAGAAAATCATTAAAGCTTATTTATTTATTAGTCACAAGTAAGGCTTACATTAACACTCCCATGAAGTTACTGTGAAAATCCCCTAGTCGCCAAACTCTGGCGCCTGTTCGGATCAATGCACCTAACTCGCACGTCTTTCAGAATGTGGGAAGAAGCCAGAGCACCTGGAGGAAACCCACGCAGACACGGGGAGAACGTGCAAACTCCGCACAGACAGTGACCCAAGCCAGGAATTGAACACGGGACCCTGGTGCTGTGAGGCAGCAGTGCTAACCACTGTGCCACCGTGCCTCCCCATACGGCCTGTCAAGCCTGCTCCGCCATTCAATATAATCCTGGCTGATCATCAGCTCACCGCACACATCCCTCATTCCCCGAGAGACCGAAGCCTGAAATATCAGCCGGAATTCTCCCGCTGCCGCTGCCAGCGAGAATGGAGAATTTGGTGCTCAGCCAAATCTCCATTCACTGCGGCGGGACCGGAGAGTCCCAGCCACGGGCGAGGTTGGAGAAATTCTGGCTCGAGTCAATGATGGAGCATTCACAAACTCTCCGCGCTACACTGAGGGACTGCTACATTCTCCAAGGTCTTGTCCTTCAGCTGGAACATCTGCTCTCCCGGATGGATGGGAAAAATCCCACAGCACAATATCAGAGATGAGCAGGAGACTTATTGTTGCTGCTTTGGGACAATGTGTATCCCTCAGCAGTGAAATAAGTGAACTGGACATTATCACAGAGCAGGTTATGGCAGATGGCAGTGCACAAATTGGCTGCTATGTTTCCTACATTTGAACAGTTATAGAGCCATAGAGGTTTACAGCATGGAAACAGGACCTTCGGCCCAACTTGTCCATGTAGCCCTTTTTTTAAACCCCTAAGCTAGTCCCAATTGCCCGCATTTTCCCCATATCCCTCTGTACCCATCGTACCCATGTAACTGTCTAAACGCTTTTTAAAAGACAAAATTGTACCCGCCTCTACTACTACCTCTGGCAGCTCGTTCCAGACACTCACCACCCTGTGTGAAAAAATTGCCCCTCTGGACCCTTTTTATCTCTCCCCTTAAACCTATGCCCTCTAGTTTTAGACTTCCCTACCTTGGGAAAAGATATTGACTATCTCGCTGATCTGTGCCCCTCATTATTTTATAGACCTCTAAAAGATCACCCCTCAGCCTCCTAAGCTCCAGAGAAAAAAGTCCCAGTCTATCCAGACTCTCCTTATAACTCAAAACATCAAGTCCTGGTAGCATCCTAGTAAATCTCGTCTGCACTCTTTCTAGTTTAATAATATCCTTTCTATAATAGAGTGACCAGAACTGTATTCCAAGTGTGGCCTTACCAATGTCTTGTACAACTTCAACAAGACGACCCAACTCCTGTATCCAATGTTCTGGCCAATGTATCCAAGCATTCTGAATGCCTTCTTCACCACTCTGTCCATCTGTAACTCCACTTTCAAGGAGCTATGAACATGTACCCCTAGATCGCTTTGTTCTGCAACTCTCCCCAACGCCCTACTATTAACTGAGTAAGTCCTGCCCTGGCTCAATCTACCAAAATGCATCACCCCGCATTTGTCTAAATTAAACTCCATCTGCCATTCGTCAGCCCACTGGCCCAATTGATCAAGATCCCATTGCAATCCAAGATAACTTTCTTCACTGTCCACTATGCCACCAATCGTGGTGTCATCTGCAAACTTACTAACCATGCCTCCTATATTCTCATCCAAATCATTAACATAAATGACAAATAACAATGTATACACTTCAAACATACCTTATTAGCTGTAAAGCCCTTTGCATTGGCTTGAGGTCACAGAAGGTGCTTTTTAAGTGTAAATCTTTCTTTCTTATACATCTTTTTTTTGGGATTTAGGGCCCTATTTTACCATTTTGATTCTGAGTGCTGTGCGTACCTGAAACTGGGAGTGTTTCAGATCCAACTTTTAGACCCGTTCTGAGGTTCCCCTATCTGCACTCTGCCTGAAAAAATATCAGTGAGTCCGAATCTCACTGCAGAGGCCTGTGGGCTGAGCTTAATGCGTCCAAAGTCCTGCAGCTCCGATCGGCACCTCCAACTGCGTATGCTTCCGGGCCGGATAATGCCTCCCCCTGGCCCCCACAGACATTGCCGCATTCCCCAACATTACGGGCCCCCTTATCCCCCGTCCCCTCCGCCACCCAAATCAATCACGGGCCCCTTTCCCCCCCACACTGATCTCAGGCAGAGAGCCATCAGACACTCGACCCTCACCTCCTCACTGACCCTCACTGACGGAGGGCCCGAATTGGACTTACATGGAGCATATCTGTTTCGCGCCCACTCTGGATGAGTGAACGCGGTGGTAAAGGGGGAAGTGCCGGTATGGTTGGGAATGCAGCCCATTAAGTCAATTTAAATGCATGCCTGAAATGGGCCATTTTCAGGCCTTGGTAAAGGGGGAACAGGGCGTGGAGGTGGGCACGGATCACACTACTCGCCTCATGCCCGACTTTACCAAGTTTTCACGCCCGAAAACGCAATGGTAAAATTGGGCCCATAGAGTTTGAAGGGGATTTTTTTCTGGAAAAGCTATGGTTAAGAGGAGATCTTAAAGCAGATTTTAAAATTATGAAGGGTTCGATTGAGTGAACTTCCCTGGCTCCGTCCTTTCACATAAGGAGGGAGATTGCAACAAGAATGTTCCTGGAAAAGGTTTGCATCAACCCAGGCTTGTCGCTACACAGGACGTAACCAATTCCCTGCTGCCCGTCTCCCATCACACCAGCCTCTATGGCAAAGACCATTGTGCCAGGGAGTAACAGCAGAGACCCTCTGGCAGTAGGAATGGAACCAACACGCCACCATTATAAACCTCTTCCTCATCACGGATCCCACAGCTTCAACCCGCCACGCCAACATTGGGCACTCCTCAAACGTTTCCACACTGGCTGAGGCCTTTGTGCAGCAAATTGGCACAAGTGGGGCCTTGCGAGGAACCTGGACTGCGGGTGTGGTGCCCCCCAATCAATGACTCACATCATTGAAAAGTGTCCCCCTGACAACAATCAGCGGAGAGCTCAGAGAACTCCATTTATCCACTGCGGAATCCATTGCCTGGCTGGGCGATTACTGCACACACTAAAACAAAATGAATGAATATGGAAAATATGTTTCTACTTCTGTGTGAATCCTGTAAAAGAGGCCAGAAGTATCACATAGTCAGTCCGATATGATCAAATCAAAACAACTAGGGGCAGCTCTTTAAGCAGAGAGTGGTGAGAATTATCAAAGTTTCCCCCACAGGGAGTGGTTGAAGCGTTGACGCATTGAAAGGGGGAGGGCATGCGGGAGCAGGATGGACAGTGGGTGGAGCCTCCTGTGGAATACAGACACCAGTATAGACTAACTGGGCTGAATGGCCTGTTTCTGTGCTGTAGATTCTACTTAATAGACATGTGAGTCTTCACAGGAGACTGAAGGGAGTGTAACTTCTGCAAATCAAGTGCCCTTTGGAAGTGCACAGAACATCCAACATTCGATATGTTTGTGTGGGGGAGTGGGTTGCTTCGCCAGGAGTTTGGGGGATTTCTGTATCTGTGTATGACTGGCTGAGCCCTGGGACACGGCAGTGAGCGGTAGCTCACTCTGCTGTCTGAGTAGACACATATGGGGACTATCCAAGACAGATCATAAAAATAAACAGATTGAGAGGCTGTGAGAATGAAAACAGGCACAGAACGATTCAGAAAAGAAAACTGAAACTTAATCCAATCCTCGCAGAAGATTGGAATTCATCAAATGCTCTTCTTCCAAATTAATCTTCTTTTCAGGGTCAGCAGTGAAAAGCTGCTGCTTTCTGTGTCTGGAAACTATTCTAATAATTCTTGAAACACCAGGAGGGTGATTCTCCCCAAAAAATTCTAAGTGCCGAATTTGCGTAAAAACTGGAGTAACTCGCTCTGTTAGCGGGAGTTTCAGAATGAATCTCCCACACTCTGAGCACTGCAGAGTGTCCAAGTGTGATTCACCCTGAAAAACAGTGGGTGGGGCTATTCCCGCTGGAGAGGCCGGCAGCATAGCGCTGAGCGGGGCACTGCGCATGCGTCAATCTGTCAGCGCTGAGATCGGCATATACGCAGTGGCCCCGCACTGCCGGCCTCCCGATCGCTGGCCAGCCCCATGACCCTGCATTGCTGGCCATGTGGCCCCCTCACTTCCGGATGTATCTAGGCCAGCCCCGTAGTTCACACCCCCCCCACTACCCAGCCAGCCTTGATCTCCCCGACCCTCCCCCAGCAGTCCTGATTTCCCCAACCCTCCACCCAGGTAATCCCGACACCGCCCTCCCGGCAGCCCTGACCGCCCCCCCCCCCCCCCCCCCCCCTGGCAGTACCCCCTCCCCCCCCCCCCCCCACCCCCACCCGGATGGCCAGCCCCGATCACCCCCCCTTCCCTCCCACTGCCACTGATCCCAGATTGTAGAGTTGCAGCGTGACCCCCACACACCCCCACCAATCTTCCTAATGGCCCTGTCTTAATAGGCCTTGCTCCCTCTGGTCTAGCCCTCCTTGAGTATCAACTATAATAAAGTTGATACTCGAACAACGTTCAGAATAATAGCTCACAACCTGAAATGTGATTAAATACAAGTTACTTTTGGTTTTTATCTCTTTTGCTTTCCTCTCTCATGGGTCAGCTTTGGTCAGCTGACCAGCGCTCTGACCTCTGAGTTGGTCCATCTTATTGTGGCCCAGGATCTGATTCTAGGTGTCCCTGAACCTATTAAGACAGGATGGAAATGTACTCATATTGCAACCAGAACTACACAGTCCACCATGTTGAAAAAATAATCACATTTAAAACAAAAACAGGCATTAGACGCTTTGCAGAAGTCTAAAACAATAGAATAGTGTCGCCCAGAACACTGCCACATGGCCCATCATGCTACTCCGTCGAAGTGAAAACAAGTCAGCCGCTTTCACTCTCCCCCCATCTCCCTCGGGTACTCATCCAATCCCCTCTTCCTGTCATGGCAGGTGGCGGAATTTGAATTCAATAAAAAATATCTGGAATTATGAATTACTGATGACCATGAAACCATTGTCGATTGTTGGAAAAACCCACCTGGTTCACTAATGTCCTTTAGGGAAGGAAATCTGCCGTCCTTACCTGGTCTGGCCTACATGTGACTCCAGAGCCACAGCAATGTGGTTGACTCTCAACTGCCCTCGGGCAGCTAGGGATGGGCAATAAATGCCGGCCAGCCAGCAATGCCCATACCCACGGATGAATTAAAAATAACCGGAGCATCTGGAGGAAACCCACGCAGACACGGGGAGAGTGTACAAAATCCACACTGACAGTGACCCAAGCCGGGATTGAACCTGGGTCCCTGATTTGATTTGATTTATTTATTATTGTCACATGTATTAGCATACAGAGAAAAATATTGTTTCTTGCGCGCTATACAGACAGAACATATCATTCAGAGAGAAGGAAATGAGAGAGCGCAGAATGTAGTGTTACAGTCATAGCTAGGGTGTAGAGAAAGATCAACTTAATGCAAGGTAAGTCCATTCAAAAGTCTGACGGCAGCAGGGAAGAAGCTGTTCTTGAATCAGTTGGTATGTGACCTCAGACTTTTGTATCTTTTTCCTGACGGAAGAAGGTGGAAGAGAGAATGTCCGGGGTGCGTGGGGTCCTTAATTATGCTGGCTGCTTTGCTGAGGCAGCGGGAAGTGTAGACAGAGTCAATGGATGGGAGGCTGGTTTGTGTGGTGATAACCACTGTGCCAATGTGCCACCCTCTTATACTCACTTCAAGGCCTTGACTATCATCCTCACTGTTTACTGAAGATCTTGTACTGCCTTTCTCTTCATGGTGGGTTCCCATCACCTTGCCAGCTCCACTGAAATGTGGCCTAATATCCAATATCTGGTGAGTCTCAGGTCCCACCATTCAGGCACAGGAATGTACCAAGAACGGACACGCCTCAAATTTAATTCATCGACATTTTCAGAATGGATGACATAATAACCAACATGCCAAAGGATTTACAATCAGTTGTTAAACAGGTACAGTTTATAAGTTAATTATAGCAATAATGTACAGAGTAGGGAACAGAGCTGAGTATGACTGCATGCTGGGTTTTAATGGATTTAATTTTGAAAGCTAAAAATGATACCTAGTTTACAATCACAGAGCACATTGGTGGTGAGAATGGCATTCCCCATCAGATCCTTCATGTGTGTCCTTCATGCATGTTGCCCTTGAGATGGCTGGAGTGGGAAGGAGACCATCTCCTTGAGGGATGTGCCTTTGCAAAGATGGTCTGGAGAGAGATGAGGTGGTTTTTGTCAAGGCTCGTCCCGAGCAGCTCTGTGATGCAGGACTCTGCACTCTACGGGCTGTTCCAGGGACACAGTCTGAGACAAACATCATCTATACCTGTAGGACCATCATTAGAGGGAGACGGTGGCATTGGCGGTATTGTTTTTCTTGTTTCTCTTCCCGCACAAGGCAGACTTTCATCTGTTCCCAGAGCGAGCTTTTAACTGGAGCAGCTTGCTAGCTCATTGCCAGGGACTAATAGATTGAGAGCAGTCACTCCACATCAAGTGTGGCTGACCAGGAGTCTCTCCCATTCTTACCGCCAGCTATTGGCGTGTTTGGAAGGATTTTGCATGTTGACACTCAATCTATTTGACCGCGTTATGAATGCACTGGCTGAGGAGAATATCACAGCTGTACTGCGGGAGGACACCTCGGAAAGCTCATACAGTGAGGTAATATGGGTAGAGCTCAGGAATAGGAAGGGTGTAGTCACAATTTTGGGGGTTTGCTATAGACCTCCCAACAGCCAGTGGGAAATAGAGGAACAGATATGTAGGCAGATTTTGGCTGGGTGTAAAAGTAACGGGGTTGTTGTGGTGGGAGATTTTAACTTCCCTGATATTGACTGGGATATTGACTGGGACTCACTTAGTGCTAGCAGTGTGGATGGACAGAGTTTGTATCCAGGAGGGCTTCTTGAAACAGTATGTAGATAGTCCAATTAGAGAAGGGGCCATACTGGACCTGGTATTGGGGAATGAGCCCGGCCAGGTGGTCGATGTTTCAGTAGGGGAGCAGTTCGGGAACAGTGACCACAATTCAGTAAGCTTTAAGGTACTGATGGATAAAGATAAGTGTAGTCCTCAAGTTAAGGTGTTAAATTGGGGGAAAGCTAATTACAACAATATTAGGCAGGAACTGAAGAATGTAGATTGGGGGCGGATGTTTGAGGGCAAATCAACATCAGGCATGTGGGAGGCTTTCAAGTGTAAGTTGACAGGAATTCAGGATCACCAAATTCCTGTAAGGATGAAAGATAAGTATGGCAAGTTTCATGAACCTTGGGTAAGGAGAGATATTATGAGCCTAGTCAAAAAGAAAAAGGAAGCATTTGTCAAGGCTGGGAGGCTGGGAACACACGAAGAAAGTGTGGAATACAAGGAAAGTAGAAAGAAACTTAAACAAGGAGTAAGGAGGGCTAAAAGGGGTCATGAAAAGTCATTGGCCAGCAAGATTAAGGAAACTCCCAAGACTTTTTATACATATGTAAAGAGCAGGAGGGTAGCCAGGGAGAGGGTTGGCCCACTCAAGGACAAGGGAGAGAATCTATGCGTGAAGCCAGAGGAAATGGACGAGGTATTAAATGAGGCCTGATATTGATTTGCCCTCAAACATCTGCCCCCAACCTATATTCTTCAGTCCCTGCCTAATATTGTTGTAATTAGCCTTCCCCCAATCTAGCACCTTAACCTGAGGACTACACTTATCTTTATCCTTCAGTACTTTAAAGCTTACTGAATTGTGGTCACTGTTCCTGAACTGCTCCCCCACTGAAATGTCGACCACCTGGACAGGCTCATTCCCCAATACCAGGTCTAGTATGGCCCCTTCCCTAGTATTCACCAAAGAGAAGGACATGGTGGATAATGAATCTGGGAAAGGGTGTGAAAATAGTTTGGGTCATATTGAGATCAAAAAGGAGGAGGTATTGGGGTTCTTGAGAAACATTAAGGTCAACAAGTCCCCAGGGCCTGATGGGATATACCCTAGATATACTGAGAGAGGCAAGGGAGGAAATTGCTGGGGCCTTGAGGGGAATCTTTGTATCCTCACTGGCTATAGGGGAGGTCCCAGAGGATTGGAGAATAGCCAATGTTGTTTTAAGAACGGTTGCAAGGATAATCCAGGTAATTACAGGGTGGTGAGCCTGATGTCAGTGGTAGGGAAATTATTGGAGAGGATTCTTCAAGACAGGATTTACTCCCATTTAGAAATAAGTGGACGTATTAGCGAGAGGCAACATGGTTTTGAGAGGGGAGATTGTGTCTCACTAACTTGATTGAGTTTTTCGAGGAAGTGACGAAGATGTTTGATGAGGGTAGGGCAATGGATGTTGTCTACATGGATTTCAGTAAGGCCTTTGACAAGGTCCCTCATGGCAGACTGGTGCAGAAGGTGAAGTTGCATGGGATCAGAGGTGAGCTGGCAAGGTGGATACAGAACTGGCTCGGTCATAGAAGACAGAGGGTGGCAGTGGAAGGGTACCTTTCTGAATGGAGGGCTGTGACAAGTGGTGTTCCTCAGGGATCAGTGCTGGGACCTTTGCTGTTTGTAATATATATAAATAATTTGGAGGAAAATGTAACTGGATTGATTAGTAAATTTGCAGATGACACAAAGGTTGGTGGAATTGCAGATAGTGAGGAAGACTATCAGAGGATACAGCAGGATATAGATCAGTTGGAGACTTGGGTGGAGAGATGGCAGATGGAGTTTAATCCAGACAAATGTGAGGTAATGCATCTTGGAAGGTCTAATACAGATGGGAAATATACAGTAAATGGCAGAACCCGTATGAGTATTGATAGGCAGAGGGATCTGGGTGTACAGATACACAGGTCTCTGAAAGTGGCAATGCAGGTGGAGAAGGTAGTCAAGAAGCCATACGGCATGCTTGCCTTCATTGGCCGGGGCATTGAGTTTAAAAATTGGCAAGTCATGTTGCAGCTTTATAGAACCTTAGTTAGGCCACACTTGGAATATAGTGTTCAATTCTGGTCGCCATACTACCAGAAGGATGTGGAGGCTTTGGAGAGCTACAGGATGTTGCCTGATATGGAGAGTATTAGCTATGAGGAGAGGTTGGAGAAACTTGGTTTGTTCTCACCTGATAGAAGTCTACAAGATCATGAGGGGCGTAGACAGAGTGGATAGTCACAAGCTTTTCCCAGGGTGGAATAGTCAATTACAAGTGGGGCATAGATTTAAGGTGCGAGGGGCAAGGTTTAAAGGAGATGTACGAGGCAAGTTTTTTTAACACAGAGGGTGGTGGGTGCCTGGAATTCGCTGCCAGGGGAGGTAGCGGAAGCAGATACGATAGTGACTTTTAAGGGGCATCTTGACAAATATATGAATAGGATGGGAATAGAGGGATATGGTCTCCAGGAGGTTAAAGGGTTTTAGTTCAGTCGGGCAGCATGGTCGGTGCAGGCTTGGAGGGCCGAAGGGCCTGTTCCTGTGCTGTAATTTTCTTTGTTCTTTGTTGTCCTTTTGCACCTTCCTTGGCCGTCAAGTCCTGGGGTGGGACTTGAACCCGGAGCTTCTGGCTCAGAGGCAGGGACACTACCCATAATGCCACAGGACCTCCCATAGTGATAATGTTACTGGACTAGTAATCCAGAAGCCCAGGTGTAATGCTTTGGGGACATGGGTTCAAATCCCACCATGGCAGCTGATTTATAAAGCTAGCTTCAGAAATGGTGACCATGAAACTATCACCAATTGTCATTAAAAACCCATCTGGTTCACTAATCTCGTTCTGGGGGCCAACATGAGACACCAGACTCAAAGCAATGTAGTTGACTCTTAACAGCCCTCTGAAATGGTCTAGCGAGCCGCTCAGATCAAGGGCAATTAGGGATGGACAAGAAATGCTGGCCTTGCCAGCGACACCCACATCACATGAAAGAAAATGGCTGGGATTCTCCCAAAAAAAAAACTAGGTGCACAATTCGTGGGAAAAAGGGAGAGTTTCCCACCCATTTGTTGAGTGTACTTACCTGAATGAATCTCCGGCACTCTGTTCTCCATAGAGTGCCTCAGAGGGATTGACGCTGGAAAGTGTGGCCTCATCCCGTTGGAGATGCCGGCAGGGCCATGCTGAGCGGGCCACTGCGCATTCACCAATTTGTCAGTGGGGAGGTTGGCGCATGCGCACTGGCGTCCCCATCACCGGCCTCCTGATCGCTGGCCTCCCAACCTCTTTGGCAGTCCCTCCCCCAAGATTACCAGCCTACCCGACACCCACCCCCCTCCCCCCCCCAACACACTAATCGCTGGACTACTGACCCCCTTCTCCCTGGCCAGCCCCAATCGCCAGTTGCCCATGGCCAACCTTGACCACCGCCCCCCCAGCCCCATCACTCCCTCCCCCACCGGTCCCATTGCAGAGTGGCAGCGGTTCCTCCCGCCACCACCGCCAATCGCCCCCCCCCATTAGGCCCCGCTCCCCCAGTATGCCCCCGCCCCTGGCCTCACTGCCTTGGCATTCCTGCTACCCAATGGGCAGTGCCACGGTGCCCCTTTGGCAGTGCCAGGGTGCCAGGCTGGCACTGCTAGGCTGTCACTGCCCAAGGGGCGCCCCTTTTTCCCCCAATCTTCCGTGGGGGCCTCAATGGCCTCTGTCCTCACCAGTGGGGTGAGCACGCCTATTCCCCATTAGTTGTGAACCCCGCTGGTGGGAACCTCTCCCGGTGGGGGAGAGACATTAGTGAGCCCGGGGAATACCGTCTTGGGCCTGCTAATCATATAGGAATGACAATTTCCATATGGTAATTAGCCCCATGCCGATTTCCGGCATGGGGCTGCTAACGTGGATAAAAAGGGCGTAGGAGGTTCGTGAGTCCTGCTACAGGCCCCATGCTGATGTCTCCCGGCTCGCTGCGCTGCTTGACTGAAAAACTCTACGCACTCTTCCTGAAACTTATTGGCCTTCCAGTGTGGAGATGTCCGTGACTGAGTGTTGCAGACTGGCACATTCCAAACTCCAGGACAATGCACTGAGAGACACACTGAGGCTTGGCACAATGGGAAAAGGTCAGCGAATAAGGTCTTCGGCTATTCAACATCAGTGGGCAGCGCAAAGTCCTTGGGCTGTGTGCACCAGAGAAATGTAAATATACAGTGCAAATAAAACCTGTAAAACTGAATGTAATGAAGCAGCTTGAATACTGAAAGAGACAGATGTCTAGTGCCACTTTATTGCTGAATTTGAACTGTTATGTAATGCACTTTTGCAGGCTTTATGAATCAAATGTATTTCTGGAAAAGGAGAAGATCCAATTTCATTTTTACCAAAGTGTGATTAGATCGGAACTCAAGTCAGCATCAGTAAGTGACCGGAGACTTGTTACTGACTCTTTAATCCACGCTCCGCTCAGGGTAAGAATGAGCACAGCCGATCGCCACAGGTTCCTCAGGGTAACTATTGATGCTGAACAGTTGTGCCCCAGTGGCCTGTTTACTAAAAATGTTTTTGCCCGTTTTAGCTGAGGTGTGGCTCACTTCCTCACAGACACAGGACTGAGCTGCAGTCTGCCTTGTATCCTGCCTCATCTGCGCATGCTCAAATCATGCAGGCATCATACAGAGGAAAAGATTTGTTTTTGCCTTAGAATAAATTCAGAAGTTGAAGCTAAAATACAGACAGCCTGTCAAAGCAATCCAGCCTCTTCATATCAACTGTCTATTCTTATCCTTAATGCAGATCGTTCCTTAAATTGTGCAAGATGGTTTCAGTTTAAATGACCCCATCAAGATGCCAGTAATATAGAGAGTAATGCCAGAAATATCACAAAACATTGAAGGACATGGCTGTGACCCAAAGAAGCACCTGGCCTCTGAAGCAGGCTCTTAGTCACCTAAATCCGGGTGGCACAGTGGCACAGTGGTTAGCACTGCTGCCTCACAGCTCCAGGGACCTGGGTTTGATTCCCGGCTTGGGTCACTGTCTGTCTGGAGTTTGCACATTCTCCCCGTGTCTGTGTGGGTTTCCTCCGCATGCTCCGGTTTCCTCCCACAGTCCAAAGATATGCTGGTTAGGTTGATTATGTGTAAATGTGTATATGTTGTAAATGTGTGGGCTTTCGGGGATAGAGCCTGGATGGGATTGTTGTCGGTGCAGATGGGCCGAATGGCCTCCTTCTGCACTGTAGGGTTTCTATGACTCTATGATGATAAATTACTTTGTTTTCACATAATATTGGCTAACACTCCAGTGCAGTACTGAGGGAGAGCTGCAGTGTCTGAAGTATGGTTTTTGCTACCAAATAAACCTGTTGGACTTTAACCTGGTGTTGTGAGACTTCTTACTGTGCTTACCCCAGTCCAACGCCGGCATCTCCACATCGTGTCTGAAGTTGCCAATGTTTACCCTTCAATCCATATCATTAAAAACAGATTATCTGATCAATATCACATTGCTGTTTGTGGGATCTTGCTGTGTGCAAGTTGGCTGCCACTTTCCCCGCACTACAACAATGCCTACATGTCAAAGGTACTTAATTGGCTGACAGTCAGTCAGAAACGGGGGGAGTTCATAATGGGCAACAAAGAAATGGCTGAGGAGCTAAATTCTTATT
The DNA here is from genome assembly GCF_964213995.1 of Mustelus asterias. Taxonomy (NCBI): domain Eukaryota; kingdom Metazoa; phylum Chordata; class Chondrichthyes; order Carcharhiniformes; family Triakidae; genus Mustelus; species Mustelus asterias. Next base: position 35,695,800 of record NC_135824.1, on the reverse strand, counting down.
TGCTTCTGTCTTCACAAAGGAAGACATGAGTAATATGCTGAAAGTTCTGAGAACCACAAGTTTTAGTGAGGAGTTGAAGGAAATCAGTATTCGTAGAGAAATAGTTTTGGGGAAATTAATGGGATTGAAGGCAGATAAATCTCCAGGTCCTGATAATCTTCATCCCAGAGTACTTAAGGAAGTGGCCCTGGATATAGTAGATCCATTGGTGGTTATTTTCCAAAATTCTTTGGACTCTGGAATAGTTCCTACAGATTAGAGGGCAGCTATTCAAAAAGGAAGGTAGACAGTAAACAGGCAACTATAAACCAGTGAGCAGAGCGTCAGTAGTAGGGAAGTTGCTAGAGTCCATTATCAAGGATTTCATATCACAGCATTTGGAAGGCAGTGGTAAAATCAGACAAAGTCAGCATGGATTTATAAAAGGGAAATCATGCTTGACAAATCTATTGGAATTCTTTGAGGATGTAACTAGTCGAGTTGACCAGGGAGACTTTAAGAAGACTTTCGACAAGATCTCACACAATAAATTGCTATGTAAAGTTATGTTCATGGGATTGCGGGCAGTGTCTTGAAATGGATAGAAAGCTGGTTAGTGGATAGGAAGCATTGAGTTCGCATAAATGGGTCTTTTTTCCCAATTGGCAGGCAATAACCAGTGGGGTACCGGAAGAATCTGTGCTAGGACCCCAACTGTTCATATTATATATTAATGATTTGGAAGAGGGAACGAAATGTATTATCTTCAAATTTGCAGATGATACAAAGTTGGGTGGGAGGGTGAGCTGTGAGGAGGATATGGGCATGTGCATGGCAGATGCAGCATAATGTGGATAAATGTGACGTTATCCACTTTGGAAGCAAAAATAGGTTGACAGATTATTATTTGGATGGTGTAAATTGAGAAAGTTGGATATGCAGTGCGACCTTGGTGTCCTCGTGCATCAGTCGCTGAAAGTAAGTGCGCAGGTACAGCAGGCAGTAAAGAAGGCAAATAGTATGTTGGCCTGCATAGCGAGAGGATTTGAGTATATTTTAGGGATGTTTTACTGCAGTTGTACAGGGCATTGATGAGGCTACACCTGGAGTATTGTGTGCAGTTTTGGTGTCCTTATCTGAGGAAGGATATCCTTGCTATAGAGGGAGTGCAGCGAAGGTTTACCAGGCTGATTCCTGGGATGGCAGGTCTGTCATATGAAAAGAGACTAAGTCAGTTAGGGATATATGCACTGGAGTTTAGAAGAGTGAGAGGGGATCTCATAAAAACTTATAAAGTTCTAACAGGGTTAGACAGGGTAGATTCAGAAAGAATGTTCCCAATGGTGGCGAAGTCCAGAACTAGGGGTCATAGTTTGAGGATAAGGGGTAAACCTTTTAGGATTAAGGTGAGAAGTTTCTTCACCTAGAGGGTGGTGAATCTAGGATTCACTACCACAGAAAGTAGTTGAGGCCGAAACATTGTCTGATTTCAAGAAGAAATTAGAAAAAGCTCTTGGGGCTAAAGGGATCAAAGGATATGGGAGGAAAGGGGGATCAGGATATGGAATTTGATAATCAACCATGATTGTAGTGAATGGGAGAGCAGGCTTGAAGGGTTGAATGGCTTACTCCTGCTTCTATTTTCTATGTATGTTTCTATGATGCTTTGGAGCATCCTCAGGTTGGGGTCAACAACTTGCCTTGAAACGGTGCTGTTTAACAAAGGAAAACATCACAGGAGTTTGATCAAAGAAGTCATTTTTAAGGTTTGTCTTAAATGAAGAGAGAAGTGAAGAGGTAGAAAGTTTAAGGGTGGAATTCTAGAGCTTTGAGGCCTGGTTGGCTGAAGGTGCAGACGCCAAAGATAGAAATAATAAAGTGGGGAACGTCCCGAGATGAGAATTGGAGGAGATTACAGAGATTACAGGGGCAAGGACATAGAGAGATTTGAAAACAAGAGTGAGAGTTTTTAAATCAAAGCAATGCCAGACCACTGGCCAATAGAGGTCAGTGAGAAGGGGGTGGCTGAATTGGGCTTGGTGCGAGTTTGGAAAAGGTCTTCCAGGGTGGAAGATGGCAGGATGGGTAGAAAGACATTGGAATAGTTGATTCTGAAGGTGACCAGTGTAATGATAACAAACGTTATCTGTCTGCATGGTTAGTTTGGGTGGCAGGTGGCACATCTCCAGCCCTTTGACCTTCATTGGAATCTGATGGGAACCAGCAAAAAGCTGGGAACTTGGTGCCATGGTTAAATGTCATTGATGCTTTCCCCAATTGAGAACTAACCAAGCTTGATCTGTCTCTGGGTGACAATAGGGTGCTACTATAACTCTTACTGTCTCAGGGGAGGGAGATATGGGTCCAATTTAGCACCAGCTCCTATTCTTTTATTCATTTCTTTTATTCATTCATGGAACATGGTGTCGCTGTCTCAATCATTACCCAGTGAGGCAGTTGAAAATACATCAGCAGAAAGAACCAGAGCTCAATTGTGATGGCCTGAAGTTTAAGATAGAAGAACAGGCCATTCAGCCCAACCAGTTCATGTTGGTGTTTCTCCTCCACATGCTAACTCCATGTTCCCATATCCATTTATCTCGATTTACTTCAATCACCTCTCTGGCCTTTACCTAAATGTTGAATATGGGCCTGAATTTTCATTGAGTCAGAAGAGCTCCACTTCTTGGCCCAACTGGTGCCGGAACTGGGAATCCAGAAGTCCTTCCCCCTCAGCCAGCAACCACCATTTTCACCGAGGTGGAAGTAGGGACAGGACGTATTTTGGACATTCATTTTCACAGAGGAAGCAGCCACACTTAAAATTGCAGCTGCCTTCAAATGGAAGCAGTTTCTAAAACATGACTTGCAGGTTTTATGAGTTTGATTGACAGGCTGAAACCTACTGGAGTTATTTGAAGAGGAAGGTACATCTTGAGATGAAGTCAAGAACTCCAATTAGAGGGCAATTTGTAAGAGGTCAGGGACTTCTTTGGGATTGTTAAAAGTAGGCATGCATGTGCTTAAAAAGTGGATAAGGCCTGTGGAAGCTCTCAAGTTATTTAAATCTTGCACCCTTTAATTAAAAAAAATGCCAGTTCAAAAACTTCAATAGATGTTTGTTGATATAAGCTTGATTACTATCATTATATCATTATTACAGCTTGATAACTTCCACAACCTATCATTATCACAGTGGGGGACTGAAAGTTCACAGTTTGATTGACAGTTCCAAGTGGTTATAAAGGAAATGGCTGTCTTTGATGCATGGCTATGGTTATGAATACAAATATATGATTTATAAGGGACTAAGTACTTGCATGGATTTAAATGTATTGAATGGGCTTTTATCAATAAGAGTTCTTAAGGTCGGCATGTAGCTTCAGTTGGCAGTTAGGAAGGCAAGTTCAATGTTAGTGTTCATTTCTAGAGAGCTAGATTACGAGAGCAGGGATGAACTGCTGAGGCTGTATAAGGCTCTGGTCAGATTCCATTTGGAATATTGTGAGAGGTTTTGGACCCAATACCTAAGGAAGGATGTGCTGGAGGGGGTCCAGAGGAGGTTCACAAGAATGGTCTCAGGAATGAAGGGTTTGTCATATGAGGAGCGGTTCAGGAGTCTGGGTCTATACCCGATGGAATTTAGAAGGATGAGGGGGAATCTAATTGAAACTTACAGAATACTGAGAGGCCTAGACAGAGTGGATGTGGAGAGGATGTTACCATTAGTGGGAGGGACTAGAACTCAAGGACACAACCTCAGAATGAAGGGGTGCTCCTTTAAAACTGAGATGAGAAGGAATTTCTTCAGCCAGAAGGTGGTGAATCTGCCGAACTCATTGCCACAGAGGTCTGTGGAGACCAGGTCATTGAGTGTCTTTAAGACAGAGATAGATAGGTTCTTGATCAATAACGGGATCAAGGTTTACGGGGAGAAGGCAGGAGAATGGGGATGAGAATCATATCAGCCAAGATTGAATGGCAGAGCAAACTCAATGGGCTGAATGGCTTAATTCTGCTCCTATATCTCATGGTCTTATGGTTTGTTTTCATATATTGAAGTCTGTGATAGATGCTTAGAACTTTATTGTATTTCATCTCACCATGGCTCCTGAAGTCTGCCCATGGTGGATATAGGATGAATTGGCATAGATGATAAGGACAAAATATGGTGTGTATGGACATAGGTTGGCATGACTTGGCACTTAAATTGGCATAGAAGCTATAAAGAGTGATGGGGATCAGTGGGTGGTCAAGGGTTGGCAGGGAGGGTATGGGGCTAATGGGGTGGTTGCAAGGGCATTCATTAGTTTGGAGGGTATGAAAGATCATGGGCATGGGTAGCAGGGTATAGGTTGATACAAAGTATATAAGGGGCCATGGGTTTAAGTAGAGGGCATATGTTGGCATGTAGGGTATGAGGTGTGATGAGGTGACTGTGGGCATTGATTGGCATGTGTTGATATAGCTGGAGCATGAGGAATGTTTTGGGATGAGAGGGTGTGAGGGTGAGGGGGGTGTGAAGGTGAGGGGGGTGTGAAGGTGAGGGGGTGTGAGGGTGAGGGGGGTGTGAAGATGAGGGGGGTGTGAGGGGTGAGGAGTGAGAGGGTGAGAAGGTGTGGAGGGTGTGGTGGGTGAAGGTGAGGGCATTTGGGGGGTGAGGGGATGTGGGTGAGGGGGTGTGGAGGGTGAGGGGATGAGGGTGAGGGGGTTTGGGGGTGAGGGGGTGTGAGGGTGAGGGGGTGTGAGGCGTGAGGGGTGAGGAGTGAGGGGGCGAGGAGGTGTGGGGGCTGTGGAGGGTGAGGGTGAGGGGATTTGGCTGGTGAGGGGATGTGGGTGAGGGGGTTTGGGGGTGAGGGGGTTTGGGGGTGAGGGGGTGAGAGTGAGGGGGTTTGGGGGTGGGGGTGAGGGGTTGTGGGGGTGTGGGGGGGGGCGGGGGGGGTGACAGCTACAGGACTATTTATCATTGAACTGTTATTATTACAACTGAGACAATGTCGCAGAGTGGCAAGGTGGGCCTTTCAATCAGCTCATATCCACATTCGCCCTCTCTATGGCCGCCTCCATCCTGTTGCTAGGGGCAGCAGGGCCATCTCCAGTTGGCACTTATCCCTCCCTGGAATGTAAATCTTGCTGGCCAGGCATTTACTCCAAAGTCTGCGTTGCAGAGTTGGACAATTTTCTGATTCTGTGTACAGGACTCATGAGCACAAATTCAGGTCAGGTTCCTTGTTTCTATCCTTCACTCTGATTGTGCACTCCACAGCCACAATCCGTCTCATATCTGTGTCACCTCATTCTGAACGATTTAACCACTGTCTACTCTGCCCCCATCACACCTCGTGAAACTCTCACCGATTGTCATTCAAACCCATCCGATTCATCAATGTCCTTCAGGGAAGGAAATCTGCCATCTTTAGCCAGACGGGCCTACATGTGACTCCAGACTTACAACAACATGGTTGACCTTTAGCTGCACTCTGAGATGCCCTAACAACAGGTTTATTTGGTAGCAAATACCATAAGCTTTCGGAGCGCTGCTCCTTCGTCAGATGGAGTGGAAATGTGCTCTCAAACAGTGCACTGTTTGAGAGCACATTTCCACTCCATCTGACGAAGGAGCAGCGCTCCGAAAGCTTATGGTATTTGCTACCAAATAAACCTGTTGGACTTTAACCTGGTGTTGTTAAAACTCTTACTGTGTTCACCCCAGTCCAATGCTGGCACCTCCACATCATGCCCTAACAAGCCAGTGAGTTCAAAGGCGATTAGGGATAAGCAGCTAATGCTGGCCTTGCCAGTGACTCCCACACCCCATGAAAGAATGAAGAAACAAATCCTTTCATTATTTCCAACATCCTTATCAAATCTCCTGCAGTCTAACAAAAGCAGCCCCAGCTTTTCTCATCTTTCTTTGTATTTGATTTCCTCACATTGGACTGTCTGTCTGTGTTTTATCATCACTGTTGGCCCAATACCCTTCCTAAAATGTGGAGAATCAAAATCAAATAACAATCTCTGACTGTGCTCTTTCTAATGTTTTATATCTGTCGATCGTCCATAGAGTACCACAGAATCCATTGAACCCCCACAGTGCAGAAAGACGCCATTCAGCCCATCGAATCTGCACCAGATCACCGAAAGAACTTGGACCCAGGACCGTCCCCTGCCCTATCCCTGCAACCCTCGTGCATTTACCATGGCTAATCCACTTAACCTACACATCTTTGGACTGTGGGAGGAAATTGGAGTACCCGGAGGAAACCCACGCAGACACGGAGAGAACGTGCAAACTCCACACAGACAGTCACCCGAGGCCAGAATCGAACCCGGGTCCCTGGTGCCGTGAGGCAGCAGTGCTAACCACTGTGCCGCCCGAGTGATGGCACAGTGATAGAGATAAGGGGTTAGAAGTTTTGCTACAGATGTACAAAGCCCTGCTTAGACCACACTGCAATTACTGTAGACCACACTGCAATTACTGTAGACCACACTGCAATTACTGTGAGCAGTCCTGAGTGCCACACCTTAGAAAGGAGATATTGGTCTTGGAGGTAGTGCAGCCTAGATTTACCAGGATGATACACAGATTTCAAGAGGTACATTGTGCGGAGGGATTATGTACACTAGGGTTATATTCCCTGACATATAGAAGGTTAAGGGGTGGTTTTTGTCAATGTTTTCAAGTTGTTAAAAGGATAAACAAGTGGATTCTGAGGACAGATGTTTTCCTTTGTGGGGGAATCTAGAACTAGGCCCAAGGAGAAAAAATGACCTATTCCTGCTCCAATTTTCTACAATCTAATGATGTAATGCTGCAATTCTGGGCATCATTATTTAGCAAGGGTGCCTAAGCCTGGGAGAGGGTGCAAAGGAGAGTCACCAGATAGGCACCACGTATAGGAGACTTCAGTTAGTGTGGAGAGACTGAAAAAGGTGGGATTTTTCTTACTAAAACAGAATTTTGAGAGGGTTTGATATATTACATCAGGAAAAACATTGCTTTTAGCGCCAGTGAGTAACGGAGGACATGGAGTTAAAAGAACCGGTGGTTGGCGGGGGAGGAGAATTCTTTTCATGCACTAAGTTGCTCCAATCTGGTATACTCTGCCTGAAAGCTTGGTGGAAATAGATTCATTGGTAAAGTCCAAATGGGAATTAGATAATTATCTGGAAAGGAATAATTTTCAGGGGTATGGTGAGAGAGGAGAGTGGAACTCTCATAGCTCATTAAAGAGCTGACAGAGGCAGGATGGATCGAGTGATTTCCTTTAGTGCTGTTGGATTCAATGAAGTCAAACGCATCAGGTGAGCTCCATTAGTTGGGCTCTGACAGTGCAAGAAATGTGGAGCTTTCTCCATGATGATAGCTGAGCTCTGAACTGGATAGTAAATCTACTAAATGAGTCATCAAGCAGCAGGTCCATAATAGTCCCTTTGGCAAGATGCAGGACTGATGCCAACTCTGATGCTTACCCCCCTCCTCCCCACCTCCCCCAGGGTCCCCAGTCTACTTCCCATCAACACCAACCCCAGACATATCTTCCAGTGCTGTATCCATGGACCTCCTTCCCGAGACTCCATCCCACTCCTCCGTTCTGGCGCTACTGGACAATCAGGTTGGCTGGCAACTCTCAAGGGCAGATTTCCTGTCCCTGAAGGGTGGAAGTCCCACTCTGGCTTTGTTAATGTTGCCCCCTGAGTATAACTGCAGCCCCTTTTTAAAGTCAGTGAGTTATTGATAAACTTTTCTACAATACACCCAACGCCAATCCCCCTCCGCCCCCCGATAACATTCACTCCAAAATTACCCCAATGAAGAAAGGTTATGCAGTGAGTGATGAAGATCTGGAATACATTGCCCGAGAGTGTGGCGAAGGCAGATCCAATCGTGGCTTTTCAAAGGAAAAGATTAAAAAATGGCAAAGCTATGCGGAAAGGACAGGGGAGTGCGGAGGAGTGGGAGTTGCAGAAAGCCAATAGGTACACCATGGGTGGACTGGCCAGTTTCTGTACTGTAATCATTCTATGATTCTATGAATCATAGTTCTGCAAATCTGCTCCAAATTGTTAACTTGTCTTGGTGAGTTAACAGCTTTCTGAATTAACCTGCCTATCCATTCATAGACAAAGAATATGACCTCTGCAAACAAAACACTCTGGGAATTGAGCGTCAGTGTTGATGGGTAGAAGATGGTGTGGGGTTGGCGGGGCAGGCTGCTGGTTCTGCTTTGCTTCCCAATAAGGATTCCAATCACACGAAGCCCTGCATTTGGAGCCCATTGTGCCTAATCTTTAATCTCACCCCGCTCATATTTCCCCATAGTTCTGTCATTCTTTACCCTTTAAATATTTCTACAATTCCCTTTGGAAGGTTCCCATGCCATTTATTATCTTATCTTAGCAATTTGAAATCACATGTTACACCCATCGTAGAGCGGTTAGCGATTACTAACTGACCCTTACAGAGCCTACTGCAAGGTGTTATTAGTATGTTGAACATGAAGCATGTCTGTGGTGAACCATAGATGGTTACCACTATGGGTACTGAACCATAGATGGTTAGCACTATGGGTACTTGTACATATGTTACTGTTGTCACTGTTGGGGTTAGGGTTGGGGTGTTCTACCTGTTGGTATTGTTCTGTGGTACACTCCGGTTGGCTCCGCCTACCTGTAGGAGTATAAAGGTCACTGCACTGCCTGGTGACCCTTTAGTCTGGGATTGTATTGTTATATAATATGCTCCATTCTTGTTACTAATAAAAGCCTTTATTTCCCGGGTACGATCCAGCCTCCCGAGTGATTTAATCACGCATCAATGTCTATCTCAATCATCAGGCTAGTTTGATACACTATCATGTATGTGAATCAAGGACAAACATACTAACATATGAACTAGGAGCCGGAGTAGGCCACCTGGCCTCTCGATCCTGCTCTGCCATTCAATTAGATCGTGATTGATTTGATTGTAACTTCAACCCCACTTTCCTGCCTACCCTTGATAACCATCCACCCCCTTGTTAATCAGGAATCTATCCAGCTCTGCATGAAACATATTCAAAGACTCTTCTTCCATCGCCTTTTGAGGGAGGGAGTTCCAGAGACTCACCACTCTCAGGGAGAAAACATTTCTCCTCATCTCTGTCTTGGGCAATCTCATATGTAAACAGTGACCTCTGGTTATGATTCTCGCACAAGCAGAAACTCTCCACATCCACCCTGTCCAAACCCCTCAGCAACTGAAGGATTGGATAATCTGTGACAAAACACAAGGGGTGGAATTTAGTGCCCTTCTTGTGGTGGGGGCATTTAATTGGGCGGGAGGGTGGCAGTTAGGGACCCAGTCACCTTCCCTTCTCTGCCCTGATTAAGGTTCATGAAGGCTAAAGGATGGTCTACCCACACTGCTGTCAATTGCGGCCCTCTAGTGGACAATTAATGGCCACATTGAAGGCTCCTCGTGCTGCCGCTGGGAATTGCCCAGCAGGGGGCAGGTGACTAGCCTTGCAGGAAACCCATAGAGCAAAACGTGCCAGGGTTTCCTGTTGGGTTTTCTGGTGGGGTTGAGGGGGGGAGTGGTGCTATTCTGTTCAAAGGCACCTTGTCCCTGATCAAGGGATCTGACAACAGGAAAAGGAAAGGGGGGATGGTAAGGGGAGGTGGTGGGGGTGGGCGGGGGGGGGGGGGTGGGGGGGGGGGGTTGGTGCTGAGAGTCATCTTCCTGGCTTTGCTGCTGACCCTGCTTCGTATCCTGTCTTCGATGAAGCCCCCACTCCCTGATTTCCCTCCTGCCATCACCCACCTAAAACAGTGGCACAGTGGTTAGCACTGCTGCCTCACAGCGCCATGGATCCGGGTGTGGTTCTCGGCTTGGGTCACTGTCTGTGCGGAGTTTGCACATTCTCCCCATGTCTGCGTGGGTTTCCTCTGGGTGCTCCGGTTTCCTCCCACAGTCCAAAAGACGTGCTGGTTAGGTGCATTGGCCATGCTAAATTCTCCCTCAGTGTACCCGAACAGGCACCGGAGTGTGGCGACTAGGAGATTTTCACAGTAACTTCATTGCAATGTGAATATACTTGTGACACTAAGCAATAAATGAATAATAACCTTGGGTCCCTCCACCATCCTGACCCATGGGAGGGTGCAATCCTGGTAGCAACCACTGCTTCCCCAGTGGTGCTGTCGAGCAATGAAAAGCTGGCAGCCTCCGATTGGCTTAGAGCTGACGGTGGGTCAGTGAGAGCTGACGGTGGGTCAGACCCCCCGCCCCTCCCCACACCACCCCCCACCGCAGGGTCCTTCATCCTGGGGAGGACCCACTGATGGCTTGTTAAACGTCTGATTTGCACATTTTGCAGGGGAACCTTCCCCACAGTGAGGTGAGGAGGGTTCATAGAAATCATAGAAATCATAGAAACCCTACATGGCAGAAGGAGGCCATTCGGCCCATCGAGTCTGCACCGACCACAATCCCACCCAGGCCCTACCCCCACATATTTACCCGCTAATCCCTCTAACCTACGCATCTCAGGGGCAATTTTAACCTGGCCAATCAACCTAACCCGCACATCTTTGGACTGTGGGAGGAAACCGGAGCACCCGGAGGAAACCCACGCAAACACGAGGAGAATGTGCAAACTCCACACAGACAGTGACCCAAGCCGGGAATCGAACTCTGGACCCTGGAGCTGTGAAGCAGCAGTGCTAACCACTGTGCTACCGTTTTTCACCAGCTCTCCAGCTTGGCAAGAACCCCACCCCCCCCCATCCCCATCTTATATTCCGCCAAATTACAATATTATTATTTTTGTCTTCTGTTTCAATAAATATTGTAATTTAAAAGAACTGATGAAGAGGTAGATGCAAGGAAGGTGTTTCCATTTGTAGGAGGGTCGAAAACTAGGGGGTCATGAATGTAAAATAGTCACTGGTAAATCCATTCGAAGATTCAAGAGAAATACTTTAACTCAGAGAGTGGTCAGAATGAGGGGCTTGTTACCACGTGGAGGACACGGGATGAGTGGTAGAAATAGATTTATGGGGAAAACTGGATAAGTACATGAGGGAAAAATAAATAGAATGTTTCTTTTGACTGAGTTCGATGAAGTAGGGTCACAGGAGAGGCTTGTGTTGAGTAGAACCACTCGTTCAGTGAAATGGCCTGTAGTTTTATATATTTTCTGTATTCTGTAATTCTATGTTTGCTATGCAATGCAGTGTAATATATACATGTGTGCTGGAGCACAGTGTTACAGTGCCCGGCATCATATATCCAACCCCCTCAACTGAATTATGGCAGGTCTTTTCACACATACAACTCTCTAATGTTGATAAAACTTACAGGAAAAACACATTTGGATCCTGAGTTTTATAAACAGAGGCGTCAAGTAATTAGGAAGGAAGTTATTCTAAACCTTTATAAATCACTGGTTAGGTCTCAGTCGGGCTATTGTGGTCAGTTCTGGGCGCTGTGTTTTAGGAAGGATGTTGTGGCCTTGGGGAGGGTGGAGAGGAGATTTACTAGAATGGGAGCAGCAGTGATGAGGGACCTCTGTGTGAAGAGGCTGAAAAGCTGGAATATGTTCTCCTTGGAGCAGAGAAAATGGTGGGGAGGCTTAACAGAACTTTTACAACACCCTGCAGCTCACCCCTCTCTGAATATAACTTCAATATTTTACAGTGATTCATTTTAAATTTCATCTAGAACATAGAACATAGAACAGTACAGCACAGAACAGGCCCTTCGGCCCACGATGTTGTGCCGAGCTTTATCTGAAACCAAGATCAAGCTATCCCACTCCCTATCATCCTGGTGTGCTCCATGTGCCTATCCAATAACCGCTTAAATGTTCCTAAAGTGTCTGACTCCACTATCACTGCAGGCAGTCCATTCCACACCCCAACCACTCTCTGCATAAAGAACCTACCTCTGATATCCTTCCTATATCTCCCACCACGAACCCTATAGTTATGCCCCCTTGTAATAGCTCCATCCACCCGAGGAAATAGTCTTTGAACGTTCACTCTATCTATCCCCTTCATCATTTTATAAACCTCTATTAAGTCTCCCCTCAGCCTCCTCCGCTCCAGAGAGAACAGCCCGAGCTCCCTCACCCTTTCCTCATAAGACCTACCCTCCAAACCAGGCAGCACCCTGGTAAATCTCCTCTGCACTCTTTCCAGTGCTTCCACATCCTTCTTATAGTGAGGTGACCAGAACTGCACACAATATTCCAAATGTGGTCTCACCAAGGTCCTGTACAGTTGCAGCATAACCCCACGGCTCTTAAACTCCAACCCCCTGTTAATAAAAGCTAACACACTATAGGCCTCCTTCACAGCTCTATCCACTTGAGTGGCAACCTTTAGAGATCTGTGGATATGGACCCCAAGATCTCTCTGTTCCTCCACAGTCTTCAGAACCCTACCTTTGACCCTGTAATCCACATTTAAATTAGTCCTACCAAAATGAATCACCTCACATTTATCAGGGTTAAACTCCATCTGCCATTTTTCAGCCCAGCTTTGCATCCTATCTATGTCTCTTTGCAGCCTAAAACAGCCCTCCACCTCATCCACTACTCCACCAATCTTGGTGTCATCAGCAAATTTACTGATCCACCCTTCAGCCCCCTCCTCTAAGTCATTAATAAAAATCACAAAGAGCAGAGGACCAAGCACTGATCCCTGCGGCACTCTGCTAGCAACCTGCCTCCAATCCGAAAATTTTCCATTGACCACCACCCTCTGTCTTCGATCAGACAGCCAGTTACCTATCCAATCGGCCAACTTTCCCTCTATCCCACACCTCCTCACTTTCATCATAAGCCGACCATGGGGGACCTTATCAAACGCCTTACTAAAATCCATGTATATGACGTCAACTGCCCTACCTTCATCAACACACTTAGTTACCTCCTCAAAAAATTCTATCAAATTTGTGAGGCACGACTTGCCCTTCACGAATCCGTGCTGACTATCCCGGATTAATCCGCATCTTTCTAAATGGTCGTAAATCCCATCTCTAAGGACCTTTTCCATCAATTTACCAACCACTGAAGTAAGACTAACTGGTCTATAATTACCAGGGTCATTTCTATTCCCTTTCTTAAACAGAGGAACAACATTCGCCATTCTCCAGTCTTCTGGCACCATCCCCGTGGACAGCGAGGACCCAAAGATCAAAGCCAAAGGCTCTGCAATCTCATCCCTTGCCTCCCAAAGAATCCTAGGATACATTTCATCAGGCCCAGGGGACTTATCGACCTTCAGTTTATTCAAAACTGCCAGGACATCCTCCCTCCGAACATCTATTTCCTCCAGCCTATTAGCCTGTAACACTTTCTCTTCCTCAAAAACATGGCCCCTCTCCTTGGTGAACACTGAAGAAAAGTATTCATTCATCACCTCGCCTATCTCTACTGACTCCATACACAAGTTCCCACTACTGTCCTTGACCGGCCCTAACCTCACCCTGGTCATTCTTTTATTCCTCACATAAGAGTAAAAAGCCTTGGGGTTTTCCTTGATCCGACCCGCCAAGGACTTCTCGTGTCCCCTCCTAGCTCTCCTAAGCCCCTTTTTCAGCTCATTCCTTGCTAACTTGTAACCCTCAATCGAGCCATCTGAACCTTGTTTCCTCATCCCTACATAAGCTTCCCTCTTCCATTTCACAAGACATTCCACCTCTTTCGTGAACCATGGTTCCCTCACTCGGCCATTTCCTCCCTGCCTGACAGGGACATACCTATCAAGGACATCCAGTATTTGTTCCTTGAAAAAGTTCCACTTTTCGTCAGTTCCTTTCTCTGACAGTTTCTGTTCCCAACTTATGCCCCCTAATTCTTGCCTAATCGCATCATAATTACCTCTCCCCGAATTGTAAACCTTGCCCTGCCGTACGGCCCTATCCCTCTCCATTGCAATAACAAAAGACACCGAATTGTGGTCACTATCTCCAAAGTGCTCTCCCACAACCAAATCTAACACTTGGCCCGGTTCATTTCCCAGTACCAAATCCAATGTGGCCTCACCTCTTGTCGGCCTATCCACATATTGTGTCAGGAAACCCTCCTGCACACACTGCACAAAAACTGCCCCATCCGAACTATTTGACCTACAAAGGTTCCAATCAATATTTGGCAAGTTAAAGTCCCCCATGACAACTACCCTGTGACCCCCACGCATATCCATAATCTGCTTAGCAATTTCTTCCTCCACATCTCTATTACTATTTGGGGGCCTATAGTAAACTCCTAACAACGTGACCGCTCCTTTCCTATTTCTAACCTCAGCCCATATTACCTCAGTGTGCAGATCCCCCTCGAAGTGCCTTTCCGCAGCCGTTAAACTATCCTTGATTAACAATGCCACTCCTCCACCTCTTTTACCAGCTTCCCTACACTTAGTGAAACATCTATACCCCGGAACGTCCAACAACCATTCCTGTCCTTGTTCTACCCACGTCTCCGTAATGGCCACAACATCGTAGTCCCAAGTACCAATCCACGCCCCAAGTTCATCTACCTTGTTCCGAATGCTCCTTGCATTGAAGTAGACACACTTCAACCCACCTTCCTGTCTACCGGTACCCACCCTTGACCCTGATATCTTCCCCAAGACCTCACCACCCTCACTGACTTCTGGACTACAACTCCTTTTCCCACTCCCCTGACAAATTAGTTTAAACCCCCCTGAAGAGCCGTAACAAATCTATCACCGTCGTGCTAACTTACACACCTTATCTAACATTCTAGAACTCTCTGCTGCCTCCTTAGGTTGAGCTGTCACCTGAACATGGACCCTTGTGAATTTAAGCCACACATCTAAAGTAAAGTTTATTTATTAGTCACAAGTAGGCTTACCTTCACACAGCAATGAAGTTACTGTGAAAATCCCCTAGTCGCCACACTCCTTCACCTGTTTGGGTACACTGAGGGAGAATTTAGAATGGCCAATGCACCTAACCAGCATGTCTTTCAGACTGTGGGAGGAAACCGGAGCACCCAAAGAAAACCCACGCAGACACAGGGAGGATGTGCAAAGTCTACACAGACTTTGTGGACTTGAGGCAGCAGTGTTACATCACGGTGGCACTATGGTTAACACTGCTGCCTCACAGCACAAGGGACCAGGGTTCGATTCCCGGCTTGGGTCACTGACTATGTGGAGCCTTCACATTCTCCCTGTGTCTGCATGGGTTTCCTCCGGTGTTCCAGTTTCCTCCCACAGTCCAAAGATGTGCAGGTTAGGTGTGTTGCTAAATTCTCTCTGTGTCCCCGAACAGGCGCCGGAGAGTGGCGACTAGGGGATTCTCACAGTAACTTCACTACAGTATTTTTGTAAGCCTACTTGTGATGAATAGAAACATAGAAACATAGAAAAACTACAGCACAAACAGGCCCTTCGGCCCCACAAGTTGTGCCGAACATATCCCTACCTTTTAGGCCTACCTATAACCTTCCATCGTATTAAGTCCCATGTACTCATCCAGGAGTCTCTTAAAAGACCCTATTGAGTTTGCCTCCACCACCACTGACGGCAGCCGATTCCACTCGCTCACCACCCTCTGTGTGAAAAACTTCCCCCTAACATTTCCCCTGTATCTACACCCCAGCACCTTAAACCTGTGTCCTCTCATAGCAGCCATTTCCACCCTGGGAAAAAGCCTCTGAGAGTCCACCCAATCTATGCCTCTCAACGTCTTATATACCTCTATTAGGTCTCCTCTCATCCTATGTCTCTCCAAGGAGAAAAGACCGAGCTCCCTCAGCCTATCCTCATAAGGCAAGCCACTCAATCCAGGCAACATCCTTGTAAATCTCCTCTGCACCCTTTCAATCATTTCCACATCCTTCCTGTAATGAGGCGACCAGAACTGAGCACAGTACTCCAAGTGGGGTCTGACGAGGGTCTTATATAGCTGCATCATTATCCCCGGACTCCTAAACTCAATCCCTCGATTGATAAAGGCCAGCACACTATACACCTTCTTAACAAACTTTTTAAACCACTCTGCCACCGTGCCGCCCCATCTCACTCCCAACACACAATGATTAGCTATTATCAAGGAGCTGCCACACATCAGTCACTCTGGGACACTCTGTCAGGGGAAAGATGTCTCCAGGAATCAGCTCCTTTACACGGTTCCTGTTTGCAGCCTCCATGTTGGAGATTTTGCTCCGATTCTCACTTCCCTCTACAGACAGTAGTGAATATTCGAGTTCAATGTGATGTTATTTCCTGTAGAAAAGACAGGGCAGGTTTTTTTTAAATGAGAATCGTGGTGATTGGTTTAAATTTCCTGCATTTAGATTTTCCCTTTTATTCCCAATTCTTTTAATGCTTCTCCAAGTATAAATACCACACTGTTAGTGGCGTGGCCCCTTTAAGGGAGCGATCGCTGAGGTCCAGGCCTGGACCCTATGGAGTGTTAAGGTGGGAAGCTCAGCCAATGGGGTGCAAGGGCACATTTCCTGGGTGCGGAAGGGCGTTCAGTTGGAGAAGAGAGTAGACGCATATTTAGTTCTGTCAGACCCTTGGGAGTCTGTAAATAACTATTTATCATTGGTAATAAACCCCTTCATATTTTGAGCCACAATGAGTCGCCTTCAATTTAGTACACTGGCGACGAGGAAAAACTTCTGACAACCATTGGAGATCATACTGTGCAGTTAGAGTGGGAGGAGAGTGAGAATTGAAACTACAAAGAAGCAAGGTGGAAGTACCCCATAAAAATGCCTTTGATTGGAGAGATTGACCCGAAAATGGAAAACTGGGGGCGATATATCGAAAGGCTGTGTGAATTCTTTGTAGCTAATGAAATCACAGCAGTGGAAAAATGTGTCCCACAAACTTGCAGCCTAATGAGAACTCTAACATCGCCTGACAATCTAGACAAGTCTTTTAGCCAGGTAGTTGAATTGATCAAACATCATTTAAACTCCCGATCCTCAATCATCGTGTTGAGCTAGAAAGTTCACTCAGCAGTCCCGGAGCCGGGGGAGGCAGTCTCATGCACTGTGAATTTGGCCCAGCTTTAGAGGACATGTTAAGAGTCCGTTTGGTCAGTGGAATGAACAGCCTCATCATGCAGAAGGAGTTTCTGGCTGAGGCCAAAATCTCTTTAGAAAAGGCTGTGGAGTTGGCCCAGGTACTGAATGTGCTGAGCAGGGTGTGAGGGAGTTACAAGGCGTGCCCAATGAGGTGAACCGTTTGTGACGGGAAATGGCTGTTGCGAAGATGAGTCCAATGGAGGGTGCAGCAGAGCTCGAGAAGGGGAGTACAGCAATGAGGGTGGAACTTGTTTTCGATATGGGTGAAAACACTCACGAGAAGCTTGCTGATGCAGAAATTATGTACCTTACAGATGCAATAGGAAGGGTCATTTACAAACATGGTGCAGAGCAAGGCTGTCAGGACAGAATGTCCAAAAAAAACAACGGTTAGTTTAACTCGTTTAGGAAAACAGGATGAGGAACCCCTGGGCGGCACAGTGGTTAGCACTGCTGCCTCACAGCGTGTCTGTGTGGAGTTTGCACATTCTCCCCGTGTCTGAGTGGGTTTCCTCCAGGTGCTCCAGTTTCCTCCCACAGTCTAAAGATTTGATTTGATTTGATTTGATTTATTACTGTCACATGTATTAGTATACAGTGAAAAGTATTGTTTCTTGCGCACTATACAGACAAAGCATACCGTTCATAGAGGAGGAAAGGAGAGAGTGCAGAATGTAGCGTTACAGTCATAGCCAGAGTGTAGAGAAAGATCAACTTAATACAAGGTAAGTCCACTCAAAAGTCCGACAGCAGCAGAGAAGAAGCTGTTCTTGAATCGGTTGGTACGTGACCTCAGACTTTTGTATCTTTTTCCTGATGGAAGAAGGTGGAAGAGAGAATGTCCGGGGTGCGTGGGGTCCTTAATTATGCTGGCTGCTTTGCCGAGGCAGCAGGAAGTGTAGACAGAGTCAATGGATGGGAGGCTGGTTTGCGTGATGGATTGGGCTACATTCATGTGCGGGTTAGGTGGGTTGGCCGTTCTAAATTGCCCCTTAGTATCAGGGGACTAGCTAGAGTAAATGCATTGGGCCAGGGTGGGACTCAATGGGCCGATTGGCCTCCTTCAGCACTGTAGGGATTCTAGCATTATGAGAAGGGTCCTGAATCATTTACCGTAGACCAGGTCCAACTGACTACAGTGCCTCCTATAGAGATAGCCTTGATGGTAAATGGCAGATCTCTTATAATGGAAATAGACACAAGGGCTATGGCTACAGTCATAGGAGAGCAGGCATTTCATTACCTTCAGGAAGGCCTCCAACAATGGAGACTGAGCGAGTCAGGAGCCATATTGTCTACATGTACAGGAGGGACATTGAAGAGCTTTGGGACAGCAACAGTCACCGTGTCCTACAAGAACCAAAAGGCACAACTACCTGTCTTGATAATTGGAGGTCACAGACCTTGCCTAATGGGCTGTGATTGGCTCAAGGTTGGAAATATTAAACCAATGGGATAGAGGATTTCAGGAGTTGCTATGTAAATATTTCAAGGTCTTCCAAAATGAGCAAGAACGTATAAGGAGAGCTAAAGCCAAAATTTATCGGAATTCTGAGGCAAAGCCTGAATATTTTTGGGCCCGTCTAGTGCCTGATGCCCTTCATCATAAGGTGGAAGTTGAACGTGGAAGATTGGAAGATTTAGGTTTTATAAAACCTGTACAGTTCCCCGAATGGGCCAGACCTACAGTCCCTATTCTCAAGCCAGATCAAACTGTAAGATTTTGTGGGATTATAAACTAACAGTCAATTAAGGACAGATACCCAGTTCCTAGAATTGAAGACCTCAACGCTAAACTAGCCGGGGGTTTAAAATACAAGATAGACCTCAGTCACGCCTACCAGCAGCTAGAGTTGGATGAAGATTCACAGAGGTTCATTACTATCAACACCCATGAGGGTTTGTGCCAGCATACACGTTTGGTGCCACATTGGTGGCATGGTGGCAAAATGGTTAGCACTGCTGCCTCACAGGGCCAGGGACCTGGGTTCGATCCCTCGTTTGGGTCACTGTCAGTGCGGAGTCTGCACATTCTCCCCGTGTCTGCGTGAGTTTCCTTCAGATGCTCCGGTTTCCTCCCACAGTCCGAAAGACGTGCTGGTTAGGTGCATTGGCCACGCTAAAATTCTACCAACCGACTCAAGAACAGCTTCTTCCCTGCTGCCATCAGACTTTTGAATGGACCTACCTTGCATTAAGTTGATCTTTCTCTACACCCTAGCTATGACTGTAACATTACATTCTACACTCTCTCATTTCCTTCTCTATGAATGGCATGCTTTGTCTGTTTAGCGCACAAGAAACAATACTTTTCACTGCATGTTAATACATGTGACAATAATAAATCAAATCAAATCAAAATCAAGTTTATCTTTTGGAGTCTCATTGGCCTGTGCCATTTTCCAGGATCTAGTTTTATAGTGGAGAAACAGTTTTTGGTTTCAGTTTAGATTTCAGTTGCTGACTGGAGCTACTTAGACAGAAGTCTGGAGGCAGCTCTGAAAATGCACTGCCTGGAAGTGCGGTGGAGGCAGGTTCAATTGAGGCTTTCGAGAGGACATTTGATGATTATTTGAATAGAAACAATGTGCAGGGGTACGGGGAAAAGGCAGGGGAATGGCACTAGGTCATGATGCTCGTTTGGAGAACTGGTGCAGACACGATGGGCCGAATGGCTTCCTTGTGCGCAGTAACAATTCTGTGAAGATCTTACACCTTCTGACAAGGTTCGGAAGCTTTCAGTGAAAATTCTGCCCTTGGTGCGAGTTGAGAAATG
Source organism: Mustelus asterias (assembly GCF_964213995.1). Taxonomy (NCBI): domain Eukaryota; kingdom Metazoa; phylum Chordata; class Chondrichthyes; order Carcharhiniformes; family Triakidae; genus Mustelus; species Mustelus asterias. The sequence goes on along the minus strand of NC_135824.1, from coordinate 35,675,988 downwards.
GGCAGCAGAGTTTTGGGTGGGCTCAGGTTCATGTGGATTTGAAGATGGGATGCTGATTAGAGATGCATTGAGTTCATGAAACCCAGAGGTAAAGGTATGGATCAGAGTTTCAGCAGCAGATGAACTGAGACAGGGGCAGAGGTGGGCAATGATGTGGGGGTGAAAATGAATGATTTTAATTGACAAGTGGTCAGAAGCTTATATTCGGAGAGACTTCAGATTAAATTTGGGCCCTTCCAGGGCAGAATGCTTCAATACCTCACCATCAATGCACATTATTGATGCAAACTACTGTTGGAAGAGATAAGCTAACATTGCCAGGAAAGATCAAGTTATGTTTCTTATTCAATGTAACTGAATGTGTTTATCGTGAGACAGGGTGGACCCGATTGTTTGGTTTTAGAGTGGATTTATATACACCAGAGGAATTGACACCTCTCTCAATCAGGATTAGAATTCCAGCTGTAAGTTCCTCTATTTTGAAATGTCAAGCTCTATCTGTCATTATCTGTGGTTGTGTTTATCTCACATTCGAACTCAGTAAGGAAATTTGGCATGTCCACTACGACGCTCACCAACTTTTACAGATGAACCATAAAAAGCATTCTTTCTGGTTGTATCACAGCTTGGTATGGCTCCTGCTCTGCCCAAGACCGCAAGAAAATGCAAAGGGTCATGAATGTAGCCCAATCCATCACGCAAACCAGCCTCCCATCCATTGACACTGTCTACACTTCCCGCTGCCTCGGCAAAGCAGCCAGCATAATCAATGCACCCCGGATATACCTTCTTCCACCTTCTTCCGTCAGGAAAAAGATACAAAAGTCTGAGGTCATGTACCAACCGATTCAAGAACAGCTTCTTTCCTGCTGCTGTCAGACTTTTGAATGGACCTACCTCGCATTAAGTTGATCTTTCTCTACACCCTAGCTATGACTGTAACACTACATTCTGCACTCTCTCCTTTCCTTCGCTATGAACGGTATGCTTTGTCTGTATAACGTGCAAGAAACAATACTTTTCACTGTATATTAATACATGTGACAATAATAAAATAAATCAAAAAGTAAGGTGACATCTTAGGGAATGGAAGTAACAAATTATGGGTGGAATCCTGTGCCCTCTCCCATGACGAGTTTGATGAAGGGGGCATTTAATTGGGTGAGAGGGTGATGGGTGGCAATCTCACCACCTTCCCTCCTTCACCTCAGTTAGATACATGGTGAGAAGGCCTTCCCATGATTTTCTTCCCATCTGGCCACCAACTGAAGCCCTTAAGAGGCTGGCGGAGTTCGGACTTCAGGCCTCACTCCAAATTTTCCACACCCGCCCACCATGAATCCCACTGATGCTGGGACCGGAATATTCCACCCATCATTTCTGATCATACCTGGGCAGGTCTCAGATGGGAAACAATGATGAAAGCACGTACAGTATGTTTTAAAATGGTTAGTGATGGTGTTATTAAACTAGTGAAGAGTGTGGGAGAGTATGTTTGTGAGTATATGATGTGGATATGTTTGAGTGTGTGTGCCTGTTTGGGAATATATGTTTGTGAGCATGTATTTGTTAGTGTATGGGCCAGGTTTCTGTGACTGAGGTAGGTAGCTCAGAAAAAGAGAACATGTGGAAACCCAAATGGCTCAGTCCTCATTATGCATCCTCGACTGAGTGCCCTGACTATTAAAAACATGAGCTCAGCAGGGAATCTGTTTTGACAAGTGAAGCAAATTGTTGACATTGCTTGATTGACATCTTTAAGTGGCCATAATAAGTTTTTTCTTTATGTGATCTCTTTTATCAATGTCTCAATGTTTATTTGGGCAAGATTAAGAGTTATGAAGTGTTTTACGCATTATTCACATTTTAATGGTTTGTCTGATACTCTTGTAGCATTGGAGAACCATAGCTTTCTTCCTAAAGAATATTTTTGAATGGGTTTTTTTGTCAGCAGTTCCACACTTACCATTGCTATTATATGGCTCACTGGTTATGGTCCTTCATAGCCCTTCCCACCCCCCTCCCCCACATGATTAAGGAGCCCAATATCTCCCCTTAATTCAGGTATATCCAATGGAGATGTCTAGGCTGGACCTAGTTACGTGCTTATGTCCCCCAATCCGTCTCCTGTACCAATTCCCATGATGGAATGATCACACGTTAGTTGAGGGATAAATATTGGCCAGGATACTCATGCTGTTTTCTTCACAAGTGCAGCTGTGGGATCTTTTATCCGAACCGAGAGAACAGACAGGGTCTAGATTTATTTTCTCATCTGAAAGCAGTTTAATATAAACTCTGTAAGTTTAATATTTACCTTTGAGGGAACAGTGTTTGAATGTTGTGCAGGAGAAGTGGGCAATCCAGAATGCTGTTTCATAATCACCTCATGAATCATTCCGCTGTCAGTTTCTTTCATTCCTTTAGTATTTTTCACTGCAGCAATGATTATATAAAGCACACACTCTGAAATCCGTTCATTAAAGCAATCTCAGTGAGAACTAGACATCCTTAACCCGTTATTCGTTAATGATTTGGAATTGAGGATGTGAACTGGAGAGACTCTAAATGCTTTTAGAAACAAGTGGAGTGATACATGTCTCTTTAAGAATGTGAATTAATCAGGTGTTACAAGGCCATTCCACACTCAAACTGACATCATCTGCACCTCCTCGGAGCGGCAATCAGCCGGATCCAAGTTTCCTGCCTCGAAATCCAGGTGGTCCTTTCTCCCCTGACCTTTCAACTCAGTAAGAGTTTTAACAACACCAGGTTAAAGTCCAACAGGTTTATTTGGTCGCAAATGCCATTGCTACCAAATAAACCTGTTGGACTTTAACCTGGTGTTGTTAAAACTCTTACTGTGTTTACCCCAGTCCAACGCCGGCATCTCCACATCATGACTTTCAACTCAGGCCAGGTGATCATGGAGGGCGCTCCTGAGGCCCTCAGTGGAGGGCTGCACACTCAGTTACAAGGAGGCCACGGCACTGGCTAGCGTAAAGCAGGTGAGTTCAAAGGTCCAGCCACTTTCAAGCCAGCGAGAAGATAGTTTTGAGAGGTAAGTGGGCAGAAATGTGGTGGTTGGAGTCAGTCAGGAGAGGTGTCAGGTGGTCAGTGGGGGGGCGGGGGGGGGCGGTGCGGGGGAAAGCTGGGGGGCAGGGGAAAATCGGTCTGGGCGTGTTGGTTAGTGATGTGTTGTCTGGGGAGGGTTAAGTGTTTGAAGGGAGTGGTCAGTTGTGGGGATGGGTTGAGTCAGGCTATGGGGGAGGGGAGGGCTGTGGGGGGAGGGGAGGGCTATGGGGGAGGGGAGGTCTGTGGGGGGAGGGGAGGGCTGTGGGGGGAGGGGAGGTCTGTGGGGGGAGGGGAGGGCTGTGGGGGGAGGGGAGGTCTGTGGGGGGAGGGGAGGGCTATGGGGGGAGGGTAGGGCTATGGGGGAGGGGAAGGCTTTGGGGAAGGGGGGCTATGGGGGAGGAGAGGGGAGGGCTATGGGGGAGGGGAGGGCTACGGGGAAGGGGAGGGCTACGGGGAAGGGGAGGGCTACAGGGGAGGGGAGGGCTACAGGGAAGGGGAGGGCTACAGGGGAGGGGAGGGCTACGGGGAAGGGGAGGGCTACGGGGAAGGGGAGGGCTACGGGGGAGGGGAGGGCTACGGGGAAGGGGAGGGCTATGGGGGAGGGCTGCTATGGGGGTGAGGAGGGCTATGGTGGAGGGGGCTATGGGGGAGGGGAGGGCTATGGGGATGGGAGGGCTATGGGGGAGGGGGGCAATGGGGGAGGGGAGGGCTATGGGGGGAGGGGAGGGCTATGGGGGGTGGAGTGGGGGAGTCCCGTAGGGAGTCGATACTGTATTTACCCAGGAGTTAGTGGTTTTCATTCTTTCTACTTTTTTCCCCCCTTCCCCTCCCCCATAGCCCCCCCCCCCCACCCCCACCATAGCCCTCCCCTCCCCCCAATAGCACAGTGGTTAGCACTGCTGCTTCACAGCTCCAGGGACCTGGGTTCGATTCCCCGCTTGGATCACTGTCTGTGTGGAGTTTGCACATTCTCCTCGTGTCTGCGTGGGTTTCCTCCGGGTGCTCCGGTTTCCTCCCACAGTCCAAAGATGTGCGGGTTAGGTTGATTGGCCATGATAAAATTGCCCCTTAGTATCTTGAAATGCATAAGTTAGAGGGATTAGTGGGTAAATATGTAGGGATATGGGGGTAGGGCCTGGGTGGGATTGTGGTCGGTGCAGACTCGATGGGCCCAATGGCCTCTTTCTGCACTGTAGGGTTTCTATGATTCTATGATACTTTTTCCGGGTAACTGTCACTGATGGGCACCAGATGTTTGCAAAGTAGTTTTCTTGCCTCCCCCATCTGCCCAACACCAGGCTGCGTCGGTAAAGTTGCCAGGCTTCCCACTTGGCATGGGCCTATGCCAACACGGGTAAAATAGTGGCAGGACAGGAACAAGCCCTAAAATGACCATTAGTGGGTCACTTAAGGGCCACTAAAGAGCCAATGACAACAGGCCAGCTAACAATTCTCTCAACTTGTAAAATTTCAGCCATGCCAGAGGTGGGAAGGTCTACCTGCTGGATTTTAGGAACCCCCCCTCCATCCTCAAACCAGCTGGTGGATGCCATGAAACCCAGCTCCAGACTTCCTTTGCACCACTGTTCACTTTTGCTTTCTGTCTTCTGGTTTTAAAGTTTCCCGCTCGGGTCATGTATCATTCCTGATTGTTTAATGCAGTGGGAAGCGACGGCACAGTGGTCCTGGACTAGTAATTTAGAGACCCAGGGACCCAGGTTCGAATCTCACCATGGCAGATGGCGAAATTTGAATTCAATAAAAATCTGGAATTAAAAGTCTACTGATGACCATGAAACCATTGCCGATTGTTGTAAAAACCCGTCTGGAGGGAAGGAAATCTGTGATCCTTACCAGACCAGTCATGCAGTTGACTCTTAACTGGCCTCTGAAATGATTAGGGATTGACAACAAATGCTGTCCCAGCCAGCGACATTCACGTTGAATTAAAAAAAACATTGCTTGTCAGAAGGTGTCACACAATGGGGCGACACGGTGGCACAGTGGTTAGCACTGCGGCCTCACAGCGCCAGGGGCCCGGGTTCAATTCCAGCCTCGGGTAACCGTCTGTGTGGAGTTTGCAGGTTCTCTCCATGTCTGCGTGGGTTTCCTCCGGGTGCTCCGTTTTCCTCCCACAGTCAAAAGATGTGTGGGTTAGGTTGATTGGTCATGCTAAATTGCCCCTTAGTGTCAGGGGGACTAGTAGGGTAAATATGTGGGGTTACGGGAATAGGGCCCGAGTGGGATTGTGGTCGGTGCAGGCTCAATGGGCCGAATGGCCTCCTTCTGCATTGTAGGATTCTATGATTCTATAATGAGCTCAGTACTGGCAAAGATCTGGAGATGTGCTGAACCTTGCAGTCACTGGTAGTGTGGAAACTGAAATTCTCGATCCAAAATCCTCACAAAACTACAAACCGTTTTCAAAAATGAAGAACAATTTATATTTAAGGAGTGCATTTAACGGTAGATAATGTCCTCAGGCACGTCACAGGAATATTATCAAATGAAATGTGAAACCGGTACGTAGATATTATCATAGAATCTCTACAGTGCAGAAGGAGGACATTCGGCCCATCGGATCTGCACCAACAACAATCCCACCCTATTCCCGTAACTCCACATATTTACCCTAGCTAGTCCCCCTGACACTAAGGGGCAATTTAGCATGGCCAATCAACCTAACCCACACATCTTTAGATGGTGGGAGGAAACCGGAGCATCCGGAGGAAACCCACGCAGACACGGGGAGAATGTGCAAACTCCACACAGACAGTGACCTGAGGCCGGATTTGAACCCGGGTCCCTGGAGCTGTGAGGCAGCAGTGCTAACCACTGTGCTGCCGTGCTACCTCCACTGTCACCAAACACGCCGTGGGGTTGTGTGGGGAGGGGATGGAAAACTCTGCCCAGTGTGTTCAGGAGTGGATTTTGACATGGGTTAAGGGAGGGATTTTTGAGCCCGAGACTGGAAATTCCCACCCGAGGTCAACGGACCTTCACAATGTCAAATTGTCCTGCAATTCCCACGGCCGGAGGGAACGGAAAACGTACCCATTCCCGCTGGGTTGCTGCTCGATTCTGTCTCTATGGAACAGCCAGTCCAGGTGCAGAGGGAGCAGTTTCCTCTGCTCTTCAGCTGCAATACCGACGAATGAGATGGCCTGAAACAACAACAGTTGCCACCACTCCCCTCCCCTCGCATTTGGTGTAAATAAACATGACTTTACAGCATCAGCTGCTCGGCCGACGTAACCCCAACCGTTCCCTCCCCACCGAGCCAAGAAATCTAAATTAACACACGGAAATCCAGGCCAGAATGCATTCCTGAAAAATGACTTGTCCACATCACATCCCTCTTGTACCAAAAATAGCCACCGGCAAAGCTTTACTGCCAGTTAGCAGGTGCTTCTGGCCAGTGTGTGGAGGCTGGCAGAGGTGAGACAAGGTTTCCTTAGTGAGTTGAGCCGAGAGGGCAGAGCAAGTCTCCCATTGCCTGATACGATTGCTGGGATTTATAGCTTCAGTGTGGACCATAATATTCTCTTCCTTCCTTGATGCGACCGTGCTCCTTTCTGGTCCCCTCCTCCATCAGGAATCCACACCCGGAAAGCTGGAAATCTCCACAGTAGCTAGTTTGGAAAGTTGCCAGTAACAGCTTGGTCTCTATCGACTGTCCAGGCAGGCGAATAAAAAGACTTCCATTTCATAAAATCATAAAATCCCTACAGTGCAGAAGGAGGCCATTCGGCCCATTGAGTCTGCACCGACCACAATCCCACCCAGCCATTATCCCCATCACCCCATGTATTTACCCTACCCAGTCCCTCTGACACTAAATGGCAATTTAGCATGGCCAATCAGCCTAACCTGCACATCTTTGGAGTGTGGGAGGAAACCAGAGCATCTGGAGGAAACCCACACAGACACGGGGAGAATGTGCAAACTCCACCTAATAGAAGTGTATAAAACCTAATAGAGGTGTATAAAATTATGAAAGGCATAGATAGGGTGAACGGTGGGAAGCTTTTTCCCAGGTCGGTGGTGACGTTCACGAGGGGTCATAGGTTCAAGGTGAGGGGGGGGGAGGTTTAACACGGATATCAGAAGGATGTATTTTACACAGAGGGTGGTGGGGGCCTGGAATGCGCTGCCGGGCAAGGTGGTGGAAGCGGACACACTGGGAACGTTTAAGACTTATCTTGATAGCCACATGAACGGAGTGGGAATGGAGGGATACAAAAGAATGGTATAGTTTGGACCAGGGAGCGGCGCAGGCTTGGAGGGCCGAAGGGCCTGTTCCTGTGCTGTATTGTTCTTTGTTCCACACAGATGGTGACCCAAGCCAGGAATTGAACCCTGGTCCCTGGCGCTGCGAAGCAGCAGCGCTAACCACTGTGCCACCGTACCACCCCATCTCAGGATCTCCCAAAATCTTTCACGGCCAGTTTAGTAATTTTCTACCTGAAGTGCAGTCGCTGATATATCGGGAAAGCTCAGCAACCAACTGTACACAGCAAGATCCCACAATTAGACAAATGATCAGATGAACTGTTTGCTGTGATGTTGGTTGAAGGACATCGATTGGCCAGGATATCGGGGACAATTTCCCCGCTTTTCGGTTAAATAATCCCATAGGATCGTTTCTCACGAGAGGGCAGCTGGAGATGTCGAATAACGTCTCAGCTGCGACACGATACTTCCAACAGTGCAGCACTCTCTCAGTACTGTACTGAAATGTCAGCCTGGATGTCTGCTCAAGTCAATGGAGTACAATCATCCACAATCTTTTGGCTCGGAGGTGGTTCTGCTCCTTGTTGCAATGTTAACAGACACCTTTAAATAGCTCCTGAGCTCAAACTGCAGAAGGGTCATCCTGACTCGAAACGTTGGCTCTATTCTCTCTCCACAGATGGTGTCAGACCTGCTGAGACTTTCCAGCATTTTCTATTTTTACTCCACCACTGGTTCTATGAGCCCATCTCCAATTGGACTGGGTTATTCATTCATCTTGGAAAGGCTCCCACGTCACAGCATGACAGGATTATTACACTTTGTCATGTTACTTTTCCCCGCAAATGTGCAGAGTTATAGGTGCCACACCCAAGTTACACCCTCGGCTGTCAATGTGGGCCCATTGAATGTCCTAAATAGAATCAAGATTCCAAAACTTTGTACCTCTGACTAACCACAATGAATTGCTTTATATTAATGCCAGATTTAGAGATTTGTCATAACACTTCATTCATGCAATAGTCCAGCTTCCTATCTTTATGTGGGGAACACAGTGAAATGATACCATTGTTTTTGGTCCATCCTTTTGCTTCCGTGATCCCTGCTCCCACTCTAAGTGCCGAACATTGGTTCTTTGGAGCTAAACCTCACACTGGAGTGAGCATTTTAACTGGGATTCAGCAGGATGGGTTTTCTGCCTTGATAGGCGAGGAAGGCACAGCATGGGGGGAGGTGATGGCCTAGTGGTATTATTGCTGGACTATTAATCCAGAAACTCAGCTAATGTTCTGGAGACCCAGGTTCAAATCTTGCCAAGGTTGATGGTGGAATTTGAATTCAATTAAAAATAAAAAAAATCTGGAATTAAAAATCTACTGATGACAATGAACCCATTGTTGATCGTCGGAAACAACACATCTGGTTCACTGATGTTTTTTAGGGAAGGAAATCTGACGTCCTTATCTGGTCTGGCCTTATTGTGACTCCAGAGCCACAGGAATGCGGTTGACTCTCAACTGCCCCTGGGTAACCGGGAATGGGCAATAAATGCTGGCCAGCCAGCGAGTGAATTTTTAAAAAATGCCTTCGATCAGATCTTTCACTTTTTGACTGCTTGCTGTGCCCTTCACTAATTCACAGGTGTCAGGAGCTGGGGAGGGGGGGGGGGAGAAGGGTAGAGTGTTGGGCCAGTGGGAGGGGTTGCTGGGCTGGAAGGGGGTAATATTGGGCCGTGGGGAGGTGGGGGGGAGGGCGCCAGGCTGGGGGTGGGGTGGTGTCTGGTGTTGAGTCAGGTTGAGTCGCCCCGGGAGCAGTGTTTGGTTGTGGGGGAGCAGGGAAATGTGGTGGGGGGGGGGGTTCCCTGGTGGGGTCAGGAGGGTGGGGGTTCCCTGGTGGGGTCAGGGGGGTGGGGGTTCCCTGGTGGGGTTAGGGGGGTGGGGGGGGGGTTCCCTGGTGGGGTCAGGGGGGTGGGGGTTCCCTGGTGGGGTCAGGGGGGTGGGGGTTCCCTGGTGGGGTTAGGGGGGTGGAGGGGGGGTTCCCTGGTGGGGTCAGGGGGGTGGGGGTTCCCTGGTGGGGTCAGGGGGGTGGGGGTTCCCTGGTGGGGTTAGGGGGGTGGGGGGGGGTTCCCTGGTGGGGTCAGGGGGGTGTGGTGGGTGCACCATGCGGGGTTCGGTCTGGATGTTTCAAATAGTTACTCCGAAGTTAGAAGTATTTTTTTCTCTCCTAACTATTTCAGAGTAACAATGACCGAAATGTTACCGCTCCGCCTGACCTCGGACGGGATTTTCCGGTTTCGGGACGAGCAAGGCTGTAAAATCCCAACCAATGAGTGTGAAGCTGGCAGGAGCATCCAAAGTTAGTGACTTAAATTGCTTCCTCAGGTGGTTTCCAGCATAGTTGTCCAGGGGAAGTTAGTGCTGGACAATTTCCTAGTAAACCCTTACGTGGGAACTTCGTAGAGGGACCTTGGTTCAATTCCCAGCCCTGGGTCATTGTCTGTGTGGAATCCCTGTGTCTGCGTGGGTTTCCTCCGGGTGCTCCGGTTTCCTCCCACAGTCTGAAAGACGTGCTGGTTAGGGTGCATTGGGCCGTGCTAAATTCTCCCTCAGTGTACCTGAACAGGCGCCGGAGTGTGGCGACTAGGGGATTTTCACTGTAACTTCATTTCAGTGTTAATGTAAACCTACTTGTGACACTAATACGTAAACTTTAAACATTTGTTAACTTTATTCCAGCTTATCCCACCCCGGATCGGGGTCGCTGCTGAAACATAAAGGCCACATAAAAGGGATTAGCGGGTAGGGCCTGGGTGGGATTGTGGTCGGTGCAGACTCGATGGGCCGAATGGCCTCCTTCTGCACTGTAGGGTTTCTATGATTCTATGATTCTACGTGGCCAATCGGCCCGCCCGCTAACTCTACAAACAGACGGACCAGGTAAAATTGTGTTTAATCTTCATTGGGGATTTGATTTTCAGTGGGCATACCTCTGATTCTGGCATGCGTCCTCTGACTGAAATATTGTGGAAGTGTGCGGTTATGTTGACACACCCTTGCCCCCCCCCCACCGAACCCCCATCGCCTCCCCCCCCGCCCCCCCCGACCCCGACCCCCCCATGTCTTCTCCCATGATTTCACATGCTTCTGGCTTGGCTGTGTGCCCGACCCAGCAGAGTAAATCTCTGGCCCAGATTTCCACCGTATTTTCCATTGATTCAAGTGTGCAAGCCTGGACATCAGCTTGCTGTGTAAATCAGGGAGAATGTGATCCAGCAGGAGAACACATTGGGACATAAACAACCACCACCCTTCTCTGTGCAATGAAGCGCCTGCCATTCTGCACCCAGTAATGTTCCCGTTACAGTCTGACGAACAATGAGGCACCTCCACACAGGGACAGCCTAAAACTGAGGCAACGATACACTTCTTACGTAACTGGCTTTGCAAAAGGCACAACAGCCAGTCGAGGGCATTATTCTACAGACATTTACAGACAGGAGAAGAAAAACAAATCCAAAAAGAAAACCTGGTTGCCTGCCCAATCAGGAAAAATAACAATGACACCCATTCCTTTCAAAGACATGTTTGGGTGGAGTCATGGGATCTTTCCCTGCCTCCCTCACACGAGAAAAGGCTGTGATTAATCATAAAGTGGCTGCCAAACCTTTTTTTGGATTTGTCAACACACAATGACTACGTGTACCAAAACACACGATGGCAACACACAAACACAACACAAACTGTGAGGAACAGTTTTGTCTGACTCTATAGGTATGTCAAGAACAGAAGGTTGGTTAGGGCAAGTTTAGGGCCAGTTATAGATGGCAGAGGGAAGTTATGTGTGGAACCGGAGGAGATTGGTGAAGCATTGAACCAATATTTCTCTTCGGTGTTCACGCAAGGGGACATGAATATAGCTGAGGAGGACACTGGGTTGCAAGGGAGTAGAATAGACAGTATTACAGTTGATAAGGAGGATGTGCAGGATATTCTGGAGGGTCTGAAAATAGATAAATCCCCTGGTCCGGATGGGATTTATCCAAGGATTCTCTGGGAGGCAAGGGAAGTGATTGCAGAGCCTCTGGCTCTGATCTTCAGGTCGTCGTTGGCCTCTGGTACAGTACCAGAAGATTGGAGGTTAGCGAATGTTGTCCCATTGTTTAAGAAGGGGAACAGAGACTTCCCCGGGAATTATAGACCGGTGAGCCTCACTTCTGTTGTCGGCAAGATGTTGGAAAAAATTATAAGGGATAGGATTTATAGTTATTTGGAGAGTAATGAATTGATAGGTGATAGTCAGCATGGTTTTGTGGCAGGTAGGTCGTGCCTTACTAACCTTATTGAGTTTTTTGAGAAAGTGACCAAGGAGGTGGATGGGGGCAAGGCAGTGGACGTGGTATATATGGATTTTAGTAAGGCGTTTGATAAGGTTCACCATGGTAGGCTTCTGCAGAAAATGCAGATGTATGGGATTGGGGGTGATCTAGGAAATTGGATCAGGAATTGGCTAGCGGATAGGAAACAGAGGGTGGTGGTTGATAGTAAATATTCATCATGGAGTGCGGTTACAAGTGGTGTACCTCAGGGATCTGTCTTGGGGCCACTGCTGTTTGTAATATTTATTAATGATCTGGATGAGGGTATAGTTGGGTGGATTAGCAAATTTGCTGATGACACCAAAGTCGGTGGTGTGGTAGACAGTGAGGAAGGGTGTCGTAGTTTGCAGGAAGACTTAGACAGGTTGCAAAGTTGGGCCGAGAGGTGGCGGATGGAGTTTAATGCGGAGAAGTGTGAGGTAATTCACTTTGGTAGGAATAACAGATGTGTTGAGTATAGGGCTAACGGGAGGACTTTGAATAGTGTGGAGGAGCAGAGGGATCTAGGTGTATGTGTGCATAGATCCCTGAAAGTTGGGAATCAAGTAGATAAGGTTGTTAAGAAGGCATATGGTGTCTTGGCGTTTATTGGTAGGGGGATTGAATTTAGGAGTCGTAGCGTTATGTTGCAACTGTACACAACTCTGGTGCGGCCGCACTTGGAGTACTGTGTGCAGTTCTGGTCCCCACATTACAGGAAGGATGTGGAGGCTTTGGAGAGGGTGCAGAGGAGGTTTACCAGGATGTTGCCTGGTATGGAGGGGAGATCCTATGAGGAGAGGCTGAGGGATTTGGGATTGTTTTCGCTGGAAAGGCGGCGGCTAAGAGGGGATCTTATTGAAACATATAAGATGATTAGAGGTTTAGATAGGGTGGATAGTGATAGCCTTTTTCCTCTGATGGAGAAATCCAGCACGAGGGGGCATGGCTTTAAATTGAGGGGGGGTAGTTATAGAACCGATGTCAGGGGTAGGTTCTTTACCCAGAGGGTGGTGAGGGATTGGAATGCCCTGCCAGCATCAGTAGTAAATGCGCCTAGTTTGGGGGCGTTTAAGAGATCCGTAGATAGGTTCATGGACGAAAAGAAATTGGTTTAGGTTGGAGGGTCACAGTTTTTTTTTTTTTTTTTTAACTGGTCGGTGCAACATCGTGGGCCGAAGGGCCTGTTCTGCGCTGTAATGTTCTATGTTCTATGTTCTATGTTCTATTTCCCTTCTCAAATAGAAAACTATAGTTTGTCACCATAACTTTCCCCTTCAGAACAAGAACTGAGAATGGTCAGGTTGCCAATGACAAACATTGCAAATTGAACAGAATGCCGCATAAATGTGGCTGGTATTATGTGTTGTCAGCCATGGCTCAGAGGCAAACGTGCACTGTCCCAATTCTGAAAGCTTTGGGTTGAAGTCTCATTTGGATTGCAAGATGCAGCCGGACATTCCAAAGGCTGAATGTGGTGGGCTGGATTTTTGAGATTACCAAGGCGAGTAACGCAAATTGGGAAATCCATAGGATTCATAGAATCCCTACAGTGAAGAAGGAGGTCATCGAATCTGCACTGACATTCCGAAAGAGCATCATACCCAGGCCCGACCCTGCGTCCTATTCAGGTAACCCTGCACATTTTCCCCGGCTAAGCCATCTAACCCACAGTCTTTGGGACTGTGGGAGGAAATCTGGGCACCCGGAGGAAACCCAGGTAGACACGGGGAGAATGTGCAAACTCCACACAGACAGTCACCCGTGGCTGGAATCGAACCCGAGTGCCTGGCGCTGTGAGGCAGCAGTGCCAACCACTGTGCCACCGTGATTTCCCAACTCAGCACATCCACCTGATATAAATTGCCCCTTTACCCATTGTTTTTGTGCTGGGGAGGTGGGTGCGCAATGTGGTCAGGTCTGACGTTCCTGCATGTGGATTGGATGTGGCCACAGGGATAGGTGAGTGCAGAGGTGGGCTGATGCCTTGGTTCCCTGGGACTTCATCCCCGCTGTTTGGGTACATTTTAGACCGCCATCCACCACACCCCATCACGTCCCACTCACACCTCATGCCCCTGTGTCAGTTCAGTGCTAACTCATGCCCCTCAGCCACCCTCATAGTCCCTTATACTCCCATGCCAACTCTATGCTAAGTCATTCTCCTCCACCCAGACCCAATGGCCCCCATGCCGACCATGACAAGGATGAACCTCCACCCAGTCCCAAATATTCCTCATACCATCCATGCCAACCCATGCCCCTTAACCCATCCCTTATGGCTTCTTATACCATCTAAGCCAACCCATGCTCCCACCTACCCCCAGTGACTCTTCATATCCTCCATGCTAACTCATAGCATTTCCCGGCCCATTCACCCAGTATACATTCCGTACAGAACCAATGAACCCTATATAACAATGGCATGTGGAAAAGTGCAAAATAAACATCCATTCATAATTTTTTGAAACAGAAACTGTAGTTGCGACAAGCCTATAAAAGTGTCAATCAACCCGACCATTACCATATTAATAACAGTAGCTTTAAGCACTTAACATCTCTCAAGCTTCGTGCAAACAAACATTGAACCATTCACAAAGGAAAGCACAGAAGAATAGCTTATTGCAACCTTATATATCTGTCAATCCAGCAAAGTCCAGCTGTGTCAACAGAGATAATCCTTTTATGAGAGTCTGGGCTCTCAGTCAATCCTCATGATGCATACTCATTGTCCTAGCAGATGCCTATCCCCAGAATGGAGCTGGTTGGGTCAGGCCAGGCTCGTTCCCACACCAATGAAAATTGAGTGTGTCAGGAATGGGGCAGAAATCTCAAGATCCGGTCCTGCCCACCATTTCTAAACAACTTCAGATTCCTTGCAAATAAACGAAAATCCTCTCGGTATATTTCACGGGAAGTGTACAAAATCCGACAGAACTATCTTAAAGAAAAGCAGATAAACCTTCTCTCCAGTGTCCTAGCCAATATTTATCCCTCACCCAACAGCAGCAAAGACACATGTTCTGGTTATTATCACGTTGCAGTTTATGAGAATCGGCAGTGAGGAAATTGACTGTTGAGTTTATCATAGAATCAAAGAATCCCTATAGACAGAAGCAATTCAGCCCATTGAGTCTGCACCAACTCTCTGACAGAGTCTTACCCAGGCCCTCTCCTCCGCCCTATCCCTATAACCTCACACATTTACCATGGCTAATCCCCCTGACATACACATTTTGGGATACTAAGGGCAGGATTTTATGGCCTCGCTCAACCCAAGACCGGAAAATCTCGCCCGAGGTCAACAGGCCTTCCCATTGTCTACCCCTTGCTAACTCCGATTCCCATGGCGGGCAGGGCGGTAGAATTCCTACATAAGGAATTCTTACATAAGGAGCAATTAACAATGGTCGATCCCCCTAACCTGTCCACCTTTGGGCTGTGGGAGGAAACTGGAGCACCTGAAGGAAACCCACGCAGACATGGGGAGAACGTGCAAACTCCATACAGACAGTGACCCAAGGCTGGAATTGAACCCAGGACCCTAGCCCTGTGAGGCAGCAGCGCTAACCACTGTGCCACCGTGCCACCCTTAAACATACTCCACATTTCAAAAGTGTTTCGCTGCATGTAAGTTATTGATTCCCCAAGATGCTTGTCTGGAATTCAGGGGTTTAGGAAAGAGTTCTTTCCACTGACCAAATATTTATCTTTTGTGATGATGGCGATGAGAGAGACAAAAATAAATACCTTGATTACACTCATGTGATTCGAGTCGTGTGAAGAAAAGATTAATACAAATCGATAGGGGTATTAAATAATTGGGAACGTAACGGGTTGGGAGACTCAAGCGGAGGCTGTTTCGAAGGCTCCCCACTGGGCACTGGGGCCTCCGTGAGTTTCCGCCTATTGGATTTCAGGCGCTGTCAGCTCCATGCCAGAAATCGGGGTGGAGCTGCATAATTTATTCAAATGCCCATTGAAATCTCATCAGCAGGCCGGGGACTGAAGGCTCCGGGCCCGCTCGAGTCTCCCCTCCCACCAAGAGTGTTTCACTCCAGCGAGGTTTATAATAGCTTCCCGCTAATGGGGGGCTGGCGGCCTGATCCTGCTGGAGTGAAGGGCGGACAATGGAGGCCCCCCAGGAGGTCGCAGGTAAGGGGGGGGGGTGCCGCCTTGGTATTGCCAGCTTGGCAGTGTCAGCCTGGCCCCCTGGCACTACCCAAGGGGCACAAAGTGGCAATGCCTAGGGGGCACATTGGCACTGCCCGCCAGGCTTCGGGCAATGCCAAGGGGGTGGGGCTGGGGCCGGGGCAAAGCCGAATGGGGGCAGGGCCTACGGGGGAGGGGTGATTGGTGGGGGTGGGTCCCGCTGGCACTCTGCACTTGGGATCAGTGACAGAGGGAGGCCAGCGATCGGGGTTGGTGGTTGTGCCAGCCTGCCAGGGTGGGGTCGAGACTGTGAGTGTGGGGGTGAGGTTGGGACTGGGGGGTGGTGCGGGAGGTGGGGGGAGAGACGGGCCACTGTGGAGGGGAAGGCGCCGGGGGTGGGGTGGGGGGCGGGGGGGGGGCGGTGTTACAGCTGGCCCGGACACATCCAGGGGACCAGCGATTGGGATTGGAGGGGTCGCACAGCCATCAATGCAGGGTTGCAGGACTGGCCAATGATCGGGAGGCCGGCAGTGCGGGGCTACTGCGTATGTGCCGATCGCAGCACTGACGGATCAGCGCATGTGCAGTGGCCCGCTCAGCGCTGTGCTGCCGGCCTCTCCAGTGGGAATAGGCCCCGCCCCAGCATTTTTAATGATATTCACAATCATGCACTCTGCTGAAGAAACCAATTTTCACACGAATTCGACACAGGGCTGTATTTTATGAGTTTTTTTAAAGTGTCGGGCGGGTGTGAAACTGGGAGAGTTGCAGATCTGTTTCTAGGTGCATTTTCAGGCCCAATCTTATGCACTCTGTCTTTTAAATTTTGTGCGAGTCTAGACAATGGGCGGGGCTTAAAGTGCCAGAGAGTCTGCAGAGGGAGGTAGTGAGCATGTGCAGGCCTCTGATGCTGCACATGCGCAATACCTGGCTCGAGATGCAGCCCCTGTCACCTAGACCGATCACGCATCCCGTCCTTCCCCCACCGATCGCGGCTTCGCAGCCCTCCCCCACCGATTGCATGCAGCAGGCCCCTCCCCCTACAGGCCCCACACCCATTGGTGCACCCACAGGCCCCGCCCCCTGGCACTGCCCCCACAGGTCCTGCCCACCCACAGGCCCCACCCCCATTGGGCCCATTCCCTGGCACTGTCGTAAAAGCCAATTTCGTTCACTGATGTCCCTTCAGGGAAAGAAATCTGCCCTCCTTACTCAGTCTGGCCTACACGTGAGTCCAGACCCATAACAATGATATTGACTTCCAACTGCCCTCTGAAATGGTCTAACACTCTGTTCAAGGGCAATTAGGGGTGGGCGACCAATGCTGACCTTGCTAGCAATGCCTACATCCCATAAAAGAATAAAGAAAAACTACCTTCCTCAAATACCATGGTGGATGAGGGAGAGTCTTTCCATTCAGAAGCTGTTTTGGTTCTTCTGTGGTGGGTCAGTGATGTCGGGCAACTTTTCAATAAGGTACCTGGATATAACAGTGGCAGGGGCACCATCAAGCCCATCCCACCACATAATAGACCACTAAACCCCCAAATGCATAATTAATGAGATGGAGGCTGGAAACTATGGCAGGATTTCCCATCAGCCTTCACAGCTCGAAACATCCCCCACCCCCCACCCTCACCACGGGACTTAGTCCCAGATGGGAGAATTCCGCCCTCTAATAAATGAAGTCAAGGGGAAAGAGAGTTATTGGCAGATATGGAAAATTATAGCTAAATAATGGATATTCTAATATCTCAAATCCTTTCCTGTAACAGTGACTACATTTCAAAAAAAAATCAATTCACTGGCTGTAAAGTGCTGAGATATTTTGTGGTTGTGAAAGGTGCTATGTAAAATGTCCATAAGACCAGAAGATGTAGGAGCAGATTTAGGCCATTCGGCCCATCGAGTCTCCATTCAATCATGGTTGACATGATTCTCATCCCCACTCTTTTCCCCATAACTCTTGATCCCCTTATTGATCAAGAACCTATCTATCTCTGACTTAAATACACTCAATGACCTGGCCTCCACAGCCCTCTATGGCAATGAGTTCCACAGATTCACCACCCTCTGGCTGAAGAAATTCCTCCTCATCTCAGTTTTAAAGGAGTGTCCCTTCACTCTGTGGTTGTGCCTTCGAGTTCTAGTCTCTCCCACTAGTGCAAATATCCTCTCCGCGTCCACTCTATATCGAGGCTCTCAGAATTCTGTAAGTTTCAATTAGATCGCCCCTCATCCTTCTAAACTCCAGCGGGTTTAGACCCAGGCTCCTCATATGACAAACCCTTCATTCCTGGGATAATTCTTGTGAACCTCCTCTGGACCTCCTCCATGGCCAACACATCCTTCCTTAGGTAAGGGGCCCAAAACTGTTCACAATACTCCAAATGGGGTCTGACCAGAGCCTTATGCAGCCTCAGCAGTACATCCCTGCTCTTGTACTCTAGCCCTCTTGACATGAATGTTAACATTGAATTTGCCTTCCTAACTGCCGACTGAACCTGCACGTTAACCTTAAGAGAGTCCTGAACCAGGACTCCCAAGTCCCTTTGTGCTTCAGATTTCCGAAGCCTTTCCCCATTTAAAAAATAACCTACGCCTCTATTCTTCCTACCAAAGTGCATGACCTCTCAGTATTCTGTAAGTTTCAATTAGATCCCCCCTCATCCTTCTAAACTCCATGGAGTATAGACCCAGACTCCTCAACTCCTTCTTTCTGTTTATCTCTCTTGAACTGAATATAAAATAAACCTTATCTAACCCTGCTTTCAACGAGCTTCTAACTGTTCTCTGGCGTAACCTTTACTGTGCAACTATATCCTGTTGATGCTGTTTTTGTTAACGAAGAAATGGGCGACAGTGACAATGTCACTGGGTCAGTAATCCAGAGGCCCGGGCTAACACTCTGGGGAATAAAAACATAAAATGCTGGAAAACCTCAGCCAGTCTGGCAGCATCTGTGAAGAGAGAAGCAGAGTTAACATTTTGAGTCAGTATGACTCTACTTCAGAAACCAGAACTTCCTGCATTCCTGCACTCTCTGCTTTCATTTCAGATCTCCAGCATCCACAATATTTTATCTTTATATTAATGCCCTGGGTTCAAAACCCACCATGGCAGCTGTTGGATTTGAAATTCAATTAATAATAAATTGGGAATTGAAAGCTAGTCTTGGTAATGGCGGCCATGAAACTATCATCGATTGTCACAAAAACCCATCGGGTTCACTAATGTTCTTTAGGGAAGGAAATCTGCCATCCTTACGTGATCTGGCCTACATGTGACTGCAGAACCACAGCAATGCGGTTAACTCTCAAATGCCCTCTGAAATAGAGGGCAGTTAGGGATGGGAAATAAATGCTGGTCCGGCCAGCAATGCCCACATCCTGTCAATGAATAAAAGAAATCCACTTCGCTCCTTCAACAATGCCCTTGAGGGAAGGAAATCTGCCACCCTTATCTGGTCTGGCTGTCATTTGTCTCCAGATTCATAGAATCCATAGAATCCTACAGTGCAGAAGGAGGCCATTCGGCCCATCAAGTCTGCACCGACCACAATCCCACCCAGGCCCTATCCCCATAACCCCACACATTTATCCTGTCAATCCTGACACTAGGGTCAATTTAGCATGGCCAATCAACCTAACCCATATCTCATTGGTCTGTGGGAGGAAACTGGAGTACCCAGAGGAAACCCATGCAGACACGGGGAGGATGTGCAAACTCTGCACAGACAGTGACTTGCGGTCGGAATTGAACCAGGTCCCTGGTGCTGTGAGGCAGCAGTGCTAACCACTGTGCCACCGTGCCATAAGAATATAAGAAATAGGAGCAGGAGTAGGCCATCTAGCCCCTTGAGCCTGCCCCACCATTCAATAAGATCATGGCTGATCTGAAGTGGATCAGTTCCACTTACCCATCTGATCCCTATAACCCCTAATTCCCTTACCGATCAGGAATCCATCTATCCATGATTTAAACATATTCAACGAGGTAGCTTCCACCACTTCAGTGGGCAGAGAATTCCAGAGATTCACCACCCTCTGAGAGAAGAAGTTCCTCCTCAACTCTGTCCTAAACTGACATCCCTTTATTTTGAGGCTGTGCCCTCTAGTTCGAGCTTCCTTTCTAAGTGGAAAGAATCTCTCCACCTCTACCCTATCCAGCCCCTTCATTATCTTATAGGTCTCTATAAGATCCCCCCTCAGCCTTCTAAATTCCAACGAGTACAAATCCAATCTGCTCAGTCTCTCCTCATAATCAACACCCCTCATCTCTGGTATCAACCTGGTGAACCTTTTCTGCACT
This sequence comes from Mustelus asterias, assembly GCF_964213995.1. Lineage (NCBI taxonomy): Eukaryota > Metazoa > Chordata > Chondrichthyes > Carcharhiniformes > Triakidae > Mustelus > Mustelus asterias. Next base: position 35,655,863 of record NC_135824.1, on the reverse strand, counting down.
CCCTCCAAGGCCAATATATCCTTCCGCAAATAAGGGGACCAGTACTGCACACAGTATTCCAGCTGCGGCCTCACCAATGTCCTGTACAGTTGCAGCAAGACATCCCTGCTTTTATATTCTATCCCCCTTGCGATATAGGCCAACATCCCATTTGCCTTCTTGATCACCTGTTGCACCTGCAGACTGGGTTTTTGCGTCTCATGCACAAGGACCCCCAGGTCCCTTTGCACAGTAGCATGTTGTAATTTTTTTCCATTTAGATAATAATCCAATTTGCTATTATTTCCTCCAAAGTGAATAACCTCGCATTTGTCAACGTTATACTCCATCTGCCAGATCCTCGCCCACTCACTCAGCCTGTCCAAATCTCTCTGCAGACCTTCTACGCCCTCCACACGATTCACTTTTCCACTTATCTTTGTGTCGTCAGCAACCTTTGTTACCCTACACTCAGCCCCCTCCTCCAGATCGTCTATATAAATGGTAAATAGTTGAGGCCCCAGTGCCGATCCCTGCGGCACACCACTAGTTACCATCTGCCAACCAGAAAAGCACCCATTTATTCCAACTCTCTGCTTCCTGTCGGATAGCCAATCCCCAATCCACGCTAACACCCTACCCCCAACTCCGCTGCCACCCCGCTGCCATTCAGAGCAATGTGGTTTACTCATAACTGGCCCAGCAAACCATTCAGCTCAAAGATAATTAGGGATGGGCAATAAATGGGCAGTGGCAGTGACACCCACATCCCTTGAAAGAATAAAGAAAAGAACTTCCAAACACTTTAAACTTGTCTTTTATTAGTTTGCGATTTTGTCCTGGTCCACAATTTAGCTTTATAGTGTTACCCATTCCATGCCCGTAACAATTTCATACATACTGTATAACCGACCCTCAGACACTTCCTTCTGAGCCTGAAAACATCACTGGAGAAGAAGCAAAGGAAATGTTCAGCTGGTGGATTAGGAACTGCCCTTCAGGAGTTGGAGTGAAAACACAGCATGTTGGAGTTGTCTATAGAGTGAGTTTTGGAACTCACACTACTACAAGGGTTTTTTTATGCCAACCTTGGATGAAAAGAAGTGAAATACTCCCTTTATCATAAATGGCATCTCCTTTTAAATGGGAAGTATATCTATCGCAACCTAAAATTGTTTTCCTTCTGTTTCAATTAAAGCGTGCTGACAGTGCCACACACACACTGCTGCTCCTTCTGTGCCCTTTCTCATGGTCCATCATTAGGTTGGCTGAAAGGACACTTTGATTTTTCTCTGCCCTCTTTGACGAGTTTGGAAAAATAACTGCTTTCCAGATACACTGAGGGAAGACTTGCATTGATAACAACAGACTATAAATAGCAGACAGGAAATAGATTTTCTCCCGAAAAGTGTTACCACCCAGTTCCTAACTCCCAACGGAATAGCAAAGAGCCGACGTGAAGTGGACTGCTTTCTCACCCTTTGTTCAGTAATCGTTCTGCTGCCCTTTATCCAAACACTGGAAACATCAGCTGCCTCCAGCTTTTCCTTTACTGCGCGCTGAAATATCCTCATTCATATTAATAAGAAACAACTTAGTATGTAAAGCATCAAGCTTGTTTAGAGACGCTCCCCCTCACACCGCCACCCCTCCCCCCCTCCCCCTCCCCCCCAACCCCGCCACCCCCTCCCCCCCACACCGCCACCCCCTCCCCCCCGCACCGCCACCCCCTCCCCCCCACACCGCCACCCCCACACCGCCACCCCCTCCCCCCGCAACCGTCCGTAGGGCAGTGCCAATTCAATCTCTAAAGCAGAAACTGTTTTCAGCACTGATGATTCGTGAAGGCAGGAAGTGGCTCCTTTTATATGTATCTGTTAGATTAACAGCTGCTCAATGAAGGAACCTTGAGCATCAAAACTTGTGTCAGTGAAAAAAAACATGGTGGAAATGGTCAAGTCATTCTCTTCAGAGGTTTGTGTTTTCAATGGCGATTTAAAGGGCAAACGTTCACATATATCTAATAGTGATCTGGTGACAAGGGAGAAATAAGTCCCATTTCGGGTGTTTCATTCCCATGTAAACATTCAGAGTGGTAAGAGTGTCCGTCACCCCTTTGTTCCATGCACCTAAGCAGCTTCTTCGGTTACACTGACATGATTGAGGAAACAGAATAGCCCGAAGGATGCCGAATGCCCACGGTGGCACAGTGGTTACCACTGTTGGTCACTGTCTGTGTGGAGTTTGAATGTTCTCCCCGTGTCTGCGTGGGTTTCCTCCGGGTGCTCCGGTTTCCTCCCACAGTCCAAAGGTGTGCAGGTTAGGTTGATTGGCCATGCTAAATTCTCCCTTAGTGTGAGGGGTATTTGCAGGGTAAATACAGGGTGTTATGGGGATAGGGCAGGGGTGAGATTGTTGTCAGTGCAGGCTTGATGGGCCAAATGGCCTCCTTCTGCACTGTAAAAATCCTATGATTCACTACTGCCTCACAGCACCAGGGATCCCAGTTCGATTCCTGGCTTGGGTCACTGTTAAAGTCAAGTTTATTTATTAGCCACAAGTAGGCTTACATTAACACTGCAATGAAGTTACTGTGAAAATCCCCTAGTCGCCACACTCTGGCGCCTGTTCGGGTACACTGAGGGAGAATTTAGCATGGCCAAAGCACCTAACCAGCACGTCTTTCGGACTGTGGAAGGAAACCGGAGCACCCAGAGGAAACCCACACAGACACGGGGAGAACGCACAGACTCCACACAGACAGTGACCCAAGGCCGGGAATCAAACCTGGGTCCCTGATTCTGTGAGGCAGCAATGTTAACAACTGTGCTATCGTGCTGCCCAGTCTGTGTGCAGTCTGTACATTCTTCCCGAGTCTGTGTGGGTTTCCTCCAGATGCTCCAGGTTCCTCCCACATTCCGAAAGATGTGCTGGTTAGGTGCATTGGCCGTGCTAAATTCTCCCTCAGTGTACCCAAACAGGCGCCGGAGTGTGGCAACTAGGGGATTTTCACAGTAACTTTATCGCAGTGTTAATGTAAGCCTACTTGTGACACAAATAAATAAACTTAAACTCTCCAGCATTTGGTCCATAACTCTGCAGGTTATGGAACTTGACTTATCCTGATTTGTTAAACTTGTATTCCTTAAAATTAAGCATTTATTCCTAAGTAAAAGGGGAAATGTCTCTTTGTTAAATGACTGCGCTTTCAGTTCACTTTTTTCATATACTTTCACGGGACGTGGATGTTGCTGAGAAAACCAGTAGTTGTTGCCCATAAATGGCCTTGAGAAGGTGAAAGGAATTATAGTATCCTTACAGTGTAGAAGGAAGCCATTCGGCCCATTGAGTCTGCACCGACCAAAATCCCACCCAGGCCCTATCCCCACAACCCCATGCATTTACCCGACCTCGTCCCCCTGACATGAAGGGGCAATTTAGCATGGCCAATCCACCTAATCCGCACATCTTTGGACTGTAAGGAAGTTAAGAGAAATTATATTCTTACCAGATAGCCAAAGATGTACAGGTTAGATGGATTGATCACGCTAAATTAATTGCCCCTCAGTGTCCCAAGGTGTGTTGGTCGGGGGATTAGCGGGATTAGTGGGGTTAGAGAGACAGGGCAGGGGGATGGGCCTGGGTAAAATGCTCTGTCAGAGAATTGGTGCAGACTTGACAGACTGAATGGCCTCCTTCTGCACTGTGGGGATTCTATTTATATATATATATATATAATAATGTAAATGTTGTAGTATAATGAAGTAAGTGAGACCAAGTCCTATAAAGGGTTAATGGTGATTGTCTGTGATGTCATAGAAGGATGTGATCTGAGAGTCCAGGGAAAGCAGCCTGGGGAGAAACTGGTGTGAGGGAATGTTCACATAACTGTAAATATCTCACAATATAGAGCGTGGTTGCCAATCTTCAGAAGATAGTGAAACTACGTCATCCTAACAACATAACATAGATTGGAGCAGTGATGTGGAGATTCTCACTTAGGGCATTTGCCTCTGCTTGACAATTTGACAAATCAACCATGAAGCTTAGCACCTCCATTATAAAGTTTCATGTTTCTAGAGTGTTGATGGAGCCTCACAACTTTGAGCAAGCTTAAAATTCTGGAAGTTTCACAGTAGAAGGAGGTCATTTGGTCCATTGTGTCTATGCTGGCTGTTTGCTAAAGCAATCCTTAACTAATGCCAATGTCACATTCTCCCCAAAGCATTGTATCCTCATCTGCTTCATCCATAATGCACTGAATAAAATTTTCCACACGGCAAATTCTGTTCAATATCTCTTCACCTATTGCTAAGGTTACGCCTCAGGACAAAATCTGAAACTAGACTGTACGCATCTCACAAATCAGCCACCAGTACCCCATTTGATTGACTATTACCAATTCCTTTGTTATGAATATCTCAGGCAACACCCCGGGGTTGGACACTGCTAGAGCAATCTCAACCAGCGTGGAACATACCATGAAGCGACAAAGACAACATGGAATGGCAACATTCTCCTTAGCCATGTGAGCCTTACGACCAATGAGGCAAAAGTGAGAGTGTTGAGCCTTGACATTGTGTAAAAGCTGGTCATAGCAACGTACCCTTATGGATAAGCAACACAACATGGTAAACGATACGTAGAAGACAAGATGGTGTTATATTGGCCACAATATTGATTTGATTTATTATTGTCACATTTATTTAGATACAGTGAAAAGTATTGTTTCTTGTGCACTATACTGACAAAGCATACCGTTCATAGAGTACTTTGGGGAGAAGGAAAGGAGAGAGTCCAGAATGTAGTGTTACAGGCATAGCTAGGGTGTAGAGAAAGATCAATGTAATATAAGGTAGGCACAGTGGTTCGCACTGCTGCCTCACAGAGCCAGGGACCCAGGTTCAATTCCCAGCTTGGGTCACTGTGTATGGAGTTTGCACATTCTCCCTGTGTCTGCGCGGGTTTCCTCCGGGTGCTCTGGTTTCCTCCCACAGTCCAAAGATGTGCAGATTAGGGTATTGGCCATGCTAAATTCGTCCTTAGTGTACCTGAATAGGCACTGGAGTGTGGCGACTAGATTTTCACAGTAACTTCATTGTAAGCCTACTTGTGACACTAATACTTAAACTTTAAAAAACTTGTAACTTTCCATTCAAAAGTCTGATGGCGGCAGGGAAGAAGCTGTTCTTGAGTTGGTTGGTACGTGACCTCAGACTTTTGTATCTTTTCCCGATGGAAGAAGATGGAAGAGAGAATGTCCGGGGTGCGTGGGGTCCTTAATTATGCTGGCTGCTTTCCCGAGGCAGCGGGAAGTGTAGACAGAGTCAATGGATGGGATTGCGTGATGGACTGGGCTTCGTTCACAACCCTTTGTAGTTTATTGCAGTCTTAAACTGGTCAATACATTCACTGCCTGTGTAGAAGCAAGCCCAAAAATTACCTCTTGAGTATCTAGACAACCAACTGAAAAGTGTCTCTGTTTGGATGCAATATTTGACTAATATGGTCTGTTTGCTGGAATTTCATCAGCCAAGAAGTGGCTGATGAAATTCAACGTGGGCAAGTGCGAGGTCGTACACTTTGGAAAAAAGAATAGAGGCATGGACTATTTTCTAAACGGTGACAAAATTCATAATGCTAAAGTGCAAAGGGACTTGGGAGTCCTAGTCCAGGATTCTCTAAAGGTAAACTTGCAGGTTGAGTCCGTAATTAAGAAAGCAAATGTAATGTTGTCATTTATCTCAAGAGGCTTGGAATACAAAAGCAGGGATGTACTTCTGAGGCTTTATAAAGCACTGGTTAGGCCCCATTTGGAGTACTGTGAGCAATTTTGGGCCCCACACCTCAGGAAGGACATACTGGCACTGGAGCGGGTCCAGCGGAGATTCACACGGATGATCCCAGGAATGGTAGGCCTGACATACGATGAACGTCTGAGGATCGTGGGATTATATTCATTGGAGTTTAGGAGGTTGAGGGGAGATCTGATAGAAACTTACAAGATAATGAACGGCTTAGATAGGATGGACGTAGGGAAGTTGTTTCCATTAACAGGGGAGACTAGGACACAGCCTTAGAATAAAAGGGAGTCACTTTAGAACAGAGATGAGGAGAAATTTCTTCAGCCAGAGAGTGGTGGGTCTGTGGAATTCATTGCCACAGAGGGCTGTGGAGGCCGAGACGTTGAGCGTCTTCAAGACAGAAATTGATAAATTCTTGATTTCTCGAGGAATTAAGGGCTATGGGGAGAGAGCGGGTAAATGGAGTTGAAATCAACCATGATTGAATGGTGGAGTGGACTCGATGGGCCGAATGGCCTTACTTCCGCTCCTATGTCTTATGGTCTTATGGTCTTATATTTCCGAAATCCTGATCAGGTTATCCAAGAAACATAAGCTGGCTAATCGGCATTCATCATTGACTCCACACTCAGAATCAATAACTGGCAAGAATGCACACACAAAGCTGCGTGTTAGAAAAAAGAGGCACCTTCCAACTTCCAGCCGATCGATCCTCCTGACTAAATTAAAATCACAAAGTCCGCTGAGGTAGACCGACCTCTAACTATCCTCTTCATGTCCATATTTATTGACTCGTTTCCATGTGAACTTTCCATCTGCGAGGGTGGGTCAAGCTGTGACTAAAGGCTGCTGCTAATTGTTGAACCAAGACTGTCACTTCACGGTTCAGGCATCAGTGAGTCAGTTAGATTAGACCCTGTTGGAGAATTGAGAGTGACACCCTTCCTGTTTGTTGGCATGTGTCGGATCACTGTTGCGCTGCTCTCCAGATGTCCAGCTTTGTCCTGGACTATGGTGCACCTCAATTGCTGACAGCTTATATGATAAACTCTTCCTGTGCCTATCTGAGTTGTGCCCAGACCCACTGAGCCGGATTGCTCTGTCTGTTGTCATTAGCTGTGGAGAGAATTTGCTGCCTCTGTCACACTTAAAGCTTTTTCAGCATTTTCTTGTCAACGTGGCCAGATGACAGTATTCATAAGCTGACTTGCACGTCCCAAGATCTGAAATCTGCCTCTTTGCAGAAGCAGCACAGCCTGCGTATGACAATTATCCTTGTGACAATTTGCTTGCTGGATTTTACTATGACCTCTGTTTCTCAGAAGATGATCAATAAGAACACATGTTCAGTATTTGGAGAATTTTGTAAAGTACTTTTGGAAAGGTTCCTGGAAATGTATTTTTTAGTTTTAAATTTGTAACTTTTGTACCAAATCTTGCTGAGTATTTTGTTTTGTTTTTTTCTCCAGAATGCTATGAGCGCTTTCTCAAGTAAAAGGAAAGATAAACACAGATGTAGAACCATTTATAGCACAATTATAAAGAATCAAACAGCACCAAAATCATATTTTCCTGTCACATGTAATATGCCAAATAAAAACCACTTGAATAAAATAACTTAATTTGTTTTGTCAAAATTACCTCAGCAGAAATGGAAAAGTTCTAAAGCCCAAAATGTTTCATAGGAAAAGAAATTCATTTTACTTTTTCCTGGAAGTTCCACTCAATAATAGTGGCACAGTGGTTAGCACTGCTGCCTCACAGAGTCAGGGACCCGGGTTCGATTCCTGGCTTGGGTCACTATCCGTGTGGAGTCTGCACGTTCTCCCCATATCTGCGTGGGTTTCCTCCGGGTGCTCCGGTTTCCTTCCAGAGTCCAAAAGACGTGCTGGTTAGGTCCATTGGCCATGCTAAATTCTCCCTCAGTGTACCCGAACAGGCGCCGGAGTGTGGCAACTAGGGGAATTTCACAGTAACTTCATTGCAGTGTTAATGTAAGACTACTTGTGACTAATAAATAAACTTTACTTTAATATGTAGGAATGCAAAGGGAACAAATTTTAAAAACAGCAACCTGGACACACTCTGAAAATAGCAAGTTTTGCTATGAATCAGGAAAAGTCTTCTTGGAGCTGGACAGCTTGTATGAGTGAGTATCGTTGCAATTGAGTTTTTTACGTCATAGAATAATAGAATCGTAGAATCCCTACATTATAGAAGGAAGCCATTTGGCCCATCGAGTCTGCATCGATAGAGCATCCTGCCCAGGCCCTATCCCTGTAACCCCACATATTTGCCCCACTAATCCCTCTAACCCGCACATCTTTGGACACTAAGGGGCAATTTAGCCTGGTCAATCCACCTAACCTGCACATCATTGGACTGTGGGAGGAAACTGGAGCACCCAGTGGAAACCCATGCAGACATGGGGAGAATGTGCAAACTCCGCACAGACAGTCACCCAAGGTCATAATTGAACCCGGATCCCTGGCGCTGTGAGGCAGCAGTGCTAACCACTGTGTCACCGTGCCACCCCAAAATGTGGACCACTTCACGAATTTGCGTGTCATCCTTGCACAGGGGTTAGCACTGCTGCCTCACAGCACCAGCAACCTGGGTTCGATTCCTGGCTTGGGTTACTGTGTGCGGAGTTTGCATGTTCTCCCCCGTGTCTGCGTGGGTTTCCTCCGGGTGCTCCGGTTTCCTTCCACAGTCCAAAGATGTGCATGTTAGGTGGATTGGCCATGCTAAATTGCCCCTTAGTATCAGGGGGACTAGCTAGGGTAAATATGTGGGGTCATGGGGATAGGGCCTGAGTGGGATTGTGGTCGGTGCAGACTTGATGGGCCAAATGGCCTCCTTCTGTACTGTAGGGATTCTATGAAAGTGAGGGGCCATGCGAACCTTCTCTGTATTGTTCCAATTTTAGTATATGTTCTGCCGAAGCAGGTGACAGTGACACTTCTAGAAATCCTGTCAACTTCAACCTCCAACCTTTCACAGAGGGATAAGTTCAAAGTTTATTTATCAATGTCACAAGTAGGCTTACGTTAATATTGCAATGAAGTTACTGTGAAATTCCCCCAGTTGCCACACTCCGGCGCCTACTCGGGTACACTGAGGGTGAATTTAGCATGGCCAATGCACCTAACCAGCACGTCTTTCGGACTGTGGGAGGGGGAAATCGGAGCACCTGGAGGAAACCCACACAGACACGGGGAGAACGTGCAGACTCTGCACAGACAGTCACGTGAGGCTGAAATTGAACCCGGGCTCCTGGCGCTGTGAGGCAGCAGTGCTAACCACTGAGCCACCGTGCCACCCCAAGGGCCTCCAATGGAAATTGTTGGAGTTATTTCAAACATAGCTTCTCATCACCTTCCATAATCCTGCCTTCCTCGTCCCAACATCCAATTTCCTTGTCCCTTTGTGAAACCCCTGAGGAAGGACTGTGCAGAAATGGAAGTGAACAAAGAACAAAGAACAATACAGCACAGGAACAGGCCCTTCGGCCCTCCAAGCCCGCGCCGCTCCCCGGTCCAGGATTGAATCCTGAATCCAGGATCCCCGCCCAATTTTCCAGCCTATCTACATACCAATATCCTATCCACCGAGCTGTCCCTCACAGCTACGATGCTTTGTTCATCACAATCTATTAACTCACCCCCACCCCCCCATTCCAGACCATGTGATCTCCAGGGAGAGGCGAAAACCCAGAGTGAAAACCCCAGGGCCAATATGGGGAAAAAAAATCTGGGAAATTCCTCTCCGACCCCCTGAGGCGATCGAAACGAGTCCAGGAGATCACACTGGCCCTGATCGGAAAATGCTTCCCAACCCTAGTCATTTCCACTTCCACGAACACCATATGAATTCCCTGCCCCCGAGACAGGTTCCCAACTATCCGCAGTCTCGCTCTGTACTGGCACCAGCAAGATGATCATAGAATGAAGCCTTGAAACGAGAAACAAAGAACAATTAGCCCGCGCCGCTCCCTGGTCCAAACTAGACCACTCTTTTGTATCCCTCCATTCCCACTCCGTTCATATAGCTGTCTAGATAAGTCTTAAACGTTCCCAGTGTGTCTGCCTCCACCACCTTGCCCGGCAACACTTTCCAGGCCCCCACGACCCTCTGTGTGAAATATGTCCTTCTGATATCTGTGTTAAACCTCCCCCCCTTCACCTTGAACCTATGACCCCTCGTGAACGTCACCACCGACCCGGGGAAAAGCTTCCCACCGTTCACCCTATCTATGCCTTTCATAATTTTATACACCTCTATTAAGTCTCCCCTCATCCTCCGTCTTTCCAAGGAGAACAACCCCAGTTTTCCCAATCTCTCCTCATAACCAAGCCCCTCCATACCAGGCAACATCCTGGTAAACCTCCTCTGTACTCTCTCCAAAGCCTCCACGTCCTTCTGGTAGTGTAGCGACCAGAACTGGACGCACTATTCCAAATGCGGCCGAACCAACGTTCTATACATCTGCAACATCAGACCCCAACTCTTATACTCTATGCCCCGTCCTATAAAGGCAAGCATGCCATATGCCTTCTTCACCACCTTCTCCACCTGTGACGTCACCTTCAAAGATCTGTGGACTTGCACACCCAGGTCCCTCTGCGTCTCTACACCCTTTATGGTTCTTCCATTTATCGTGTAGCTCCTCCCTACATTATTCCTACCAAAATGCATCACTTCGCATTTATCAGGATTGAACTCCATCTGCCATTTCCTTGCCCAAATTTCCAGCCTATCTATATCCTTCTGTAGCCTCTGACAATGTTCCTCACTATCTGCAAGTCCTGCCAGTTTTGTGTCGTCCGCAAACTTACTGATCACCCCAGTTACTCCTTCTTCCAGATCATTTATATAAATCACAAACAGCAGAGGTCCCAATACAGAGCCCTGCGGTACACCACTAGTCACAGGCCTCCAGCCGGAAAAAGACCCTTCCACTACCACCCTCTGTCTTCTATGACCAAGCCAGTTCTCCACCCATCTAGCCACCTCCCCCTTTATCCCATGGGATCCAACCTTTTTCACTAGCCTACCATGAGGGACTTTGTCAAACTGTATTAACTGTTGTTCTTCATGATATTCAACACCAACCGTCAATAGCAAGTCCTTGGTCATACTCAGTTTAAAAATATCAAAAGAAGTGGGGCAATTATATTTGCGTGAGAAACATTTGAGGTGATTATGCTCAACAGCAACAGTGCAATTTTGCATAATGCTGCATGACTTTGACGAAAATTGATGTGGGCATTTCATCTCAACTTTTACGGGAACTTATAATGCAAGTGGCATAAAACATTAGTGTGGGCCAAGGGTGCACACATTGTATTGTCACCCAAAAGCCAGAGGGGGAAGGAATGCACATTGTTGTGTGTTTATATTTAAACACATGTCTCCAGCTTCCTTGTTTATTAATGATCACTGATTTATTTTGCTGCTTACTCTCTTTCTGGCTATCATAGAGAGTATGTGATGGTGTAGCCTAGAGATCTGTCTGAAAGCACAACCCGAACTGAATCTGTTAATATGCCAGCACCAAAGGCTTGCATTGCGACTCACAATGAATAGCAATGTGGCCACTTGTTTTTTTGACATGGTCCGCGGTTATTCATCAGTTCCAGTGTCTCAAATCTTAATGCAAAGCAGGTTGTTTTGTCTGAAGAACCGTGTCAATTGTCAGCAGCCTAAGTTTCAAACTAAAACCCTAAACCCTGAAAGGAGAGAAACACCCAAACCCGCAAATTAAAACATCGACCTTCATGCAAGTTGTGAAGATCGATTTAATCTTACTAAGAAACAGCAGTAACTGAAGGGAACTACTCTAATTCGACATTGGGGGAAGGCAGAGAAACCAAACTTCCGTCTGTGGGAAAAGGACCCAGTGTTATTTATTAATGGGATGTCGAGGAGCAGTTGTTTGGTTCCACAGAACTTGAGCATTGTTGAAAAAAAGAGGCATGCAGTCAAAGCTTTTCATCTTGCACACATCAGGACAGATTCAAGAGAATACCAAATCTCAACGGGAACAACAATTTATATACATGAGAAGAAGGTGTTGATTGGTCGCGGCATTGCCATGGTACAGGGGTTGCCACGGTAGAGGCATTCCCTAGTGATTTTCCATTTGTGACATCTGTCACAATGATGTGTTGTTTACACTGTGAACTATTAATCTCTATTTTCATTGACTGATGTAATGCTTTGGATTGTTTTCTCAAAAAGGAAAAGCAACAGCTCAAATGGCAAAGACCATGTTTTATAATAGCTGCAGAAGTCACCTGACCTACTAACTGGCCAAGTTTCTAGAAACCTCTGAATGTGGATTTGCCAGGGGAAATGTGAAAGGGAATAACAATTTATATTGCATAAGAAGAGGATGCTGACTGGTTGGCAAGTGGATTCTGATTCATAGAATCATAGATTCCCTACAGTGCAGAAGGAGGCCATTCGGCCCATTGAGCCTGCACCGACCACAACCCACCTGGGCTCTACCCCCCTAACCCCACATATTTACCCGGCTAATCCCCCTGACACTAAGGGGCAATTTAGCATGGTCAATCATCCTAACCCGCACATCTTTGGAATGTGGGAGGAAACTGGAGCACTTGGAGGAAACCCACGCTAATCATCTAGCCAACTGAGCTAACCCCCTCACTGCCACCCCAAACCCCCTTTGTAGGTCTACTTGTGCTAAAAACAAATGGACATTCTTCCACTCATACTTCAGGGTTAACATCAAATCATATATAGTTAATTCCTTGGGTCAGATACAATTTCCTGTTTAATTTTAATTCCGGCCATGGAAACATCAATGTGAGTTCCATTTCAACGCACTGTTGTGATCCCTAATTGGCAACAGGTAACTACCGTCAGCTTGCCCCTGAAATCTCAATGTAGAAGATTAATAATTTGGCTGCAGAGGAAATGCGTCTCACATCTGCTGATGTTTAACCTTTTGTAATGTGTTCTTTGAGCAGTCTTCTTAGTTTTCATTTGACTTTTCACGATATGCAATTGCTTATACGACGTTGTAACATTATTCAGCTCGTTCAGATCGTGGCTGCTTACAACATTGGCGTTGTGCTTTAACTGAGGTGGGTTTCTAACCTTGTATTCTCACCAGCATCAAAATTGCCTACTGCCACCTCTGTAACACCGCTTGCCCCCCTCCCCTCTTCCTTGCCTCAGCTAATCTGCTGCTTAAATCCTCGTCCATGCCTTTATGACTGCCAGACTTGAATATTCCAATGATCTCTCTACTCTTCAGCTTAATCAAAGCTCTGCTGCTTCAGACCCTTACTTACACCAAGTCCCACTGGGGGGAGGCAGTGGGGGTAGTGGTATTGCCACTGGGCTATTAATCCAGGGACCCGGGGTAATGCTCAGAGGCTCCGGATTCAAATCTCATCACAGCAGATGGTGGAATTTGAATCCAATAAAAATTTGGAATTGAAAGTCGAATGATGACCATGAAACCATTGTCGATTGCTGTTAAAACCCATCTGGTTCACTAATGTCCCTTTAGGGAAGGAAATCTGCCATCCTTACCTGGTCTAGTCTGCATGTGACTCCAGACCCACAGTAATGTGGTTGACTCTTAAATTATAGAATCCCATGCAGTGCAGAAGGAGGCCATTCGGCCCATCGAGTCTGCACCGACCACAATCCCACCCAGGCTCTATTCCCAACACCACATATTTACTGCTAATTCCCTGACACTAAGGGGCAATTTAACATGGCCAATCAACCTAACCTGCATATCTTTGGAGTGTGGGAGGAAACCGGAGCACCCGGAGGAAACCCATGAAGACACGGGAAGAATGTGCAGACTCCACACAGACAGTGTGTTTCTGCAGTGTAGTGATTATCACGTTCGCCTAACACGCGAAAGGTCCCCGGTTCGAAACCGGGCCGAAGCATTCATAAACCTAAAAAGAGGCCACACAGACAGTGACCTGAAGCCAGAATTGAACCCGGGTCCCTGGCTCTTTGAGGCAGCAATGCTAACCATGTGCTAACCATGTGCCCTCTGAAATGGCTGAGCACTCAGTTCAAGGGCAACTAGGGACAGGCAATAAATGCTGGCCCAGCCGGCGATGCCCAAATCCCCTGAATGATTAAAAAGAAAATACCCATCACCCCAGCACTCACTGACCTACACTGGCTCCTGCTCTGGCATTGGCTCACTTTTACAGTTATCTTGTTTTCTAATCCCTTTATGGCCTTGTTGCTCCCTATCTCTGTAAACTCCTCGAGTCCTACAATCCTCTGAGATCACTGCACTGCTCCAATACGAGATTCTGGTGCTTCCCATACATTAATCACCCACCATTTGCAGTCATTCTCTCAATTGCCTTGGTCCTAACTCTGGAATTTCCTATCGAAACCTCTCCACCTCTCTCTTCTGACATAGTCCTTTAAACCTCTCTCTTTGATCACGCTTTTGGTCGCCCGTGTTATTGTGTCGCTCAGTGAAACACCTTGTGACATTTTGCTCCACTAAAGGTGTGATGCAGATGTAAGTTTTTGCTGGTGTAGTTTATTAATTTGATAAATTGTGAATAATCATGTGGAAAGAAAGTTAATAACAGTAATTCAACTGATTCAACCGCCATGGGCAGAGATTTCTGTCCTGCCAGTGGCAGGATTCGTTGCGAGTGGGAGAGGAAAATTTGGAGAGAGGTCACAAATCTGTGTTCCACTGGTGGGAAACAAGTCAGGGCAGCACGGTGGCACAATGGTTAGCACTGCTGCCTCACAGCGCCTGGGACCCGGTTCGATTCCTGGCCTCGGGTCACTGTCTGTGTGGAGTCTGCATGTTCTCCCCATGTCTGCGTGGGTTTTCTCCGGGTGCTCTGATTTCCCCCTCCCACAGTCTGAAAGACGTGCTGGTTGGGTGCATTGGCCATGCTAAATTCTCCCTCAATGTACCCGAACAGGCGCCGGAGTGTGGCAACTAGGGGGTTTTCACAGTGACTTCATTGCGGAGTTAATGTAAGCTGACTTGTGACACTGATAAATAAACTAAAAACTTAAAAAGTCAGAATTTCCCCTGAGATACCTCTATGGTGGGATGTTTGTAGGTCTGTTTCCTCACTGATCCATGTCAGGAATTTATTTGCATGCATTAGCATGTCATGAATACTCATTAGAAGTGCAAGTCACTGGGATTACGTTCCGCTTGCCAATGACACCCTACGCCAGTGGGAAATTAGCCCGGCCTGAATACCGGCTGGATATTTGTGGTGTGCTCACTTTCACTTAGCCTGTGACTTTGAGGTGAGTGCAATGGATGGTTTCTCGGGTGTGTAACTGGGCTACTCAGTGTGTGGGTGCCCTGGGTGTGTAGCTGGCTGTACACAGTGGGTGCTGTGGTTCTCTGGGAAGGCAGTGCTCAGTGTCTGTTGTCATTCTCAGGCAGGGCTGCACTCCATCAACACAGACCTGCATGGGGAACAGGGGGCAGAGTTGGCAGCAACATGCGGGTGAAGGGAACATGCTTTGACTTTAACGATGATGGAAGTGGCTGTTAAAGAGACCTCACAATTTGGTGCAGGAATAAGATCCAGAAGTTGGGAACTGTCCACGAGAAGTCAAAACAGCAACAAGCATGCCCCGGGTGTGCCAGAAGGGGGCTATTCAGTGAGCGAATGCTGGAGCAAGGATAATCAATCCAAGATTGGGGCAAAATGGCAACATTGCAAAAGCTTGTTGGGCTAGACCAGCTTCCCCGAGAAGAATATTCAGAAGAATAATCTGGGCACCTTCAAGAGGACCAAGTTGCCTTCTACAAAAAGAATTTACAACTTGGAAGAAAAGAATTATGACTGTGAATTAGAGAATGTTCAGAAATATGATGAAGAGCTCCAGCTGAACGCTTTATCCATACAGGGTGAATCACATAGATTCTTGGTGATTCCGAAGTTAAATGGACAACATATTAGGATGGAGGTTGATACTGATGCTGCTGCATCTTTAATTCCTGAGACTACATATCAGAAAAAGATGAAACATCTTTATTGAAAACCAGCTGATGTGATTTTAAGGACATACACGGAAGAGATTGTGCCGTGAAAAGGTTACATCATGGTCACTGTAGAGTTGAGTGGACAAACAGCGGGGTTGCCTCTCGATGTGGTCTTGGTAATTTTCCAGCTCTATTTGGGAAATCATGGTTGGAGAAGATGAAGCTTAACTGGAGTGCTGTCAACAGATTGGTTGATGCCAAAACAGGCCCACAGCATCTTCTAGATAAATACAAGAGTATATTTGAGGAGACATTTGGATCAATGAAGGGAGTTCAAGTAAAACTAAAGATAAAGTCTAATAGTCAACCAAAAAGTCAAAAAGCAAGAGCAGTGCCGTTTGCAATTCATCCCAAGGTTGAAGAAGAATTAGTCTGACTTGTTAACACTGATGCGTTAGAGCCGGTTACAATGAGTGACTGGGCGGCCCATCTTGTATCTGTCATGAAAACAAATGGTTCACTTTGTATTTGTGGTGATTTTAAAACAGCCATGAATCCAGTGTTCCTGCTGATCAATATCCACTTCCTTTAATTGAAGACTTGTTTGCTGGGTTACCAGGTGGGCAGAAATTCAGCAAGATTGATCTTTCACAAGTATATTTACAGATGAATGTAGCCACTAAATCACAAGCAGTGCTTACCATTATTACTCATAAAGGTCTTTCTCATTATTAAAGATTGCCTTTTGGAATAGCATCTGCACTAGCCCTATTCCAAAGAACAATGGATCAGATTTGAAGTGGTCTCTCTGGTATACAATGTTACCTGGCTGATATTCTAATTACCAGGTCCAGTGAATAAGAGTACTTGAATAATTTAGAAGCAACATTGGAATATCTTTAAGTACATGGTCTGCATATCAAGAAAGAAAATTGTGACTTTTTCCAGATGTCAGTCCAGTATTTGAGTCACGTTATTGACAGTAAAGGCCTACATAAAATATCTAAAAAGATTAACCATATTTAGAGTGGCGAATGTGGTTCCTCTGTTTAAGAAAGGGAATAGAAATGACCCTGGTAATTATAGGCCGGTTAGTCTTACTTCGGTAGTTGGTAAGTTGATGGAAAAGGTCCTCAGGGCTAGGATTTACGACCATTTAGAAAGATGCAGCTTAATCCGGGATAGTCAGCACGGATTTGTGAAGGGCAAGTCGTGCCTCACAAATTTGATAGAATTTTTTGAGGAGGTAACTAAGTATGTAGATGAAGGTAGTGCAGTTGATGTCATATACATGGATTTTAGTAAGGCGTTTGATAAAGTCCCCCATGGTCGGCTTATGAAGAAAGTAAGGATGTGTGGGATAGAGGGAAGTTTGGCCGATTGGATAGGTAACTGGCTATCTAACAGAAGACAGAGGGTGGTGGTGAATGGAAAATGTTCGGACTGGAAACCGGTTACCAGCGGAGTGCCACAGGGATCAGTGCTTGGTCCTCTGCTATTTGTAATTTTTATAAATGACTTGGAGGAGGGGGCTGAAGGGTGGATCAGTAAATTTGCTGATGACACCAAGATTGGTGGAGTAGTGGATGAGGTGGAGGGCTGTTGTAGGCTGCAAAGAGATATAGATAGGATGCAGAGCTAGGCTGAAAAATGGCAAATGGAGTTTAACCCTGACAAATGCGAGGTGATTCATTTTGGTAGGACAAATTTAAATGTGGATTACAGGGTCAAAGGTAGGGTTCTGAAGAATGTGGAGGAACAGAGAGATCTTGGGGTTCATATCCATAGATCTCTGAAGGTTGCCACTCAAGTGGATAGAGCCGTGAAGAAGGCCTATAGTGTGTTGGCGTTCATTAACAGGGGGTTTGTGTTTAAGAGCCGTGGGGTTATGCTGCAACTGTACAGGACCTTGGTGAGACCACATTTGGAATATTGTGTGCAGTTCTGGTCACCTCACTCTAAGAGGAAGTGGAGACACTGGAAAGAGTGCAGAGGAGATTTACCAGGATGCTGCCTGGTTTGGAGGGTAGGTCTTATGAGGAAAGGTTGAGGGAACTTGGGCTTTTCTCTTTGGAGCGGAGGAGGTTGAGAGGAGACTTGATAGAGGTTTATAAGATGATGAGGGGGATAGATAGAGTGAACGTTCAAAGACTATTTCCTCAGGTGAATGGAGTGGTAACTAGGGGGCATAACTATAGGGTTCATGGTGGGAGATATAGGAAGGATGTCCGGGGTAGGTTTTTTACTCAGAGAGTGGTTGGGGTGTGGAATGGACTGTCTGCAGTGATAGTGGAGTCAGAAACTTTAGGAACATTTAAGAAGCTATTGGATAGGCACATGCAGTACTTCGGGATGATAGGGAGGAAATAGCTTGATCTGGGTTTCAGACAAAGCTCAGCACAACAACGTGGGCCGAAGGGCCTGTTCTGTGCTGTACTGTTCTATGTTCTATGTTTTAAAAGCACCATTTCACAAATGTGACTCAATTGAGGTCCTTTCTTGGATTAGTAAATTATTATGGCAAATTTATTTCTAACTTAGTTACATTTTTGAAGCCTTACATAATTTACTAAGTGTGAAATTCATTGGACTGGACAACAGAATGTGAGAAAGGATACAAGGATATCAAAGATGCTTTGCGGAAGTCTGAAGTACTCATTCATTTTAATCCAAAGCTACCATTATTGCTTGTTTGTGATGCTTCATCTTATGGAATAGGGGCAGTAGTTTCACATATTGTGTTTTCGAGTGAAGAATGATCAATAGCTCCTGCTTCACATACTCTGACTAGTGCTGAATCTTACTATGCTCACCTAGAAAAAGAAGCATTGAGTATATTTTTTGGTGTACAAATCATTATTTATATGGTCGTCATTTCACATTATTGACCGATCATTTGTCCTTAACTACTACTTTTGGGCCATGTAAAGAAATACACCACCATGCTCTCCTTTACATCCTTAGGAATGGCCTAAAATGCCATGGCCATGATTACATGTCGATTTTGCTGGTCTGTTTGAGGGCGTCATGTTCTTAGTCATATTTTATGCACACTCAAAGTGGCCAGAAGTTTTTATCATGTGATCTACGATAACTAGATTGAAAACATTGAAAAACTTGATGAAACTTTTGCAAGATTTGGTGAACCAGAGCATATTGTTAGCGATAATCATTCACAGTTTACTTCAGAAGAGTTTGAGGATTATCTCAAAGTAAATGGTATTCAGCATATAGAATTCGTTCCAAGAGAAGAAATATCTACTGAAGTTCCAAATCATACTTCTGGGGTCAAGGACAGCCAAATTCCAGAATGTCACATATAACCAAAGAGGAATAGATGCCCTCCTGATACAGTGACTGTGTATAATGATTAATGATGCAAAGTACTATGTACATCATAGTAAATTGTTGTCATGACTACAAGAGTAAAGGGGGAGGGATGTTCTATATTTTAAAAGGTTTGCAGGTTGCTCTAAGAGCTGATCACATGATTTATGGCAATGTCAATCAATTTTTGTGTTCAGGCCGCTGTTTCACTTCAGTTTTGTACTTGATGCAGATCAAAGAGCAGCTCTTCAATAAAACCTATTGTGTTTTAGTTGAATCTATGTGTGCATGCTAAGTTTTTTCTTTTTCTGTTAAAATCCACAACCTCTAATATAGTTAGCACATTACAATTACCAGGCCAGGACGCAAAGGTACATGGAGGAGTGCACAAGGACAAGCCAGGAGCAGCACCAGGCGTACCTAAAATGAGGTATCAACCTGGTGAAGATGCAACTCAGGATTGCTTTTGTGTCAAACAGCACAGCAGCAAGTGATAGACAGAGCTAAGCAATTCCACAACCAACAGATTAGATCTAAGATCTGCAGTCCTGCCACGTCCAGCCATGAAAGATCGTGGACAATTAAACAGCCTACAGGAGGAGGAGGCTCCACATATATCTCCATCCTCAATGTTGGGGAAGCCCAGCAGATCAGTGCATAACATGAGGCTGAAGCATTTGCTACAGCCTTCAGCCAGAAGTATCAAGTGGATGATCCATCCCGGCCTCTTCCAGAGGTCCCAAGCATCATCAATGTCAGTCTTCATCCAATTCAATTCACTCCATGTGATATCAAGAAACGGCTGAAGGCACTGGATACTACAGAAACTAATATTCCAGCAATAGTACTGAAGACTTGTGCTCCAGAACTTGCCGCTCCCCTAGCCAAGCTCTTCCAGTACAGTTACAACAATTGGCATCTACCCAGCAATGTGGAAAATTGCCCAGGTATGTCCTGTACATAAAAAGCAGGGCAAATCCAACCCGGCCAATCAGTCAACTCTCGATCATCAGTAGAGTGATGGAAGGGGTTATCAACAGTGCGATGAAGCAGCACCTGCTCAGCAATAACCTGCTCAGTGACGCCCAGTTTAGGTTCTGCCAGAGTCACTCAGCTCCTGACCCCATTACAACTTTGGTTCAAACATGGACAAAAGAATTCCAGAGGTGAGGTGAGAGTGACTGCCCTTGACATCAAGGCAGCATTTGACCGAGTTTGGCTTCAAGAAGTCTGAGCAAAGCTAGAGCCAATGGGAATCAGGGGGGAAAACCCACCACTGGTTGGAGCCTTATCTGGCACAAAGGAAGATCGTGGTGGTGATTGGAGGTCAATCATCTCACTCCAGGACATCACTGTAGGAGTCCCTGATGGTAGTGTCCGAGGCCCAATCATCTTCATTGCTTCATCAATGACTTTCCTTCCATCATCAGGTCAGAAGTGAGGATGTTAGTCGCTGACTGCACAATGTTCAGCATCATTCACAACTCCTCAGATACTCAACCGGTTTATGTCCAGACTTGGGCTGACAAGTAACAAGAAACATTTGCACAAGTGCCAAGCAATGGCCATCTCCAACAAGAGCCAATCTATCCATGGCCCCTTACATTTGATCACATTACCAACACTGAATCCCCCACTATCAACATCCTCTATTGAGAAGAAACTGAACTGGACACAGTTATATAAATACAGCAGCTACAAGAGCAGGTCAAAGACTAGGATTCCTGCAGCAAATATCTCAACTCCTGACTCCCCAAAGTCTGTCCATCATCTATAAGGCACAGGTCAGGAGTGTGATGGAATATTCTCCACTTGCCTGGACAGGTGCAGCTCCAACAACACTCATGTATCTTGACACCATTGAGGACAAAGCAGCGCATCTGATTGGCATCCCATGCACAAACATCCGCTCCCCCCCGCAGCACTCAGGGAAAGTGAAATCTCCCTGACGTTACACAAGGTGGGTAACTAACAGGAGTCTGCTAAACATCACATCATCCTGAGGCTCACAAACAGAGGCACTGACGGAATGGGAGCTGACAAAATGGAGCCACGACATCAGACAGAACATGGACAGACTCCTCCATCCTTCGCTCGAGTCTGTTGAGCGCCTCTCACAACTCTACCTGATATTCCGCCACCTGTCTTTGCATCTCCAGCATGTTTATGACAGCCGCTCTCAGAGACTCATCATCAGATCCAGACTCACCGGGTTCTGTTCTCCAGCCAATCTCTGAGTGGCAGAGAGCTGCACTGTCCCTGAGCTGCACTGTCACCGAGCCGCACTGTCACTGAGCTGCACTGTCACCGAGCCGCACTGTCACTGAGCCGCACTGTCACTGAGCCGCACTGTCACTGAGCCGCACTGTCACTGAGCCGCACTGTCCCTGAGCTGCACTGTCACTGAGCCGCACTGTCACTGAGCCGCGCTGTCACTGGGCAGCACTGTCCCTGAGTCGCACTGTCACAGAACCGCACTGTCCCTGATCCGCACTGTCCCTGAGCCGCACTGTCCCTGAGCCGCACTGTCCCTGAGCCGCACTGTCCCTGAGCCGCACTGTCACTGAGACGCACTGTCCCTGAGCCGCACTGTCCCTGAGCCGCACTGTCCCTGAGCCGCACTGTCCCTGAGCTGCACTGTCCCTGAGCCGCACTGTCACTGGGCCGCACTGTCCCTGAGTCGCACTGTCCCTGAGCCGCACTGTCACTGAGCCGCACTGTCACTGAGCCGCACTGTCCCTGAGCCGCACTGTCCCTGAGCCGCACTGTCACTGAGCCGCACTGTCACTGGGCCGCACTGTCCCTGGGCTGCACTGTCCCTGAGACGCACTGTCACTGAGCCGCACTGTCCCTGAGCCACACTGTCACTGAGCCGCACTGTCACTGAGCCGCACTGTCACTGAGCCGCACTGTCACTGAGCCGCACTGTCCCTGAGCCGCACTGTCACTGAGCCACACTGTCACTGAGCCGCACTGTCACTGAGCCGCGCTGTCCCTGAGCCGCACTGTCTCCAGGCCGCACTGTCCCTGGGCCGCACTGTCCCTGGGCCGCACTGTCCCTGGGCCGCACTGTCACTGGGCCGCACTGCCCTGGGCCGCACTGTCCCTGAGCTGCACTGTCCCTGGGCCGCACTGTCCCTGAGCCGCACTGTCCCTGAGCTGCACTGTCACTGAGCCGCACTGTCCCTGAGCTGCACTGTCCCTGAGCTGCACTGTCCCTGAGCTGCACTGTCACTGAGCCGCACTGTCCCTGAGCTGCACTGTCCCTGAGCTGCACTGTCACTGAGCCGCACTGTCCCTGAGCTGCACTGTCCCTGAGCCGCGCTGTCACTGAGCCGCACTGTCCCTGAGCCGCACTGTCCCTGAGCCGCGCTGTCACTGAGCCGCGCTGTCACTGAGCCGCACTGTCCCTGAGCCGCACTGTCCCTGAGCCGCGCTGTCACTGAGCCGCACTGTCCCTGAGCCGCACTGTCACTGAGCCGCACTGTCACTGAGCCGCACTGTCCCTGAGCCGCACTGTCCCTGGGCCGCACTGTCCCTGGGCCGCACTGTCACTGAGCCGCGCTGTCACAGAGCCACACTGTCCCTGAGCTGCACTGTCACTGGGCCGCACTGTCACTCAGCAGCACTGTCACTGAGCCGCACTGTCACAGGGCCGCACTGTCACTGAGCCGCGCTGTCACTGAGCCGCACTGTCACTGAGCCGCACTGTCAGTGGGCCGCACTGTCACTGGGCCGCACTGTCACTCAGCAGCACTGTCCCTGAGCCGCACTCTCACTGGGCCGCACTCTCACTGAGCGCACTGTCACTGGGCCGCACTGTCACTGAGCTGCACTGTCCCGGAGCCGCACTGTCACTGGGCCGCACTGTCACTGAGCGCACAGTCACTGAGCCGCACTGTCCCTGGGCCGCACTGTCACTGAGCCGCACTGTCCCTGGGCTGCACTGTCCCTGAGCCGCACTGTCTCTGAGCTGCACTGACACTGAGCAGCACTGTCACTGGGCCGCACTGTCCCAGAGCCGCACTGTCACTGAGCAGCACTGTCCCTGGGCCGCACTGTCACTGAGCTGCACTGTCACTGGGCCGCACTGTCACTGATCGCACTGTCCCTGAGCTGCACTGTTCCTGAGCCGCACTGTCCCTGAGCCGCACTGCCCCTGAGCCGCACTGTCCCTGAGGCGCACTGTCCCTGAGCCACACTGTCCCTGAGCCACACTGTCCCTGAGCCACACTGTCACTGAGCTTCACTGTCCCTGAGCCGCACTGTCACTGGGCCGCACTGTCACTGAGCCGCACTGTCCCTGAGCCGCACTGTCCCTGAGCTACACTGTCCCTGAGTCGCACTGTCCCTGGGCCGCACTGTCACTGGGCCGCACTGTCCCTGAGCCGCACTGTCACTGCACTGCACTGTCCCTGGGCCGCACTGTCCCTGAGCCACACTGTCCCTGAACCGCACTGTCCCTGAGCAGCACTGACCCTGAGCCGCACTGTCCCTGAGCCGCACTGTCCCTGGGCCGCACTGTCCCTGGGCCGCACTGTCACTGAGCCGCGCTGTCACAGAGCCACACTGTCCCTGAGCTGCACTGTCACTGGGCCGCACTGTCACTGAGCCGCACTGTCCCTGGGCCGCACTGTCACTGAGCCGCGCTGTCACTGAGCCGCACTGTCACTGAGCCGCACTGTCACTGGGCCGCACTCTCACTGGGCCGCACTGTCACTGAGCTGCACTGTCCCGGAGCCGCACTGTCACTGGGCCGCACTGTCACTGAGCGCACAGTCACTGAGCCGCACTGTCCCTGGGCCGCACTGTCACTGAGCCGCACTGTCCCTGGGCCGCACTGTCACTGGGCCGCACTGACACTGAGCAGCACTGTCACTGGGCCGCACTGTCACTGGGCCGCACTGTCACTGATCGCACTGTCCCTGAGCCGCACTGTTCCTGAGCCGCACTGTCCCTGAGCCGCACTGTCCCTGGGCTGCACTGTCCCTGAGCCGCACTGTCTCTGAGCTGCACTGTCCCTGAGCCGCTCTGTCCCTGGGCCGCACTGTCCCAGAGCCGCACTGTCACTGAGCAGCACTGTCCCTGGGCCGCACTGTCACTGATCGCACTGTCCCTGAGCTGCACTGTTCCTGAGCCGCACTGTCCCTGGGCCGCACTGTCCCAGAGCCGCACTGTCACTGAGCTGCACTGTCACTGGGCCGCACTGTCACTGATCGCACTGTCCCTGAGCTGCACTGTTCCTGAGCCGCACTGTCCCTGAGCCGCACTGCCCCTGAGCCGCACTGTCCCTGAGGCGCACTGTCCCTGAGCCACACTGTCCCTGAGCCACACTGTCACTGAGCTTCACTGTCCCTGAGCCGCACTGTCACTGGGCCGCACTGTCACTGAGCCACACTGTCACTGAGCCGCACTGTCTCCAGGCCGCACTGTCCCTGAGCCGCACTGTCCCTGAGCTACACTGTCCCTGAGTCGCACTGTCCCTGGGCCGCACTGTCACTGGGCCGCACTGTCCCTGAGCCGCACTGTCACTACACTGCACTGTCCCTGGGCCGCACTGTCCCTGAGCCACACTGTCCCTGAACCGCACTGTCCCTGAGCAGCACTGTCCCTGAGCCGCACTGTCCCTGAGCCGCACTGTCACTGGGCCGCACTGTCACTACGCTGCACTGTCCCTGAGCCGCACTGTCACTGAGCCGCACTGTCCCTGAGCCGCACTGTCCCTGAGCCGCACTGTCACTGAGCCGCACTGTCACTGGGCCGCACTGTCACTACGCTGCACTGTCCCTGAGCCGCACTGTCACTGAGCCGCACTGTCCCTGAGCCGCACTGTCCCTGAGTCACACTGTCCCTGAGCCGCACTGTCACTGAGCCGCACTGTCCCTGAGCCGCACTGTCCCTGAACCGCACTGTCCCTGAGCCGCACTGTCCCTGAACCGCACTGTCCCTGAGCCGCACTGTCCCTGAGCCGCACTGTCCCTGAACCGCACTGTCCCTGAGCCGCACTGTCCCTGAGCCGCACTGTCACTGAGCCGCACTGTCACTGAGCCGCACTGTCACTGAGCCGCACTGTCACTGGGCCGCACTGTCACTGAGCCGCACTGTCACTGGGCCGCACTGTCACTGAGCCGCACTGTCACTGAGCCGCACTGTGCCGCACTGTCACTGAGCCGCACAGTCACTGGGCCGCACTGTCACTGGGCCGCAATGTCACTGTGCCGCACTGTCACTGAGCCGCACAGTCACTGAGTTGCGCTTTTACTGTCTCCGGCTTGTGTGGGGACGTGTTAGTGAGCTATTCCCCGGAGCGGTAGGAAGTTAAAAAGCAGGACCCCGAGGATAGTAATCTCAGGATTGCTACCTGTGCCACGTGCCAGTGAGGGTAAGAGTAGGATGCTCAGGCGGATGAACACGTGGCTGAGGAACTGGTGTAGGAACTGGTGACGTTCACGAGGGGTCATAGATTCAAGGTGAGAGGGGGGAGGTTTAACACGGATATCAGAAGGACGTATTTTACACAGAGGGTGGTGGGGGCCTGGAATGCGCTGCCAGGCAAGGTGGTGGAGGCGGACACACTGGGAACGTTTAAGACTTATCTAGACAGCCACATGAATGGAGTGGGAATGGAGGGATACAAAAGAATGGTCTAGTTTGGACCAGGGAGCGGCGCGGGCTTGGAGGGCCGAAGGGCCTGTTCCTGTGCTGTATTGTTCTTTGTTCTTTGTTCATACTTGCGGTCTTTATTGACAGAAGAAAAATGTGATTCTCTTGCAATTTCCTCAACACAAAATGACCTGGTCGTAAATATAAATCTCAGGAGTGCTACCTGTGCCACGTGCCAGTGAGGGAAAGAGTAGGATGCTCGGGCGGATGAACACGTGGCTGAGGACAAGTGACGGAAGTGTGTGTAGGGGAACACTTTGGTTCCAGTGATCAGAATGCCATTAGTTTCAACTTGATCATGGATAAAGATAGATCTGGTCCTCGGGTTGAGGTTCTGATGCGCGACAATCGAGCACGAGACACAAGGCTTCAGTAATTGAAGGCTTTTATTGACAAACAATGGAACTATTTAAACACGAGCACACCATTCCAGACTGGAGGGGTCCCGCCTGAGCAGAGGGTCTTATACCTCTCCCAGGAGGCGGGGCCCGACCGGGATGTGCCATAACAGCATCCACCACAGGTATATTAATCCCACAGTGTAAACACCCTAGCCCAACAACAACATTATAACAACCCCACAGTGTCAACACCCTAACCCAACAGCAACCTTAGAATAACCCCACAGTGGTAACCAACGATGGTTCACCACATTCACCCCTCCTTTGAAAACAAAGGCCGGCGGGGTGCGAAAACAGACTACATATATACAAAAAAAATCTACAAGTCCAGACGGTCTGGAGGACCGCACTGTCGTTGTGACCTCCTCAATACCGGTTGTGACACCGGAGCAGGTGCTTGCGGTGGCGTTCTCTCCAAAACAGCGTCCGGCTGTCCCCTCGAGGACTCACGGGCCGGTTGACCCTGGTGAAGCGGTGGTGCAGGGGATCCCGGAACCTTCTGTGGTGGCGCCGATCTCCGAGTCTCAGGCAAGCTGTACATGGGAGTATAACTGTTATGCACTGGTCCCGGTGCTGACCGCGCCACGTCCGGGGGAGAAATAAGCGATAGGGGATTTGTGACTGGGGGTATGGGAGCGACAGGAGTTGCTACGTCCCCTGCGGGCGCCAGGTCTCGGATCGAGACTGTGTCCTCTCGCCCGTCAGGATATGCCACATAGGCATACTGAGGGTTGGCGTGGAGGAGGTGGACCGGCTCGACCAAGGGGTCGGACTTGCGGGCCCTTACATGTCGCCGCAGAAGGACGGGTCCTGGGTACGTCAACCAGGCTGGTAAAGATATCCCCGAGGACGACTTCCGAGGGAATGAGAACATCCTTTCGTGGGGAGTAGCATTGGTTGCCGTACACAGGAGGGAGCGAATGGAGTGAAGCGCATTTAGGAGGACCTCCTGCCAATGGGAGACTGGAAGACCTTTGGACTTCAGCGCCAATAGGACAGCCTTCCAGACTGTAGCATTCTCTCTCTCCACCTGTCCGTTGCCCCTAGGGTTGTAACTCGTGGTTCTACTAGAGGCAATCCCGTATGAGAGCAGGAATTGCCTCAAGTCGTTACTCATGAACGACGAGCCCCTGTCGCTATGTATACAGCAGGAGTACCCGAACAGGGTAAAAAGATCACGGAATGCCTTGATCACCGTGGCAGTCGACGTGTCCGCACAGGGGACAACAAACGGGAACCGGGAGTACTCATCTATGATGTTAAGAAAGTACACGTTCCGGTCCGTTGAGGGAAGGGGGCCCTTAAAATCCACACTCAGCCTCTCAAAGGGGCGAGTGGCCTTGACCAATTGTGCCCGGTCAGGTCGGTAAAAGTGCGGTTTGCATTCCACGCAAATCCGACAGCTTCTTGTTACTGACCTGACATCCTCCACCGAGTAGGGCTTTGATGAAGTGGTAGAGCCGAGTGACCCCAGGATGGCACAGGTCATTGTGGAGGGCGTTCAAGCGGTCCCCCTGCATAGTAGCGCATGTTCCGCGCGAGAGGGCATCCGAGGGCTCATTGAGTTTCCCTGGACGATACATAATATTGTAATTATAGGTGGAGAGCTCAATTCTCCACCGCAAGATCTTGTCATTCTTGATCTTGCCCCTCTGCGCATTATTGAACATAAACGCCACGGACCTCTGGTCTGTGATCAGGGTGAACCGCTTCCCCGCCAGGTAATGGCGCCAGTGTCTGACGGCCTCCACAATAGCCTGGGCCTCCTTTTCCACCGCTGAATGCCGAATTTCAGGACCTTGAAGGGTGCGGGAGAAAAACGCGACGGGCCTGCCTGCCTGGTTTAGTGTGGCGGCCAGGGCGAAATCAGATGCATCACTTTCCACCTGAAAAGGGATGGATTCATCCACCGCGTGCATCGTGGCTTTCGCAATGTCGCTTTTCAATGCCTTGAAGGCCAATTGGGCCTCTGGCGTGAGTGGAAAAGTCGTGGACTTAATAAGCGGACGGGCTTTGTCCGCGTAGTTGGGGACCCACTGCGCATAACAGGAGAAGAAGCCGAGGCATCTCCTCAGTGCTTTTGCGCTAGCGGGCAAAGGAAGTTCAGTAAGGGGGCGCATACGGTCGGGATCGGGGCCAATGACCCCGTTTTCCACTACGTATCCCAGGATGGCTAACCGGCGCGTACGGAATACACACTTCTCCCTGTTGTAGGTCAGATTCAGGCGAGATGCAGTGCGCAAAAAGTTCTGGAGATTTGTGTCATGGTCCTGCTGGTCATGGCCGCAGATGGTGACATTATCCAGGTACGGGAAGGTAGCCCGCAGCCCGTTCTGGTCCACCATTCGGTCCATAGCACGCTGGAAGACCGAGACCCCATTGGTGACACCAAATGGAACCCTAAGAAACTGATACAGACGACCATCCGCCTCAAAAGCCGTGTAATGTCGGTCCTCTGGGCGGATGGGGAGTTGGTGGTAGGCGGACTTAAGGTCTATGGTGGAGAACACCCGGTACTGCGCAATCTGATTGACCATATCAGATATGCGCGGGAGAGGATACGCATCCAGCTGCGTATAATGATTAATGGTCTGACTGTAGTCGATGACCATCCGGGGCTTGTTCCCGCTCTTAACCACCACGACCTGTGCTCTCCACGGACTAACGCTAGACTGTATGATCCCTTCTTTGAGGAGTCGCTGAACCTCAGATCTGATGAAGATCCGGTCTTCAGCACTGTAACGCCTACTTTTAGTAGCGATGGGCTTGCAGCCTGGTACCAGATTCTTAAATAAAGAGGGTGTGGTGATCTTTAGTGTGGAAAGATTGCATGCGGGGCGCTTTGGACAATTTGGAGGCTGCGGCTGATCCCCTACCGTCAGCGAAGGGAGTGGCCCACCGTACTGTAGGATCACACTCTTCATGTGGACCATAAAGTTTAGTCCGAGGAGAATTGGCGCGCAAAGATGCGGCAACACAAGGAGCCTGTATCGCTCGTAAATTGTGCCCTGCACTTTCAGAGTTACCACACAACGTCCTTGGATCGGTACAGACCGGGACCGTGATGCCATAGAAATTGTCTGTTTGGCAGGTAGAACCCGGAGTCCACACCTCTTTGCAGTGTCAGGGTGAATAAAACTCTCGGTGCTCCCACTGTCAAACAGACAATAAACAGTACGACCATTTACCTTAATGTTCATCATTGAACAGTCAAGCCTGTGATGCTTAGCCTGGCCCAGGGTGATCGACGCCACCGTTGGCCCTTGGACGTCACTGCAGGCAGCCGAGGTTGATGCTGAGGACCCCTGCTGGTCGCTCCTGGTCGTCGTCGACCAAGATGGCCGCCCCCATGAATCGCACATGGTTGAGGGCGCCAAGCGTAGCGACTCCTGGTGGTCATCCTCCTCCGACTCCGCTAGCCACAATGGCGTCGACCTGGGCTCGCACGTGATCGGACCTCGTGGGTACTGCAACGCTGATGGAGATGATCTCCGTTCTGGAGAGTCACAGGCTGCACTGCCGTTCTTGGGCTTCGATCTGCAGACTTACGCGTAGTGCCCCTTTTTACCGCATTTGTTGCAGACCACCGTTTTAGCAGGACACTGTTGCCGTGGATGCTTGGCTCCTCCGCAGAAATAGCACCGTGGGCCACCTGGGGCTGCCGCCGTCGTCGGGTCGATATGGGAGCGCGAGCCCGTGGGGCGAGGAGGGATTTGTGACTGCTCCTGCCATGTTGTCTCCACGTGGTCCTCCGGATACAGGGCCAAGCTTTTCGACGCCGCCTCCAGCATTTCAGCCATCTCCATGGCTTGGGTCAGGTTGAGATTCCCCTTCTCCAACAGCTTGAGACGGATGTATGAAGACCCTACCCCTGCCACAAACGCATCTCGGGCGAGGTCGTACATGTACTGCTCAGCCGACACAGCTTTGCAGTCGCAGCCCCTGGCAAGCTGCAAGAGCTCATTGGCGTAATCCTCCATGGTTTCGCCCGACTGCCGACGTCGTGTAGCGAGGAGGTAACGAGCGTGGATCTCGTTGGGAGGCCTCGTGTATCGCTTTTTCAAAAGCTCGAGGGCCCTCGGGTAAGTGGTGGCCGCACGAATCGCGAGGTAGACAGTGTCGCTTACCCTCGCATGGAGGACCTGGAGTCTGTCGTTATCCGTAGTAACTGCTGCAGAGGCTGCCAGGTAGTCCTCGAAACACTTCAGCCAGTGGTCGAAGGTGTTAGAGGCGCCGACCGCACGTGGATCCAGCGTCAGACGCTCTGGCTTTAGCATTTGTTCCATACTCTCCTTTCTGCCGAGAGTTTCGTGTTTGTCAATAAAATTGATGCGCGACAATCGAGCACGAGACACAAGGCTTCTGTAATTGAAGGCTTTTATTGACAAACAATGGAACTATTTAAACACGAGTACACCATTCCAGACTGGAGGGGTCCCGCCTGAGCAGAGGGTCTTATACCTCTCCCAGGAGGCGGGGCCCGACCGGGATGTGCCACAACAGCATCCACCACAGGTATATTAATCCCACAGTGTAAACACCCTAGCCCAACAACAACATTATAACAACCCCACAGTGTCAACACCCTAACCCAACAGCAACCTTAGAATAACCCCACAGTGGTAACCAACGATGGTTCACCACAGGTTCTAAACTGGAAAAAGGCCAAATTTGAAGAAATGAGAAAGGATCTAAAAAGCGTGGATTGGGACAGGCTGTTCTCTGGCAAGGATGTGATTGATAAGTGGGAGGCCTTCAAAGGAGAAATTTTGAGAGTGCAGAGTTGTATGTTCCTGTCAGGATTAAAGGCAAAGTGAATAAGAATAAGGAACCTTGGTTCTCGAGGGATATTGGAACTCTGATAAAAAAGAAGAGAGAGATGTATGACATGTATAGGCAACCGGGGACAGTGCGGCCTGGGGACAGTACGGCCTGGGGACAGTGCGGCCTGGGGACAGTGCGGCCTGGGGACAGTACGGCCTGGGGACAGTGCGGCCTGGGGACAGTACGGCCTGGGGACAGTGCGGCCTGGGGACAGTGCGGCCTGGGGACAGTACGGCCTGGGGACAGTGCGGCCTGGGGACAGTGCGGCCTGGGGACAGTGCGGCCTGGGGACAGTGCGGCCTGGGGATAGTGCGGCCTGGGGATAGTGCGGCCTGGGGACAGTGCGGCCTGGGGACAGTGCGGCCTGGGGACAGTGCGGCCTGGGGATAGTGCGGCCTGGGGACAGTGCGGCCTGGGGATAGTGCGGCCTGGGGACAGTGCGGCCTGGGGACAGTACGGCCTGGGATAGTGCGGCCTGGGGACAGTGCGGCCTGGGGACAGTGCGGCCTGGGGACAGTGCGGCCTGGGGACAGTGCGGCCTGGGGATAGTGCGGCCTGGGATAGTGCGGCCTGGGGACAGTGCGGCCTGGGATAGTGCGGCCTGGGGACAGTGCGGCCTGGGATAGTGCGGCCTGGGGACAGTGCGGCCTGGGGATAGTGCGGCCTGGGGACAGTGCGGCCTGGGGACAGTGCGGCCTGGGATAGTGCGGCCTGGGGACAGTGCGGCCTGGGATAGTGCGGCCTGGGGACAGTGCGGCCTGGGGATAGTGCGGCCTGGGGACAGTGCGGCCTGGGGACAGTGCGGCCTGGGGACAGTGCGGCCTGGGGATAGTGCGGCCTGGGGACAGTGCGGCCTGGGGATAGTGCGGCCTGGGGATAGTGCGGCCTGGGGACAGTGCGGCCTGGGGACAGTGCGGCCTGGGGATAGTGCGGCCTGGGATAGTGCGGCCTGGGGACAGTGCGGCCTGGGATAGTGCGGCCTGGGGACAGTGCGGCCTGGGATAGTGCGGCCTGGGGACAGTGCGGCCTGGGGATAGTGCGGCCTGGGGACAGTGCGGCCTGGGGACAGTGCGGCCTGGGATAGTGCGGCCTGGGGATAGTGCGGCCTGGGGACAGTGCGGCCTGGGGACAGTGCGGCCTGGGGACAGTGCGGCCTGGGGATAGTGCGGCCTGGGGATAGTGCGGCCTGGGGACAGTACGGCCTGGGGACAGTGCGGCCTGGGATAGTGCGGCCTGGGGATAGTGCGGCCTGGGGATAGTGCGGCCTGGGGACAGTACGGCCTGGGGACAGTGCGGCCTGGGATAGTGCGGCCTGGGGATAGTGCGGCCTGGGGACAGTGTGGCCTGGGGACAGTGCGGCCTGGGGACAGTGCGGCCTGGGGACAGTACGGCCTGGGGACAGTGCGGCCTGGGGACAGTGCGGCCTGGGGACAGTGCGGCCTGGGGACAGTGCGGCCTGGGGACAGTGCGGCCTGGGGACAGTGCGGCCTGGGATAGTGCGGCCTGGGGACAGTGCGGCCTGGGATAGTGCGGCCTGGGGACAGTGCGGCCTGGGGACAGTGCGGCCTGGGGACAGTGCGGCCTGGGGACAGTGCGGCCTGGGGACAGTGCGGCCTGGGGACAGTACGGCCTGGGGACAGTGCGGCCTGGGGACAGTGCGGCCTGGGGACAGTGCGGCCTGGGGACAGCACGGCCTGGGGACAGTACGGCCTGGGATAGTGCGGCCTGGGGACAGTGTGGCCTGGGACAGTGCGGCCTGGGGACAGTGCGGCCTGGGGATAGTGCGGCCTGGGGATAGTGCGGCCTGGGGACAGTGCGGCCTGGGATAGTGCGGCCTGGGGACAGTACGGCCTGGGGACAGTGCGGCCTGGGGATAGTGCGGCCTGGGATAGTGCGGCCTGGGGACAGTGCGGCCTGGGGACAGTGCGGCCTGGGGACAGTGCGGCCTGGGGATAGTGCGGCCTGGGATAGTGCGGCCTGGGGACAGTGCGGCCTGGGGACAGTGCGGCCTGGGGACAGTGCGGCCTGGGGACAGTACGGCCTGGGGACAGTGCGGCCTGGGGACAGTGCGGCCTGGGGACAGTGCGGCCTGGGGACAGTGCGGCCTGGGGATAGTGCGGCTCAGTGACAGTGACAGTATAAAAAGTGCAAGAAACTACTTAAGAAAGAAATCAGGAGGGCTAAAAGAAGACATGAGGTTGCTTTGGCAGACAAGGTGAAGGATAATTCTAAGAGCTTCTACAGGTATATTAAGAGCAAAAGGATAGTAAGGGATAAAATTGGTCCTCTTGAAGATCAGAGTGGTCAGCCATGTATGGGACCAAAATAAATGGGGGAGATATTAAATGGGTTTTTTGCTTCCGTATTTACTGAAGAAACTGGCATGGAGTCTATGGAAATAAGGCAAACAAGTAGGGAGGTCATGGAACCTATACAGATTAAAGGGGAGGAGGTGCTCGCTGTCTTGAAGCAAATCAGAGTAGATAAATCCCCAGGACCGGACAGGGTATTCCCTTGGACCTTGAAGGAGACTAGTGTTGAAATTGCAGGGGCCCTGGCAGATATATTTAAAATGTCGGTATCCACGGGTGAGGTGCCGGATGATTGGAGGATAGCTCACGTTGTTCCGTTGTTTAAAAAAGGCTCAAAAAGTAATGTGGGAAATTATAGGCCGGTAAGTTTGACGTCAGTAGTAGGTAAATTATTGGAAGGAGTACTAAGAGATAAGATCTACAAATATTTGGATAGACAGGGACTTATTAGGGAGAGTCAACATGGCTTTGTGCGTGGTAGGTCATGTTTAACCAATCTATTAGAGTTTTTCGAGGAGGTTACCAGGAAAATGGATGAAGGGAAGGCAGTGGATTTTTACTACAGGCCCCCCAACAGCCCAAGGGAAGTGGAAGAATGGATATGTCAGGAGATACTGGATAGGTGCAGGAAATATAGGGTTGTTGTAGTGGGAGACTTCAATTTCCCTGGTATAGACTGGAAATCGCTGAGGGCAGGGACTCTGGATGGGGAGGAATTTGTAAAATGTGTACAGGAGGGTTCGTTGGAACAATATGTAGACAGCCCAACTAGAGAGGGGGCTATACTGGACCTGGTACTGGGGAATGAGCCCGGTCAGGTCTTCAAAGTTTTGGTAGGGGAACATGTGGCAAATAGTGACCACAATTCTGTTAGCTTTAGGATAGTGATGGAAAAGGATGAGTGGTGTCCCAAGGGTAAGGTGTTGGATTGGGGGAAGGCTAACTTTATTGGGATCAGGCAGAAATTGGCAGCTCTTGATTGGAAGAGGCTGTTTGAGGGTAAATCCACATCTGGCCTGTGGGAGTCTTTTAAGGAACAGTTGTTAGGGCTGCAGGACAAGCATGTGCCTGTAAAAAAGAAGGATAGGAAGGGTAGGATTAGAGAACCGTGGATAACCAGGGAAATTGAGGGACTGGTCAAAAAGAAAAGAGAGGTGTATGTTAGGTCCAAGCAGCTAAAAACGGAGGGAGCTCTGGAGGAGTACAAAGAAAGTAGGAAAGTACTCAAACGGGGAATTAGAAGAGCAAAAAGGGGTCACGAAATGTCCTTGGCAGACAGGATTAAGGAGAATCCCAAGGCATTTTATTCATACGTTAGG
The DNA here is from genome assembly GCF_964213995.1 of Mustelus asterias. NCBI lineage: Eukaryota > Metazoa > Chordata > Chondrichthyes > Carcharhiniformes > Triakidae > Mustelus > Mustelus asterias. The sequence continues at coordinate 35,621,246 of NC_135824.1, read as the reverse complement.
AACAAAAGGGTTGTTAGGGAAAAAATCGGACCTCTCAGGGACAAAAGTGGGGACTTATGCTTGGAGCCCAAAGAAGTAGGGGAGATCCTAAATGAATACTTTGCGTCGGTATTCACAAAGGAGAGGGATGTGTTGACTGGGAGTGTCTCTGAGGGGAGTGTTGAACCGTTGGAGAAAATCTCCATTACAAAGGAGGAAGTGTTAGGTTTGTTAGAGAATATAAAGACTGACAAATCCCCAGGGCCTGATGGAATCTATCCAAGGCTGCTCAGGGAGACGAGAGGTGAAATCGTTGGGCCTCTGACGCAAATCTTTGTCTCGTCACTGGACGCAGGTGAGGTCCCAGAGGATTGGAGGATCAGCCAATGTGGTCCCGTTATTTAAGAAGGGTAGGAAGGATAACCCCGGGTAATTATAGGCTGGTGAGCTTGACGTCCGTGGTGGGGAAGTTGTTGGAGAAGATTCTTAGAGATAGGATGTATGCGCATTTAGAAAGGAATAAACTCATTAACGATAGTCAGCATGGTTTTGTGAGAGGGAGGTCATGCCTCACTAACCTGGTGGTGTTTTTTGAAGAAGTGACCAAAATGGTTGACGAAGGAAGGGCCGTGGATGTTGTCTATATGGACTTTAGTAAAGCGTTTGACAAAGTCCCTCACGGTAGGCTAGTGAAAAAGGTTGGATCTCATGGGATAAAGGGGGAGGTGGCTAGATGGGTGGAGAACTGGCTTGGTCATAGAAGACAGAGGGTGGTAGTGGAAAGGTCTTTTTCCGGCTGGAGGCCTGTGACTAGTGGTGTACCGCAGGGCTCTGTATTGGGACCTCTGCTGTTTGTGATTTATATAAATGATCTGGAAGAAGGAGTAACTGGGGTGATCAGTAAGTTTGCGGACGACACAAAACTGGCAGGACTTGCAGATAGTGAGGAACATTGTCAGAGGCTACAGAAGGATATAGATAGGCTGGAAATTTGGGCAAGGAAATGGCAGATGGAGTTCAATCCTGATAAATGCGAAGTGATGCATTTTGGTGGGAATAATGTAGGGAGGAGCTACACGATAAATGGAAGAACCATAAAGGGTGTAGAGACGCAGAGGGACCTGGGTGTGCAAGTCCACAGATCTTTGAAGGTGACGTCACAGGTGGAGAAGGTGGTGAAGAAGGCATATGGCATGCTTGCCTTTATAGGACGGGGCATAGAGTATAAGAGTTGGGGTCTGATGTTGCAGATGTATAGAACGTTGGTTCGGCCGCATTTGGAATACTGCGTCCAGTTCTGGTCGCCACACTACCAGAAGGACGTGGAGGCTTTGGAGAGAGTACAGAGGAGGTTTACCAGGATGTTGCCTGGTATGGAGGGGCTTGGTTATGAGGAGAGATTGGGGAAACTGGGGTTGTTCTCCTTGGAAAGACGGAGGATGAGGGGAGACTTAATAGAGGTGTATAAAATTATGAAAGGCATAGATAGGGTGAACGGTGGGAAGCTTTTCCCCGGGTCGGTGGTGACGTTCACGAGGGGTCATAGGTTCAAGGTGATGGGGGGAGGTTTAACACAGATATCAGAAGGACATATTTTACACAGAGGGTCGTGGGGGCCTGGAATGTGTTGCCGGGCAAGGTGGTGGAGGCGGACACACTGGGAACGTTTAAGACTTATCTAGACAGCTATATGAACGGAGTGGGAATGGAGGGATACAAAAGAGTGGTCTAGTTTGGACCAGGGAGCGGCGTGGGCTAATTGTTCTTTGTTTCTCGTTTCAAGGCTTCATTCTATGATCATCTTGCTGGTGCCAGTACAGAGCGAGACTGCGGATAGTTGGGAACCTGTCTCGGGGGCAGGGAATTCATATGGTGTTCGTGGAAGTGGAAATGACTAGGGTTGGGAAGCATTTTCCGATCAGGGCCAGTGTGATCTCCTGGACTCGTTTCGATCGCCTCAGGGGGTCGGAGAGGAATTTCCCAGATTTTTTTTCCCCATATTGGCCCTGGGGTTTTCACTCTGGGTTTTCGCCTCTCCCTGAAGATCACATGGTCTGAAATGGGGGGGTGGGGGTGAGTTAATAGGTTGTGATGAACAAAGCATCGTAGCTGTGAGGGACAGCTCGGTGGATAGGATATTAGTATGTAGATAGGCTGGAAAATTGGGCGGGGATCCTGGATTCAGGATTCAATCCTGGACCGGGGAGCGGCGCGGGCTTGGAGGGCCGAAGGGCCTGTTCCTGTGCTGTATTGTTCTTTGTTCTTTGGATGTTGTCTACATGGACTTCAGTAAGGCCTTTGACAAGGTCCCGCATAGGAGGTTAGTTAGGAAGGTTCAGTCGCTAGGTATACATGGCAAGGTAGTAAATTGGATTAGACATTGGCTCAATGGAAGAATGATGTGGAGATGCCGGCGTTGGACTGGGGTAAGCACAGTAAGAAGTCTCACAACACCAGGTTAAAGTCCAACAGGTTTATTTGGTAGCAAATACCATGATGGTATTTGCTACCAAATAAACCTGTTGGACTTTACCTGGTGTTGTGAGACTTCTGTCAATGGAAGAAGCCAGAGAGTGGTAGTGGAGGATTGCTTCTCTGAGTGGAGGCCTGTGACTAGTGGTGTGCCACAGGGATCAATGCTGGGACCATTGTTGTTTCATCTATCTCAATGATCTGGATGATAATGTAGTAAATTGGATCAACAAATTTGCTGATGATACAAAGATTGGAGGTGTAGTGGACAGTGAGGAAGGTTTTCAAAGCTTGCAGAGGGATTTGGACCAGTTAGAAAAATGGGCTGAAAAATGGCAGATGGAATTTAATGCAGACAAGTGTGAGGTATTGCACTTTGGAAGGACAAACCAAGGTAGAACATACAAGGTAAATGGTAGGACTCTAAAGAGTGCAGTAGAACAGAGGGATCTGGGAATACAGGTACATAATTCCCAAAAAGTGGTGTCACAGGTAGATCGGGTCGCAAAGAGTACTTTTGGTACATTGGCCTTTATAAATCAAAGTATTGAGTATAAGAGTTGGAATGTTATGGTGAGGTTGTATGAGACATTGGTGATGCCGAATTTAGAGTATTGTGTGCAGTTTTGGTCACCTAATTACAGGAAGGATATTAATAAGATTGAAAGAGTGCAGAGAAGGTTTACAAGGATGTTGCCGGGACTTGAGAAACCGAGTTACAGAGAAAGGTTGAATAGGTTAGGACTTTATTCCCTGGAGCGTAGAAGAATGAGGGGAGATTTGATAGAGGTGTATAAAATTATGATGGGTATAGATAGAGTGAATGCAAGCAGGCTTTTTCCACTGAGGCTAGGGGAGAAAAAAACCAGAGAGCATGGGTTAAGGGTGAAGGGGGAAAAGTTTAAAGGGAATATTAGGTGGGGCTTCTTCACACAGAGAGTGGTGGGAGTGTAGAATGAGCTGCCAGATGAAGTGGTGAATGCGGGCTCACTTTTAACATTTAAGATAAACTTGGACAGGTACATGGATGAGAGGGGTGTGGAGGGATATGGTCCAGGTGCAGGTCAGTGGGACTAAGCAGAAAAATGGTACGGCACAGCCAAGAAGGGCCAAAAGGCCTGTTTCTGTGCTGTAATGTTCTATGGTTCTAATGTGACCCCAAGTTTAAACTAGATTGTGACGACCAGGCTGTGTGTCTCTCAGAGGGTGGAGCGTGCAGGTGAACTTAGTAATGCATCTTCTGCGAAAGCATCCACAACATCCTCCTTTGAGATGGCCTGGGGCTGGCACTTACGTTGCCTCTGCCGGTCTGTCTAGGTTGTTGGTGACTGTAAGAGAGCAGATAGATTTAGTTCATGAGGAGGCTGAATCTAACATTGCTCGTCACCCACTGTGGATGTCAGGATGTGATCAACTCATGGAGAGCTCAGCGATACTGACTTGCTGGGAAAGGCCAATCGCACATTCCCCACAGGAGCGATCCCTGTCTTCCCCATTCCAACTCAGCGGCATCCTCCACCAATTGACTAACCTCCTGGATGTCGGCCATCCCTCTTCCGGTCTGGGATCTCTCCCTCTTGTTGTGGACAAAGTTGGCCTGCGTGAAGACAAGGGGATGGAATGTGATGGGAAGGGATGGAGCAGAGGTCTGGAAGCTTCCATGCCTACTGAGTGTGCTGAGCCCTCCCCAGTGAGGGCTGCAGATGCTGTTTGTGTAACATGATCGATGAGATGGTGCTGATGGCACATTCAATGCTGATATCAGCCCTGTTAAAATTGTGTGAGGTCCCTGAGGAGCGTAACCGTGTGGGTGCAGGAAGCCATTATTAGAGTGAGAGATTGAAGTAATCAGGAGATTGACTTTCCCAGACAGAGCTGGAGAGATCACTCACTTTCTTACTCAGGGTGGGTTCAAGGCCCAGCTAACCAGGCAGTCACCCGGGGCACGATACCAAGCAATGGAAAGAGGGAGTAAGAAAAAAAGATGAATAAGAAGAAAATAAATGGAAAATTAAATTATTTAAGGTACATGATACCACATTCACCAAGGAGAGGGGCCATGTTTTTGAGGAAGAGAAGGTGCTACAGGCTAATAGGCTGGAGGAAGTAGATGTTCGGAGGGAGGATGTACTGGCAGTTTTGAATAAACTGAAGGTCGATAAGTCCCCTGGGCCTGATGAAATATATCCTAGGATTCTTTGGGAGGCAAGGGTTGAGATTGCAGAGCCTTTGGCTTTGATCTTTGGGTCCTCACTGTCCATGGGAATGGTGCCAGAGGACTGGGGAGTGGCGAATGTTGTTTCTCTGTTTAAGAAAGGGAATAGAAATGACCCTGGTAATTATAGGCCGGTTAGTCTTACTTTGATGGTTGGTAAGTTGATGGAAAAGGTCCTTAGGGATGGGATTTACGACCATTTAGAAAGATGCGGATTAATCCGGGATAGTCAGCACAGATTCGTGAAGGGCAAGTCGTGCCTCACAAATTTGATAGAATTTTTTGAGGAGGTAACTAAGTGTGTTGATGAAGGTAGGGCAGTTGATGTCATATACATGGATTTTAGTAAGGCGTTTGATAAGGTCCCCCATGGTCGGCTTATGATGAAAGTAAGGAGGTGTGGGATCGAGGGAATGTTGGCAGATTGGATAGGTAACTGGCTATCTGATCGAAGTCTGGACTTGCAGGCTGTCCTGTCTGGAGACAATACACATCTCTTTAACCTGTGCTTAAGGCTCCCTCCACCCACATTGTCTGTATCTTTAAGATCTGGCTGGTTGTAGGGATTCGCATTCTAATCAGTATCCTGTAACTTGATTTTTGTGTCTCTGTGCCCTGTTTGAGAGCACATTTCCACTCCATCTGACGAAGGAGCAGCGCTCCAAAAGCTAATGGTATTTGCTACCAAATAAACCTGTTGGACTTTAACCTGGTGTTGTTAAAACTCTTACTATCTGATCAAAGACAGAGGGTGGTGGTGGATGGAAAATTTTCGGACTGGAGGCAGGTTGCTAGTGGAGTGCCACAGGGATCAGTGCTTGGTCCTCTGCTCTTTGTGATTTTTGTTAATGACTTAGAGGAGGGGGCTGAAGGGTGGATCAGTAAATTTGCTGATGACACCAAGATTGGTGGAGTAGTGGATGAGGTGGAGGGCTGTTGTAGACTGCAAAGAGACATAGATAGGATGCAAAGCTGGGCTGAAAAATGGCAGATGGAGTTTAACCCTGATAAATATGAGGTGATTCATTTTGGTAGGACTAATTTAAATGTGGATTACAGGGTCAAAGCTAGGGTTCTGAAGACGGTGGAGGAACAGAGAGATCTTGGGGCCCATATCCACAGATCTCTGAAGGTTGCCACTCAAGTGGATAGAGCTGTGAAGAAGGCCTACAGTATGTTAGCTTTTATTAACAGGGGGTTGGAGTTTAAGAGCCGTGGGGTTATGCTGCAACTGTACAGGACCTTGGTGAGACCACATTTGGAATATTGTGTGCAGTTCTGGTCACCTCACTATAAGAAGGATGTGGAAGCGCTGGAAAGAGTGCAAAGGAGATTTACCATGATGCTGCCTGGTTTGGAGGGTAGGTCTTATGAGGAAAGGTTGAGGGAGCTAGGGCTGTTCTCTCTGGAGCGGAGGAGGTTGAGGGGAGACTTAATAGAGGTTTATAAAATGATGAAGGGGATAGATAGAGTGAACATTCAAAGACTATTTCCTCGGGTGGATGGAGCTATTACAAGGGGGCATAACTATAGGGTTCGTGGTGGGAGATACAGGAAGGATATCAGAGGTAGGTTCTTTACGCAGAGAGTGGTTGGGGTGTGGAATGGACTGCCTGCCGTGATAGTGGAGTCAGACACTTTAGGAACATTTAAGCGGTTATTGGATAGGCACATGGAGCACACCAGGATGATAGGGAGTGGGATAGCTTGATCTTGGTTTCAGATAAAGCTCGGCACAACATCGTGGACCGAAGGGCCTGTTCTGTGCTGTACTGTTCTATGTTCTATATTACAATTATTTAACTTTGTACATTTAAGATCACCTTAATCCATCGTGTTCTTAATGAAACTATTCCTCTCTCAGAGTTACAAAGCCAATGTGCAGAGTGGATGGGGCCAACTCTTAATCCATCTCCTTGCTCACTCCAAAAACCAATTAAAATTGAACCCAATTCAAGGCCTCCACAAGAGAGACATATTAGACCCAAGCTGATGAGGACAGGCATGCATCTCATCTCGGGCTTGATCTTATCCGAAAGTAAAGTTTATTTATTAGTGTCACAAGTAGGCTTACATTAACACTGCAATGAAGTTACTGTGAAATTCCCCTAGTCGCCACACTCCGGCGCCTGTTCAGGCCAATGCACCTAACCAGCACATCTTTTGGACTGTGGGAGGAAACCAGAGCACCCGGAGGAAACCCACACAGACACGGGGAGAACGTGCAAACTCCGCACAGAGTGACCTGAGCTGGGAATCGAATACGGGTCCTCGGCATGGTGAGACAGCAGTGCTAACTAACCACTGTGCCGCCATGCCGCCCTGTAAGATGTTGGCGAGCATGAGGAAGTGTGAGTTGTGTCCAAGCAGCTCAGTTGTACGTGACTGCCAATGTGTAACAAAACAATATCTGGCTGACTGACAGCAGCACATTCACATTTTCACTGACTGTCGTTCCACGCCTCCAATCACCACCGGGAGCACATCTTGTGATTGTGAACGGCATGAAGGTATTCATATCTAGTACGCATTGTTGCTGGCCACATAATGCTAAACCTAGTGGTGTTAGCGGTGACGCAGGGCACCAGGTGAGTGAGGCTGGATGGTAGACATTTTTGCAGTCTAGATTTTCCAATAAACCATTTCCTTCTTTACTGCATAAAGGTTTCATTCTTGCGGCTAGTAAATGCTTATCCTTTGTCGCAAGAAAAGGCAATTGGAGTATGAATGTTGATGAATTTCCTAACGCAGAAAATTCTGAAAGCCCTGTTTTAAAATCAGGTGTTTAATGTTCTGACAGACACTGACACAATGTTGCTATCAGTAAGATTAAAACAGTTGCTAAATTTCAATAAACTTTTCGGGAGTTTAAAAGTGTATTTATTAGTATCACAAGAAGGCTAACAAAGAACAAAGAACAAAGAACAATACAGCACAGGAACAGGCCCTTCGGCCCTCCAAGCCCGCGCCGCTCCCCGGTCCAGGATTGAATCCTGAATCCAGGATCCCCGCCCAATTTTCCAGCCTATCTACATACCAATATCCTATCCACCGAGCTGTCCCCCACAGCTACGCTGCTTTGTTCATCACAACCTATTAACTCACCCCCACCCCCCCATTCCAGACCATGTGATCTCCAGGGAGAGGCGAAAACCCAGAGTGAAAAACCCCAGGGCCAATATGGGGAAAAGAAAATCTGGGAAATTCCTCTCCGACCCCCTGAGGCGATCGAAACGAGTCCAGGAGATCACAATGGCCCTGATCGGAAAATGCTTCCCAACCCTAGTCATTTCCACTTCCACGAGAAACAAGGAACAATTAGCCCGCGCCGCTCCCTGGTCCAAACATTAACATTGCAATGAAGTTACAGCAAAAATCCTCCAGTCGCCACACTCCAGTGCCAAGGGAGAATTTAGCATGGCCAATGCACTTAACCAGCATGTCTTTCAGACTGTGGGAGGAAACGCACGCAGACACGGGGAGAATGTGCAAGCTCTGCACAGTCACCCAAGCTGGCAATCGAACACGGGTCCCTGGCGCAATGAGGCAGCAGTGCTAATCACTAAGATTTGCCAGGGAAAAATGAACTGATGGGTGCACGTCAAAGGTTGGAGGATAAATTAAGGGATCAAAAAAGCAGTGACATTAATGGTTGGGACTTACTGAGTGAATTAGAAATTGCAAATGCAACATTTCCCCAAAGTGTAAATCCCCAATACAAAGCAGTTAGGTTTATCAACATTAACAACTTGTAGGATGTTCTGCCAGATCTGTGGGTTGTATTCAGGATTATACTTCCAATTCCAATAACTGTTACCACAGGAGAGAGAGGTTTGGCTGAAATTGATAAAGCCATACTTGCGCTCTTTATTGACAGAAGAAAAATGTGATTATTTTGCAATTTTCTCAACACAAAATGACCTGGTCATGAATAGAAACATGGAAAGTGCAATGAGAAAACATGTAGATCTAAAGGCAAGGAAGTTAATGTAAGGATTTGTGTGTTTATTGTTGCATTAAATTTATTTTTGTTTTATTAAAACTGATTTTATTCATGGTGATAACTAAGGTTCTCTTCTCTTTCTTCTGTTTTATTATCATGAGAAAAATTCTTAAAATTGTAAAAATATTAGTTTCACTTAGGATAACGTACATATTTGAATGTCTGTTCATAGAATCCCTATAGTACAAAAGGAGGCCATTTGGCCCATCGAGTCTGCACTGACCCTCCGAAGAACATCCCACCCAGGCCAACCCGTCCCCACCCTGTCCCCATGACCCAGCAAATCCACTGTAGCTAATCCATATAACCTGCACACAAGGGGCAATTTACCATGCCCAATCTACCTAACCCGCACCTCTTTGAACTGTGGGAGGAAATTGGAGCATCCGGAGGAAACCCACATGTGCAAACTCCACATGGACAGTCACCCAAGGCCGGAATCAAACCCAGGTCCCTGGCGCTGTGAGGCAATAGTGCTAACCACTGTGCCATCCGTGAGTTTGATTTTTTTCATTGATCTGTAATAAATTCTTTATAGCTATATTTGTAAATTTTTTTTGACATTATGAACTAATTATGATAATGGCAAAAGGTCTTGAAGGGGTTGAAATTCAATGTGTCCGGGGCACTAACTAACCTCAAGCCGACTCTGCTCTTCCTGTACTGGAGAGCATTTCTTTGACAGTTGCCCTTTGAGCTGACCCCCGCTGTAACCGCTTCCCAGGCCAGCAGGGCAAGGTTGGCGAACCTCCTGGATCCATCTCTCGGTTAGAGAGTGTTTGTGGACACCTCTGATTAAAGTCCCCAGGAAGTCATGGTTAAACCTTGGCATCACACTCTTTTTGTTCCTTGGGGCCATCACCGCATTGGTTGTCCACACAACTGGGCTGCAGAGAGTGAATGCGTGTATTCGGGTGGTATTTAAATATGGCGGCAGGAACTTTGACCCCAACAGGTGATGGCGGGATGGACAAATCAAAAAGCTGCTTATGAATCCATAATTAATGCATAATCAATGAACTCGCTAGTGTTAAATTGGGCATATTATCCTGTCACACCATCCAGTGGGAAATGTGCTGCCTATTCCGACCGCACCACACTTAGCTCTGGCTAAAATTGCATCCTATATATGTTACTAAAAACATAATGAATGTTTAACAGCAATGTTGGTGGGTGATGGCAGGGCAGTGTGGTTTGGGTGCAAAGTCTAGGAAGGGGATAGAATGATAGGTAGCATCTGTTGAGGGGCCTGGACAGGAGGAAGGAAACTGTTACTCTGAGATGTGGCCACAGCATGGGATTGGGCAGAAATCAGTGGTCCACAGATCTGATTGTAGGTACTCTAAGACAGACTGTGCTGTGGGAAATAGTGCCATAATAGTGTCTATCTTTGAGACGCAATATGCAACAGATAAGCAGGGAACAGCTTCACCTTCAATTAGGATTCAAGGTAAATGAACAGAGATATACACCAAAGGGAACTCCACATCCCACTGGTATAACATTGACCTTAGCAATCAATGTTACAAGATTATTGCCAACAATTCCAGTTATGTCCATTTTTTTCTGCAGGAAGAGTGAAACAAGGAAATATGCACGAGTTTCCTAGATTGGCCACAGCTTTTGGCGCATGCATTTGGGAATAAACATTGACCTTAGCAACTTTAGACCTTACTTATCAGTTGAAATGAAACTCAGAGTATGCTAAACATTCTCAGCGTGTTCACTGAACTGTAAATGGTGTATATTGTCCCTCTAAACCAAAAGCAGAATTTAAATGAGGCACCGCATGGAGCATGCAAATGGCTTGTTATTGCAAACCAATTCTCATTTCTATCACAATTCACCAATGCCGCACAAAAATATTAATCATCCTTTCCAGCCTCTTCCTTTACCACACAATCCTATCTGTTTAAATGCTCAAATTTCTGATATTGAAAGGTGGGTGGTACGGTGGCACAGTGGTTGGCACTTCTGCCTCACAGCGCCAGGGACCCAGGTTTGATTCCCGGCTTGGGTCACTGTCTGTGTGGAGTTTGCACGTTTTCCCTGTGTCTGCGTGAGTTTCCTCCGGGTGCTCTGGTTTCCTCCCACATTCTGAAGGATGTGTTGGTTAGGTGCATTGACCTGCTGGAGTGTGGCGACTAGGGGAATTTCACAGTAACGTCATTGCAGTGTAAGCCTTAATAAAAGAGACTTTAAAGTAAAGACTAATAAAGTAAGTTGTGCCAAAGTAAGACTAATAAATAAACTTTTAACTTTATCTGCACTCATTTCAAAAACAAATAATAAAGATGCATTCCATTTCACAAAGTCAGTGTCAGACTTAATTACTTTGTAAATATTTAATGAATATGTATATCATTCCCAATTTGGGACTGGAAGCATTTTAAATCATAGAATCCCTACAGTGCAGAAAGAGGCCATTTGGCCCATCGAGCCTGCACCAACAACAATCCCATCCAGGCCCTATCCGCAACCCCACGTATTTACCCTGCTAATCCTCCCGGCACTAATGGGCAATTGAGCATGGTCAATCAACCTAACCTGCACATCTTTAGGACTGTGGGAGGAAACCGGAGCACCCGGAGGAAACCCATGCACAGAATGCGCAAACTCCGCAGTCACCCAAGCCGGTAATTGAACCCGAGTCCCTGGCGCGGTGATGCAGCAGTACTAATCACTGTGCCACTCTGCTGCCCAATAGCTCCCTCACAAGGCAGGCGTTGCCACAGCCAGTTGTATTCTTAACTCTCAAACTGCTTGAATTTGCTCTCTGTGTCAATTTATTTTCCTGAGATTCATGCTAGATGCAAATTTCTTTTCACTGCAGAGCATCATTGGGTTGGAATGGAGGCTGGGCGTTGGAACAAACTCGCCCTTTTGGAATCCAAAGGCAGCCCTGCCAAGTGATTTGCGCGGGCTATATTGCTAGTCTGGACTCTTCTGAGGATGCCTGTCACTCCTTTCACTTTCCCACTGGGGCAGTCAGCTGATTTACCACTTTGAAGCAATCCCGATAAAACTCCCACAGTGATGAGGTAGGGTTTCCTGAGCTTACACAATAAGCTCTTCAAGTCATTGTTCAGATGTTTGACAGCAGTGAGGCTTTGCACAACAAGATGTCACTTTGAAAGCCCTGACATTTCCCAGTGCTTTCAGACACACCTTTTTTAATGAAAAGATCATGCCCCACACGAATAGATCTTGGACAACTCAGGATTTCCTGTCTCTCAATACAGTAGATAGGAAATTAATCTCTTTACTTTATTCCAGTCTTACTTTAATGATTCTGGTGCACAATCTTTTAAAGGAAGTTGGGGGATCTATCTAAATGTTGATGTTACAGCAGATCAAAGGTTAACCATACATACAGATCTATCCTCACGATAGCAAGTAACCACTTGAGATAGATGAAGCTGAGATTCTGTACTGCGTACATTATGCTGCTGCACAGTTCTTGAGGGAAATATCTCTACATTCCCAAACACATGTGCCAAAAGCTGTAGCCAGATTAGGAAACTTGTGCATATTTTCTGTTCCTGCTCCCTGCTTAACGGTTCCTGCAGAAGGCGACTTAAACAAATTGCTATCATATTTGGAATCATCAGCAGTAACCTTGTGGCATTGATTGGAAAACAGTTGGGAGATAGGAGACGGAGAATAGGATAAAGGGTATGTACACTGATTGATAGAATATTCCCTCAGGATCTTTACTGCAACCTCAATTTCAACCATATAAATCAGACACTTAGATGAATCATAGAATTCCTACAGTGCAGAAACAGGCTATTCAGCCCATCAAGCCAGCACTGACAACAATCCCACCCAAGCCCTACCGCGTAACCCCACGAATTTACCCTGCCAATCTCCCTGACACCAAGAGGCAATGGAGCACGGCCAATCAACCTAACCCTCATATATCTGATGTGTTGGAGGAAACTGGAGCACCCAGAGGAAACCCACTCAGACACGGCAAGAATGTGCAAATGCCACACAGTCACCCAAGGCCGGATTTGGACCCAGGTCCCTGGCGCTGTGAGGCAGCCATGCTGACCACTGTGCCACCATGCTCACCAAATAGAGTTGAAGGATTGGAGTTGGAGATCGAAGTTTGCAGACAACACTAAGTTAGTAGGCACAATAATTGGTGGAGAGGGGAGCAGGAAGCCACAAAGGAACAGAAACACTGAGTGGGAAGATGGCATTCAATGGGGGAAATGTGTGTGATGAGGAGGAATTTGTTCTGTGAGCTTCCTGAGTCTTTGGAACTCTCTGCCTCAAAAGGCAGTGGAAGCAGAGTCTTTGGCTGGAATTTTACCGGCACGCCCGCCCGAGGCTCATAAGATCACGCCCGAGGCCAATGGAGAATGTCGTCCTGCGTGCCTCGCCTGCTTATTTTTAAGGCAGAGGTGGATATGTTCTTCATAAGCAAGTGGGTGAAAGATTAGTGGGGGTAGGTGGGAATCTACAGCTGAGATTATAATCTGATCAGTCGTGATCTTATTAAATGGCGGAATAGGCTGGAGAAGGCAAGTGGCCTACACCTACTCCTAATCCATATGTTTGTATGCAACTTTGCAAAACTTTTGCTAAACTAATTTAGTGTTACATAAGAACATAAGAAATAGGAGCAGGAGTAGGCCATCTAGCCCCTCGAGCCTGCCCCGCCATTCAATAAGATCATGGCTGATCTGACGTGGATCAGTACCACTTACCCACCTGATCCCCATAACCCTTAATTCCCTTACCGATCAGGAATCCATCCATCCGCGCTTTAAACATATTCAGCGAGGTAGCCTCCACCACCTCAGTGGGCAGAGAATTCCAGAGACTCACCACCCTCTGGGAGAAGAAGTTCCTCCTCAACTCTGTCTTAAACCGACCCCCCTTTATTTTGAGGCTGTGTCCTCTAGTTTTAACTTCCTTACTAAGTGGAAAGAATCTCTCCGCCTCCACCCTATCCAGCCCCCGCATTATCTTATAAGTCTCCATAAGATCCCCCCTCATCCTTCTAAACTCCAACGAGTACAAACCCAATCTCCTCAGCCTCTCCTCATAATCCAAACCCCTCATCTCCGGTATCAACCTGGTGAACCTTCTCTGCACTCCCTCCAATGCCAATATATCCCTCCTCATATAAGGGGACCAATACTGCACACAGTATTCCAGCTGCAGCCTCACCAATGCCCTGTACAGGTGCATCAAGACATCCCTGCTTTTATATTCTATCCCCCTCGCGATATAGGCCAACATCCCATTTGCCTTCTTGATCACCTGTTGTACCTGCAGACTGGGCTTTTGCGTCTCATGCACAAGGACCCCCAGGTCCCTTTGCACGGTAGCATGTTTTAATTTGTTTCCATTGAGATAGTAATCCCATTTGTTATTATTTCCTCCAAAGTGTTGCACCCTTACTTCGAGGACAAAGATGAGACCTTATCCTGAATCTAGGCTGAATTTGAACAGAAGTTTCAGAGTGCCTAACTCATTGGGTCACCCAGTTCACTCACTGGGATCAGTTTGTATTTCCCTGCTAACACCCTGGGTCAGACATTGGCTGGGTCCAAATCTAGAGGTCACTTTGCCTTTTTTTGATTCATTTAACTAGATTTGATTGCTCAGATAAATAGACGGGGATTTTTCGTCTTCTCATTTTATTCCAAAGTTACCGATTCTGTATTATGAATGCTATTATCAAGCAATGCTCAAAATCAGATTCCAAATCACTATCGTAATAATTTTAGGCTTGGGACTTTAAATATGAAAATATGGACCAATAACGTGCTGCATCAAGTATGTGCTGTCAGTGTTAGCACAGTGCTGCAGTCTGACCTGCGACAAATGAAACCTTTGCTAAACACTAGCACCGCTTCCAGCTGTTTCGATCTGCTCATTTGCACAGCTGACCTCTCTACCTACTGACTCTGAATGTAACTGTGACCCCCTGGCACCAATATCTTGAACAATAGCAGCCGATAGTGTTAAACATACCAGCTGCCAGAGAACCTTAAAACCTACAGCTAGAAAAAATCCCAGACCTCACTAGCAATCACTGAGGCCATGTCCGTCCCATAGAATCATAGGATAGTACAATGTAGAGGTGGCCATTTGGCCCATTAAGTTGGTGTTAGTCGTTTCAAAGAGCAATCTAGTTGACACCTTTCCTCTGCTCTTTCCACTATTCTGGTTATTTTATCTCTAACGCTTTATCCCATTACTATCTTTTGAAGGCAATTGCTGAATCTGTAATCACCATCCTGGCAGGTGATGCAGTTCAAATCCTAAACATTTCTTGCAGAAAAAAAAGCTTTTCCTCATGTCACCTCCAGTTCTTTTGTACCTCAACTCTGTACCCACCAATAATCCTTTAACCATTGGAAAGTTTTTTAAAAATCTACCTAAACTCTTTTTTTTAAAGACTTTTAAACACTTCACTTTAGCACTCTTTGCTCTAAGGAGAACAACTCAGGTGGCACAGTAACACAGTGGTTAGCACTGCTGCCTCACAGTGCCAGGGACCCGGGTTCGATTCCGGCTTGGGTCACTGTCTGTGCGGAGTCTGCACACTCTCCCGTGTCTGCATGGGTTTTCTCACACAGTCTGAAAGACGTGCTGGTTAGATGAATTGGCCATGCTAAATTCTCATTCAGTGTACTCAAACAGGCAGCAGAGTGTGGCGACTAGGGGATTTTCACTGTAACTTAATTGCAGTGTTAATGTAAGTCTACTTGGGACACTAATAAATAAACTTTTTAGCTCCAGCTTCTCTGATCTATTTGTAATTGTAATCCCTCAACCTGGAAAACATTCTGGTCAATTTCTTTTGTACCCGAAAACCTTCACATCCTTTCCAAAGTGTGGTCCACAACGGAGACATACTAATGGTTTAAATAAGTTGAGCATAATTCCTGGTTTTTATACTCCTTGCCTCTATTTCTAAAGCCCATCATCGCATATTTATTAACTGCTTTGTCCATCCAGCCATTTTCAAAGTTTTGTACCCAAGCTCCCCATGTCTGCCTCTTGTATCAGTTTGCAAGTATAGTCCCTCTACCAAAACCCATAACACTTATTTACATTGGGTGCGATCTTACTGGCTCGCTACACTGATCGACCGGCGTAGCGAGCCAGAAAGATATGGAGGTGAAAAATCAAGTTTGCGCCCGGTTTCTCACCTTTCCTGATCTTACCACACTGCTTTGCCGATGAAAGCAGCTTCGCGCAGAAAGGGCACCTGAGGGGCGGTGAAGGCATGGAGTCTGAGAAGGGGTGGAGCCATGAGGGGCAGGAGTCAGGATTGGGGGGAACTCTGCGGGGGGGGTGGGGGGAGAGTAGGGGGGGACTCTGCAGAGGGGGGTGTTGATCGGTGGGGGCGGCAATCAGGGAGGGGTGTGGGAGGAGCTCTGCATGGGCGGCAGTCAGCGGGGGGATGAGACCAGCACAGGGAGCGATCGGTTGGGGAGGGGAGGGGAGGGTGTCAGGAGATCTTCCCTTCCAGTGTACTGGGAAATTGGGGCACCTGTGCAACGGCGCCCCAAGAGTTCAGCAGCTGGCATCACCAGCAAGATTAGGCTCCACCTCCCCTACTGGTGTGAATTGCATGACAGCTCCTAGTTAGCACAGTGCCGAAAGTTCGTGTTTCTAACCTCACTGGAAAAACCGGCGAGAAAACCTCTACTGTTTTCTTGCCCGTTTGACACTTAGAATTTTTGGGGGACAATTTCACCCTCATCTGTTGTGCATCCGCTGAGTCTATGTTTAACATATTTACCAGTTCTGTATCATCGCAAATATTTAAATTGTGCCCTACATGTCCAAGTCCAAGTCATTAACGTGCATCAGAAACAATCGTGATGTTAGTGCTTGGGAAACTCCATTACACCCCTCCCCTGCTCAATGCAAAAAGCAACATGAACTCTCTGTTTTCTATCACTTAGCCTATTTTATATCCATATAATTCCAACCCCTTTCATCCTATGGGCTTCAACTTTGCTATCAAGCCCAATATGTGGTAACTTTATCAAACACCTTTGGGAGTCCATAAGTTGCACCGTCATCGTTCATTCTGTCTGTTACCTCATCAAAAAAAATCAATTAAAAAGATCAAATGTGCGCCCGTTACGTCAGGTGGAGTGGCAATTCATTTGGATTGCCACGTCCCTAGTTTTTCACCTTAAAAGGAAGTTGCTCCTATCTTGCCCGACCTTCCGAGTCAGACTGGACAAAGTCACTTCAATGCAGAGGCTACCCAGAGCCTACGGTCAAGGACAAGTGAGCCAGGTCTTTTTTTACAGCACCAGTTGCCATAAATCAGGTTAGTTTAAAGATCCAGCCATTTTGATGAGCCAGGGAGAAGGTAAGTGTTTAAGGTAAGCTGGTAGGATTTGGGGGGTCGGGAGGCTGGGGATCAGGTTGGGTTGGCCTGGAGGGTGTGGGATGTGTGGAAGGGAAAGGGGATGTGGATCAGGGTGGGTCTAATCAGTGCGGGTGCTTGGGATGGGTTGGGGGTGTCATATCAGCTTCTTCCCTGCTGCCAACAGACTTTTGAATGGACTTACCTTGCACTAAGTTGCTCTTTCTCTACATCCTAGCTATGACTGTAACACTACATTCTGCACTCTTTCCTTTTCTTCTCTGTTAACTTTGTCTATATAGCATGGAAGAGACAATACTTTTCACTGTATACTAATACATATGACAATAATAAATCAAATCAAAATTAAATGTTGGGTCAGGCCGAGTATGCGGGGGCTGGGTCGAGTTGTTGGGTGGGGGAGTCCCATTGAGGGGGGTGGTATTGGTGAGGGAGTCCCATGGGTAGTCTGAGGAGCCCTGTGGGGGGGGTTGGGTCAAGAACATGGAGATTTCCCTGGGGGCTCCGTGCTATAGTCATACAGAAGCTAGAAATGGTTTTATTCTTCTAACCGTTTCTGGGTAATTATTGTAATCATGATGTGGAGATGCCGGCGTTGGACTGGGGTGAACACAGTAAGAAGTCTCACAACACCAGGTTAAAGTCCAACAGGTTTACTTGGTAGCAAATACCATAAGCTTTCGGAGCGCTGC
Organism: Mustelus asterias; assembly: GCF_964213995.1. Taxonomy (NCBI): domain Eukaryota; kingdom Metazoa; phylum Chordata; class Chondrichthyes; order Carcharhiniformes; family Triakidae; genus Mustelus; species Mustelus asterias. The sequence continues at coordinate 35,603,508 of NC_135824.1, read as the reverse complement.
TCCTTCGTCAGATGGAGTGGAAATGTGCTCTCAAACAGTGCACAGAGACACAACATCAAGTTACAGAATACTGATTAGAATGCAAATCCCTAAAGCCAGCCAGGTCTTAAAGGTACGGACAATGTGGGTGGAGGGAGCATTAAACACAGGTTAAAGAGATGTGTATTGTCTCCAGACAGAACAGCTAGTGAGATTCTGCAAGCCCAGGAGGCAAACTGTGGGGGTTACTGATAATGTGACATAAATCCAACATCCCGGTTTAGGCCGTCCTCATGTGTGCAGAACTTGGCTATCAGTTTCTGCTCAGCGACTCTGCGCTGTCGTGTGTCGTGAAGGCATATGATTATTATTGTAAGACAGTTGGAACCATCTGAAGTTTGTGATTTAAATCGCAGTATAGGATAGTAACCTTCAGCACAGGGAAGTTTGGCTTCTAGAGGAATCCTTATCTGGGAACCCCGGGGAAGAGGAGATTCTTCGGCACAGGGTTCCCAAACTTCTCCAGCTGTGGAACTTCCTGAGAAACATTGTTATTGTTTTGAAGAATTAAGACACAAAGAGTGATTGCTGTGCAATGGGTACAAACATACAAAAACAATCTTAAAAGATGTTTCTATGTCTTATATGTATACAGTTTTTATAATTAAAATAAAGTTGTGTTATTCAACAAATACTTTCAAGTCTTGCCTTCTTTTTGTCACTTTTAATGGCTGTACCCACTCACATTCAATCTTTCACCCACACACACCCTCCCCCACCCTGACCCACTCTCACCCACAACATCACCCACCCTCACCTACCATCCATCACCCATACTCTCACCCTCCTTTTGGGCCCCCCAGCTCCTCTTGCCCCTCCCACCCCCCCCCCCCCCCAGCTCCTCTTGGCCTCCCCTAGTCCTTGCTCTTCTCTGGACTCCTGCAGGAGCCCTGCAAAACCCCTGTTCCAGCACGTTTTTGAGGTACACCCACAGATACACTGTCCTGGGGCTTGGAAGTTATGGGCCATGGTTTCCCATATACAAATCCATGCTGGCTCCCCTTTGCCGGAGGAGGTAGTGGAAGCTGATACGATAGTGACTTTTAAGGGGTGTCTGGACAAACACAGGAATAAGATGGGAATAGAGGGATATGGTCCATGGAAGGGTGAGGGGGTTTTAGTTCGAACAGGCAGCATGGTTGGTGCAGGCTTGGAGGGCCGAAGGGCCTGTTTCTGTGCTGTAATTTTCTTTGTTCTTTATTAGTCAATGCTGTTGATCTTCTTCCAGATCTTTGTAAAAGTTTCCCCATTATTGAAGCTAAATTGACTGGTTTGGAATTGCTAAATTTATCCTTTGCCCTGTTTTTTTGAATAAGAGTAACGCTTGAGTAACATTTGCAATCCTTCAGTCCTCTGGCATTACCCCTGTATCTTTGCAAGATTGGAAGATTCCATATTTCAAACCTTACTTCCCTCAACAGCCTAAAATATATTGCACCTGGACTGGGCAATTTATCTACTGCAGCCTCCCTAGTACATTATCTCATCCGGTATCCCAGCAAACACCTTGTTCATTATACTTTTGACAAGATCCTCTTCCTTGGTAAATATTGATTCAAAATATTCATCACCTCGGTATTATATTCTGCCTCTAACAATAGATCTCCATTTTGTTCTCTAATCAGCTCTACTATTCCTCTAACAACTATTTTACTGTTGATGTGCTTACAAAAGACCTTTGGATTCCCAGTACCTTCACAGACGTCATCACTTCTCCCCACAGCCTCCAATCGCAGAGTCCCCAAACCCCGAACATGGTTGTCCTATGATAAAAGGCTGAGTAAATTGGGCAATTATTCGCTGGAGTTTAGAATAATGAGGGGCATACAAGAAAACAAACATACAAGGTTCCAAATGACTTGATGGGGTGTACACCGAGAGATTGTTTCCACTGGTCAGGGTATCTAAAATATGGGAGCACAGTCTTTGGTTAAGGGGCCGTTCTTTCAGGACTGAGATATATATTCACTCAAATTATTTATTAATTCGCCGTAGTGAGTCGGATCTCAAACAATGATGAGACAGAGTACAGGAATGAGATAGGGAATCTAGTGAACTGGTGTGACGACAATAATCTCTCCCTCAATGTCAACAAAACAAAGGAGATTGTCATCGACTTCAGGTAGCGTAGTGGAGAACATGCCCACTACGCTACGCTGGCATTACCCCTGTATCTTTGGCATGAAGTAGAACTGGTGGAGAGCTTCATGTTTTTATTTGTCCAGATCACCAACAAACTGTCCTGGTCCCCCCATGCCGACACTATAGTGAAGAAAGCCCACCAACACCTCTACTTTCTCAGAAAACTAAGGAAATTTGGCATGTTAGCTCTGACTCTCACCAACTTTAACAGATGCACCATAGAAAGTATTCTTTCTGATTGTATTAACTTGGTATGGCTTCTGCTCTGTCCAAGACCACAAGAAACTACAAAGGGTCGTGAATGAAGCCCAGTCCATCGCATAAACCAGCCTCCCATCCACTCTGTCTACACTTCATGTTGCCTTGGAAAAGCAGCCAGCATAATTAAGGACCCCACGCACCCCGGACATTCTCTCTTCCACCTTCTTCCATTGGGAAAAGATACAAAAGTCTGAGGACACATATCAAGTGACTCAAGAACAGCTTCTTTGCTGCTGCCATCCGACTTTTGAATGGACCTATCTCACATTAAGTTGATCTTTCTCTACACCCGAGCCTTGACTGTAACACTACATTCTGTATTCTCTTCTTTCCTTCTCTATGAACGGTCTGCTTTGTCTGTATAGCGCGCAAGAAACAATACTTTTCACTGTATACTAATACGTGACAATGAATCAAATCCAGAACTTTGTGTAACACCTGCATTCATTCCCTAAATATGACCTTGAGTTCCTGTCACTCATCATTTCAATTCTCCACCTTAATCCCACACTGACCTTTCTGATCTTGGCCTGTTACAGTTCCAAATAAGCTCAAAGCAAGCTCAAAGAAAAGCACCTCATCTTTTGACTCAACATTAAGTTCAACAATTTTAGGTCATGACCTCTGCCTCCAGTTACTTTTGCTGGTTTGTCGTTTTCTCATTTCTTTTATTCTTTCACTTTCCATTTGAACAACCGCTTATCCAACCATTCACACCTCGTCTGGACACATTTTTTGTCTCTTTACCCATCACCATTCCCTTTGGCTGCATACTTAATTCCATTCCATAATGCCAAATGTTTTATGTTTTCTGTCACCCAGGCAATTTCATATCCACATCGTCACCGCTCCTTGCATTTTATGGGCTTCAATATTGCAAACAAGTCTACTATGTGGCACTATATCAAAAGTCTTTGGAAAATCCATATATACATCAGCCATATATCCTCAACAACCCCCCTTTGCTACTTCATCAAAGAGCTCAAGCAATTTCGTCAAACGCAATTTGATATTAATAAATCCATGTTAGTTGTCATTTATTAACCTATGTTTTTATGATTGACAACTAATTTTGTCCTGTGCTACGGTCTCTAGAAGTTAGGCTGACATTACACGGTTATTTCTCTTTCTTTTTTTTGAACAGACCTCCTAAGTGTACAATGCTACCCCAGCGATCAGGTATATTAGTCAAGATCACCATGAAACATTCATACAGTGGTCACAGGGTTCAGGATATAAAAGGCCTTGGTAATTATAGCACGAGGTTTCCAGCATAATCATGACCCAGTTCTGATAACAATCAGGATCGATACTATCATTTTTCAATTACTTGCTCGCCATGTTCATTTTTCCCCAACTCCCCCAAAACAATTTACTGCGTTTCCTAATTGCAAGTGGAAAGTCAAAGACTTGCAATGAATTTATTTTTAAACAAATGCTATTCTCCTCTTTGTCGACTGCCAATACTTTTAGCCTGGTGTCATCAGTGGTGTTTATTTTCCACTACACCCTTCTGCATTACCTCAGGTATGCAGTCGTTACAAAGCTGTGAATGGTTGTGAACCTGATCGCCCTGAACACTTCTGAAAGGGATTGAGAAACAGGTGGTGAAAAAGCCATCGAGCTGGTTGTTCTAGTTATGCTTACGGATGACTATAATGCTGAATGAGAGATGATTCCAATGCAGGCATATCAAAATACCTGCAGCTATTACACTAAAATAATAGAATAGGCAGTCATGTTATACTGCAGATTTCCAGAGAATCATAGAATCTTACCAAGGATTCGGCCCATTGTACCTAGAATCATAGAATCCCTACAGTGCAGAAAGAGGCCATTCAGCCCATCGAGCCTGCACTGACAACAATCCCATCCAGGCCCTTTCCCTGTAACCCCATTTATTTACCCTGCTAATCTCCCTGACATTAAGGGTTAACTGACCGTGGCCAATCTACCTAACCCGGAGTGGAGTGTGGGAGGAAACCAGAGCACCCGGGGGGAACCCACGCAGACACGGGGAGAATGTGCAAACTCCACACAGTCACCCAAGGCCGAAATTGAACCCATGTCCCTAGTGCTGTGAGGAAGCAGTGCTAACCACTGTGCCACCATGCCACCCCCAAATCTGATCTGGCTTTTTAAAGTGCATCTTATTTTGGTCCAACACCCAGTTTTCATAGAAATCATAGAAACCCTACAGTGCAGAAGGAGGCCATTCGGCCCATCGAGTCTGCACCGACCACAATCCCACCCAGGCCCTACCCCCACATATTTACCCGCTAATCCCTCTAACCAACACATCTCAGGGGCAATTTTAACCTGGCCAATCAACCTAACCCGCACATCTTTGGACTGTGGGAGGAAACCGGAGCACCCGGAGGAAACCCACGCAAACACGAGGAGAATGTGCAAACTCCACACAGACAGTGACCCGAGCCGGGAATCGAACCCGGGACCCTGGAGCTGTGAAGCAGCAGTGCTAACCACTGTGCTACCGTGCCGCCTTAATCTCCGCTTAATGTTGCAAATTAGTTCTCTTCAAATATTTTCAATATATTCAAATATGTAGGCCAGGCCAGTTCAGGTAAGGATGGCAGATTTCCTTCCCTTAAGGGCATGAGTGAACCAAATGGTTTTTTATGACAATTGATAGTAGTTTCATGGTCACCATTACTGAGACTAATTTTCAACTCCAGAATGACTAATTGAATCAAATCCTATCATTAGTGGCTATGCCTTCAGCTGCCAGGGGCCTAGGAACTGGAGCACGTTCCCTCAACATCTTTCCCCATCTTTCTTCCATTAATTTGCACATTACCACCACCCTGTCTCCAGCCAATTCCCTCTCCCTCCCCTTTTCCTCCATGTCCCCCATTTGCTCACATTCATTCTCCCATCTTGCTCCATTATTTCTCCTTCCCTTGCCGCCAACTCCCTGGAATTGCCCCTCCTCCGTCATTTGCTCCCTCTCTCTCCTCATTTCCCCTATCTCCCCATTCCCTACCTCTTGCCAATAAACCCCTCTCCAGATCATTCCGTCCTCTCTCGACCATTCCCCTCCCTCTCCCCATGCTACCCCCTTTTCCCTCCATTCCCCCTTTCTCAGTCCTTCCTCTCTCTCGATTCCCCATTCCCTTCTTTCTTCACCATATTGCCCTTCCCTCTCTCTCCTGCCCATTCCCCACGTCTCCCACCCATTCAGCCTGCCTCTTCCACACCCCTCCCTCTATGCCATTCCCCACCCTCTCTGCTCTCCCCATTCCCCCTGCACCTTCACCCCAATTCCCCCACTCCCTCTGCTCTCCCCATTCCCCTCGCACCCTCACCTCAATTCCCCCACTCCCTCACACTTTCCCCACCCCCAACTCCTCTTCCCCTAGTCCCTGCACCTCCCTCTCCCCATTCCCCACCCGATTTCTCTCCCCCATTCCATAACCCCTCTCTCTCCTTATTGTGCATTCCCCACCCTTCCCCCAATACCAACCCCCCCATCACCCACCCCCCCCGCCCTCTCCCCAATCACCCACCCCCTCTCTCTCCCCCCATCACCCACCTCCCTCTCTCTCTCCCCCATCACCCACCTCCCTCCCTCCCCCCACATCACCCACCACCCCTTCCAAACGCCATCACCCACCCACCCCCCCCTCCCCCCATCACCCACCCACCCACCCCCCCTCCCCAACCCCCCTCACCACCCCCCCTATCGCCACTACCCCATCCCCCCGCCCCCACCACA